>NC_090333.1:86987329-87591735 GCF_035084215.1 Heptranchias perlo | reverse complement strand
CTGAAAACCAACAAAACCACGAAAAGTTCTTGTATTTGAAGATAAAATCTTTTTGCTTTGAAGAAGAAAGATCTAGCTGACTGAAATAAGTTCATTAGATGAAAACCAACAAAAATTGACAAGAACCACGAAAAGTTCTTGTATTTTAAGATAAAATCTTACTCTATTAAGGAAAAAACTTCCAGCTCGCTGAAATATGTTCATTTGCTGAAAACCATCAAAACCACGAAAAGTTCTTGTAATTGAAGATAAAATCTTTTTGCTTTGAAGAAGAAAGATCTCGCTGACTGAAATAAGTTCATTAGATGAAAACGAACAAAAATTGACAAGAACCACGAAAAGTTCTTGTATTTTAAGATAAAATTTTACGCTATTAAAGAAAAAACTTCTTGCTCGCTGAAATCTGTTCATTTGCTGAAAACCAACAAAACCACGAAAAGTTCTTGTATTTGAAGATAAAATCTTTTTGCTTTGAAGAAGAAAGATCTAGCTGACTGAAATAAGTTCATAAGATGAAAACCAACAAAAATTGACAAGAACCACGAAAAGTTCTTGTATTTTAAGATAAAATCTTACTCTATTAAGGAAAAAACTTCCAGCTCGCTGAAATATGTTCATTTGCTGAAAACCATCAAAACCACGAAAAGTTCTTGTATTTGAAGATAAAATCTTTTTGCTTTGAAGAAGAAAGATCCAGCTGACTGAAATAAGTTCATTAGATGAAAACGAACAAAAATTGACAAGAACCACGAAAAGTTCTTGTATTTTAAGATAAAATCTTACGCTATGAAAGAAAAAACTTCTTGCTCGCTGAAATCTGTTCATTTGCTGAAAACCAACAAAACCAAGAAAAGTTCTTGTATTTGAAGATAAAATCTTTTTGCTGTGAAGAAGAAAAATCTAGCTGACTGAAATAAGTTCATTAGATGAAAACCAACAAAAATTGACAAGAACCACGAAAAGTTCTTGTATTTTAAGATAAAATCTTACGCTATTAAAGAAAAAACTTCTTGCTCGCTGAAATCTGTTCATTTGCTGAAAACCAACAAAACCACGAAAAGTTCTTGTATTTGAAGATAAAATCTTTTTGCTTTGAAGAAGAAAGATCTAGCTGACTGAAATAAGTTCATTAGATGAAAACCAACAAAAATTGTCAAGAACCACGAAAAGTTCTGGTATTTTAAGATAAAATCTTACGCTATTAAAGAAAAAACACCCAGCTCGCTGAAATATGTTCATTTGCTGAAAACCAACAAAACCACGAAAAGTTCTTGTATTTGAAGATAAAATCTTTTTGCTTTGAAGAAGAAAGATCTAGCTGACTGAAATAAGTTCATTAGATGAAAACCAACAAAAATTGACAAGAACCACGAAAAGTTCTTGTATTTTAAGATAAAATCTTACTCTATTAAGGAAAAAACTTCCAGCTCGCTGAAATATGTTCATTTGCTGAAAACCATCAAAACCACGAAAAGTTCTTGTCTTTGAAGATAAAATCTTTTTGCTTTGAAGAAGAAAGATCTAGCTGACTGAAATAAGTTCATTAGATGAAAACGAACAAAAATTGACAAGAACCACGAAAAGTTCTTGTATTTTCAGATAAAATCTTACGCTATTAAAGAAAAAACTTCTTGCTCGCTGAAATCTGTTCATTTGCTGAAAACCAACAAAACCACGAAAAGTTCTTGTATTTGAAGATAAAATCTTTTTGCTTTGAAGAAGAAAGATCTAGCTGACTGAAATAAGTTCATTAGATGAAAACCAACAAAAATTGACAAGAACCACGAAAAGTTCTTGTATTTTAAGATAAAATCTTACTCTATTAAGGAAAAAACTTCCAGCTCGCTGAAATATGTTCATTTGCTGAAAACCATCAAAACCACGAAAAGTTCTTGTATTTGAAGATAAAATCTTTTTGCTTTGAAGAAGAAAGATCTCGCTGACTGAAATAAGTTCATGAGATGAAAACGAACAAAAATTGACAAGAACCACGAAAAGTTCTTGTATTTTAAGATAAAATCTTACGCTATTAAAGAAAAAACTTCTTGCTCGCTGAAATCTGTTCATTTGCTGAAAACCAACAAAACCACGAAAAGTTCTTGTATTTGAAGATAAAATCTTTTTGCTTTGAAGAAGAAAGATCTAGCTGACTGAAATAGGTTCATAAGATGAAAACCAACAAAAATTGACAAGAACCACGAAAAGTTTTTGTATTTTAAGATAAAATCTTACTCTATTAAGGAAAAAACTTCCAGCTCGCTGAAATATGTTCATTTGCTGAAAACCAACAAAACCACGAAAAGTTCTTGTATTTGAAGATAAAATCTTTTCGCTTTGAAGAAGAAAGATCTAGCTGACTGAAATAAGTTCATTAGATGAAAACGAACAAAAATTGACAAGAACCACGAAAAGTTCTTGTATTTTAAGATAAAATCTTACGCTATTAAAGAAAAAACTTCTTGCTCGCTGAAATCTGTTCATTTGCTGAAAACCAACAAAACCACGAAAAGTTCTTGTATTTGAAGATGAAATATTTTTGCTTTGAAGAAGAAAGATCTAGCTGACTGAAATAAGTTCATAAGATGAAAACCAACAAAAATTGACAAGAACCACGAAAAGTTCTTGTATTTTAAGATAAAATCTTACTCTATTAAGGAAAAAACTTCCAGCTCGCTGAAATATGTTCATTTGCTGAAAACCAACAAAACCACGAAAAGTTCTTGTATTTGAAGATAAAATCTTTTTGCTTTGAAGAAGAAAGATCTAGCTGACTGAAATAAGTTCATTAGATGAAAACGAACAAAAATTGACAAGAACCACGAAAAGTTCTTGTATTTTAAGATAAAATCTTACGCTATTAAAGAAAAAACTTCTTGCTCGCTGAAATCTGTTCATTTGCTGAAAACCAACAAAACCACGAAAAGTTCTTGTATTTGAAGATAAAATCTTTTTGCTTTGAAGAAGAAAGATCTAGCTGACTGAAATAAGTTCATAAGATGAAAACCAACAAAAATTGACAAGAACCACGAAAAGTTCTTGTATTTTAAGATAAAATCTTACTCTATTAAGGAAAAAACTTCCAGCTCGCTGAAATATGTTCATTTGCTGAAAACCATCAAAACCACGAAAAGTTCTTGTATTTGAAGATAAAATCTTTTTGCTTTGAAGAAGAAAGATCCAGCTGACTGAAATAAGTTCATTAGATGAAAACGAACAAAAATTGACAAGAACCACGAAAAGTTCTTGTATTTTAAGATAAAATCTTACGCTATGAAAGAAAAAACTTCTTGCTCGCTGAAATCTGTTCATTTGCTGAAAACCAACAAAACCAAGAAAAGTTCTTGTATTTGAAGATAAAATCTTTTTGCTGTGAAGAAGAAAAATCTAGCTGACTGAAATAAGTTCATTAGATGAAAACCAACAAAAATTGACAAGAACCACGAAAAGTTCTTGTATTTTAAGATAAAATCTTACGCTATTAAAGAAAAAACTTCTTGCTCGCTGAAATCTGTTCATTTGCTGAAAACCAACAAAACCACGAAAAGTTCTTGTATTTGAAGATAAAATCTTTTTGCTTTGAAGAAGAAAGATCTAGCTGACTGAAATAAGTTCATTAGATGAAAACCAACAAAAATTGTCAAGAACCACGAAAAGTTCTTGTATTTTAAGATAAAATCTTACGCTATTAAAGAAAAAACACCCAGCTCGCTGAAATATGTTCATTTGCTGAAAACCAACAAAACCACGAAAAGTTCTTGTATTTGAAGATAAAATCTTTTTGCTTTGAAGAAGAAAGATCTAGCTGACTGAAATAAGTTCATTAGATGAAAACCAACAAAAATTGACAAGAACCACGAAAAGTTCTTGTATTTTAAGATAAAATCTTACTCTATTAAGGAAAAAACTTCCAGCTCGCTGAAATATGTTCATTTGCTGAAAACCATCAAAACCACGAAAAGTTCTTGTCTTTGAAGATAAAATCTTTTTGCTTTGAAGAAGAAAGATCTAGCTGACTGAAATAAGTTCATTAGATGAAAACGAACAAAAATTGACAAGAACCACGAAAAGTTCTTGTATTTTCAGATAAAATCTTACGCTATTAAAGAAAAAACTTCTTGCTCGCTGAAATCTGTTCATTTGCTGAAAACCAACAAAACCACGAAAAGTTCTTGTATTTGAAGATAAAATCTTTTTGCTTTGAAGAAGAAAGATCTAGCTGACTGAAATAAGTTCATTAGATGAAAACCAACAAAAATTGACAAGAACCACGAAAAGTTCTTGTATTTTAAGATAAAATCTTACTCTATTAAGGAAAAAACTTCCAGCTCGCTGAAATATGTTCATTTGCTGAAAACCATCAAAACCACGAAAAGTTCTTGTATTTGAAGATAAAATCTTTTTGCTTTGAAGAAGAAAGATCTCGCTGACTGAAATAAGTTCATGAGATGAAAACGAACAAAAATTGACAAGAACCACGAAAAGTTCTTGTATTTTAAGATAAAATCTTACGCTATTAAAGAAAAAACTTCTTGCTCGCTGAAATCTGTTCATTTGCTGAAAACCAACAAAACCACGAAAAGTTCTTGTATTTGAAGATAAAATCTTTTTGCTTTGAAGAAGAAAGATCTAGCTGACTGAAATAGGTTCATAAGATGAAAACCAACAAAAATTGACAAGAACCACGAAAAGTTTTTGTATTTTAAGATAAAATCTTACTCTATTAAGGAAAAAACTTCCAGCTCGCTGAAATATGTTCATTTGCTGAAAACCAACAAAACCACGAAAAGTTCTTGTATTTGAAGATAAAATCTTTTCGCTTTGAAGAAGAAAGATCTAGCTGACTGAAATAAGTTCATTAGATGAAAACGAACAAAAATTGACAAGAACCACGAAAAGTTCTTGTATTTTAAGATAAAATCTTACGCTATTAAAGAAAAAACTTCTTGCTCGCTGAAATCTGTTCATTTGCTGAAAACCAACAAAACCACGAAAAGTTCTTGTATTTGAAGATGAAATATTTTTGCTTTGAAGAAGAAAGATCTAGCTGACTGAAATAAGTTCATAAGATGAAAACCAACAAAAATTGACAAGAACCACGAAAAGTTCTTGTATTTTAAGATAAAATCTTACTCTATTAAGGAAAAAACTTCCAGCTCGCTGAAATATGTTCATTTGCTGAAAACCAACAAAACCACGAAAAGTTCTTGTATTTGAAGATAAAATCTTTTTGCTTTGAAGAAGAAAGATCTAGCTGACTGAAATAAGTTCATGAGATGAAAACCAACAAAAATTGACAAGAACCACGAAAAGTTCTTGTATTTTAAGATAAAATCTTACGCTATTAAAGAAAAAACTTCTTGCTCGCTGAAATCTGTTCATTTGCTGAAAACCAACAAAACCACGAAAAGTTCTTGTATTTGAAGATAAAATCTTTTTGCTGTGAAGAAGAAAAATCTAGCTGACTGAAATAAGTTCATTGGATGAAAACCAACAAAAATTGACAAGAACCACGAAAAGTTCTTGTATTTTAAGATAAAATCTTACGCTATTAAAGAAAAAACTTCTTGCTCGCTGAAATCTGTTCATTTGCTGAAAACCAACAAAACCACGAAAAGTTCTTGTATTTGAAGATAAAATCTTTTTGCTTTGAAGAAGAAAGATCTAGCTGACTGAAATAAGTTCATTAGATGAAAACCAACAAAAATTGACAAGAACCACGAAAAGTTCTTGTATTTTAAGATAAAATCTTACTCTATTAAGGAAAAAACTTCCAGCTCGCTGAAATATGTTCATTTGCTGAAAACCATCAAAACCACGAAAAGTTCTTGTATTTGAAGATAAAATCTTTTTGCTTTGAAGAAGAAAGATCTAGCTGACTGAAATAAGTTCATTAGATGAAAACGAACAAAAATTGACAAGAACCACGAAAAGTTCTTGTATTTTAAGATAAAATCTTACGCTATGAAAGAAAAAACTTCTTGCTCGCTGAAATCTGTTCATTTGCTGAAAACCAACAAAACCAAGAAAAGTTCTTGTATTTGAAGATAAAATCTTTTTGCTGTGAAGAAGAAAAATCTAGCTGACTGAAATAAGTTCATTAGATGAAAACCAACAAAAATTGACAAGAACCACGAAAAGTTCTTGTATTTTAAGATAAAATCTTACGCTATTAAAGAAAAAACTTCTTGCTCGCTGAAATCTGTTCATTTGCTGAAAACCAACAAAACCACGAAAAGTTCTTGTATTTGAAGATAAAATCTTTTTGCTTTGAAGAAGAAAGATCTAGCTGACTGAAATAAGTTCATTAGATGAAAACCAACAAAAATTGACAAGAACCACGAAAAGTTCTTGTATTTTCAGGTAAAATCTTACGCTATTAAAGAAAAAACTTCTTGCTCGCTGAAATCTGTTCATTTGCTGAAAACCAACAAAACCACGAAAAGTTCTTGTATTTGAAGATAAATTATTTTTGCTTTGAAGAAGAAAGATCTAGCTGACTGAAATAAGTTCATTAGATGAAAACCAACAAAAATTGACAAGAACCACGAAAAGTTCTTGTATTTTAAGATAAAATCTTACTCTATTAAGGAAAAAACTTCCAGCTCGCTGAAATATGTTCATTTGCTGAAAACCATCAAAACCACGAAAAGTTCTTGTATTTGAAGATAAAATCTTTTTGCTTTGAAGAAGAAAGATCTAGCTGACTGAAATAAGTTCATGAGATGAAAACGAACAAAAATTGACAAGAACCACGAAAAGTTCTTGTATTTTAAGATAAAATCTTACGCTATTAAAGAAAAAACTTCTTGCTCGCTGAAATCTGTTCATTTGCTGAAAACCAACAAAACCACGAAAAGTTCTTGTATTTGAAGATAAAATCTTTTTGCTTTGAAGAAGAAAGATCTAGCTGACTGAAATAGGTTCATAAGATGAAAACCAACAAAAATTGACAAGAACCACGAAAAGTTTTTGTATTTTAAGATAAAATCTTACTCTATTAAGGAAAAAACTTCCAGCTCGCTGAAATATGTTCATTTGCTGAAAACCAACAAAACCAAGAAAAGTTCTTGTATTTGAAGATAAAATCTTTTTGCTGTGAAGAAGAAAAATCTAGCTGACTGAAATAAGTTCATTAGATGAAAACCAACAAAAATTGACAAGAACCACGAAAAGTTCTTGTATTTTAAGATAAAATCTTACGCTATTAAAGAAAAAACTTCTTGCTCGCTGAAATCTGTTCATTTGCTGAAAACCAACAAAACCACGAAAAGTTCTTGTATTTGAAGATAAAATCTTTTTGCTTTGAAGAAGAAAGATCTTGCTGACTGAAATAAGTTCATAAGATGAAAACCAACAAAAATTGTCAAGAACCACGAAAAGTTCTTGTATTTTAAGATAAAATCTTAAGCTATAAAAGAACAAACACCCAGCTCGCTGAAATATGTTCATTTGCTGAAAACCAACAAAACCACGAAAAGTTCTTGTATTTGAAGATAAAATCTTTTTGCTTTGAAGAAGAAAGATCCAGCTGACTGAAATAAGTTCATTAGATGAAAACGAACAAAAATTGACAAGAACCACGAAAAGTTCTTGTATTTTAAGATAAAATCTTACGCTATTAAAGAAAAAACTTCTTGCTCGCTGAAATCTGTTCATTTGCTGAAAACCAACAAAATCACGAAAAGTTCTTGTATTTGAAGATGAAATATTTTTGCTTTGAAGAAGAAAGATCTAGCTGACTGAAATAAGTTCATAAGATGAAAACCAACAAAAATTGACAAGAACCACGAAAAGTTCTTGTATTTTAAGATAAAATCTTACTCTATTAAGGAAAAAACTTCCAGCTCGCTGAAATATGTTCATTTGCTGAAAACCAACAAAACCACGAAAAGTTCTTGTATTTGAAGATAAAATCTTTTTGCTTTGAAGAAGAAAGATCTAGCTGACTGAAATAAGTTCATGAGATGAAAACCAACAAAAATTGACAAGAACCACGAAAAGTTCTTGTATTTTAAGATAAAATCTTACGCTATTAAAGAAAAACTTCTTGCTCGCTGAAATCTGTTCATTTGCTGAAAACCAACAAAACCACGAAAAGTTCTTGTATTTGAAGATAAAATCTTTTTGCTGTGAAGAAGAAAAATCTAGCTGACTGAAATAAGTTCATTGGATGAAAACCAACAAAAATTGACAAGAACCACGAAAAGTTCTTGTATTTTAAGATAAAATCTTACGCTATTAAAGAAAAAACTTCTTGCTCGCTGAAATCTGTTCATTTGCTGAAAACCAACAAAACCACGAAAAGTTCTTGTATTTGAAGATAAAATCTTTTTGCTTTGAAGAAGAAAGATCTAGCTGACTGAAATAAGTTCATAAGATGAAAACCAACAAAAATTGTCAAGAACCACGAAAAGTTCTTGTATTTTAAGATAAAATCTGACGCTATTAAAGAAAAAACACCCAGCTCGCTGAAATCTGTTCATTTGCTGAAAACCAACAAAACCACGAAAAGTTCTTGTATTTGAAGATAAAATCTTTTTGCTTTGAAGAAGAAAGATCTAGCTGAGTGAAATAAGTTCATAAGATGAAAACCAACAAAAATTGACAAGAACCACGAAAAGTTCTTGTATTTTAAGATAAAATCTTACTCTATTAAGGAAAAAACTTCCAGCTCGCTGAAATATGTTCATTTGCTGAAAACCATCAAAACCTCGAAAAGTTCTTGTATTTGAAGATAAAATCTTTTTGCTTTGAAGAAGAAAGATCTAGCTGAGTGAAATAAGTTCATTAGATGAAAACGAACAAAAATTGACAAGAACCACGAAAAGTTCTTGTATTTTAAGATAAAATCTTACGCTATTAAAGAAAAAACTTCTTGCTCGCTGAAATCTGTTCATTTGCTGAAAACCAACAAAACCACGAAAAGTTCTTGTATTTGAAGATAAAATCTTTTTGCTTTGAAGAAGGAAGATCTAGCTGACTGAAATAAGTTCATAAGACGAAAACCAACAAAAATTGTCAAGAACCACGAAAAGTTCTTGTATTTTAAGATAAAATCTTACGCTATAAAAGAAAAAACTTCCAGCTCGCTGAAATATGTTCATTTGCTGAAAACCAACAAAACCACGAAAAGTTCTTGTATTTGAAGTTAAAATCTTTTTGCTTTGAAGAAGAAAGATCTAGCTGACTGAAATAAGTTCATTAGATGAAAACCAACAAAAATTGACAAGAACCACGAAAAGTTCTTGTATTTTAAGATAAAATCTTACTCTATTAAGGAAAAAACTTCCAGCTCGCTGAAATATGTTCATTTGCTGAAAACCATCAAAACCACGAAAAGTTCTTGTATTTGAAGATAAAATCTTTTTGCTTTGAAGAAGAAAGATCTAGCTGACTGAAATAAGTTCATTAGATGAAAACGAACAAAAATTGACAAGAACCACGAAAAGTTCTTGTATTTTAATATAAAATCTTACGCTATTAAAGAAAAAACTTCTTGCTCGCTGAAATCTGTTCATTTGCTGAAAACCAACAAAACCACGAAAAGTTCTTGTATTTGAAGATAAAATCTTTTTGCTTTGAAGAAGAAAGATCTAGCTGACTGAAATAAGTTCATAAGATGAAAACCAACAAAAATTGACAAGAACCACGAAAAGTTTTTGTATTTTAAGATAAAATCTTACTCTATTAAGGAAAAAACTTCCAGCTCGCTGAAATATGTTCATTTGCTGAAAACCAACAAAACCAAGAAAAGTTCTTGTATTTGAAGATAAAATCTTTTTGCTGTGAAGAAGAAAAATCTAGCTGACTGAAATAAGTTCATTAGATGAAAACCAACAAAAATTGACAAGAACCACGAAAAGTTCTTGTATTTTAAGATAAAATCTTACGCTATTAAAGAAAAAACTTCTTGCTCGCTGAAATCTGTTCATTTGCTGAAAACCAACAAAACCACGAAAAGTTCTTGTATTTGAAGATAAAATCTTTTTGCTTTGAAGAAGAAAGATCTTGCTGACTGAAATAAGTTCATAAGATGAAAACCAACAAAAATTGTCAAGAACCACGAAAAGTTCTTGTATTTTAAGATAAAATCTTAAGCTATAAAAGAACAAACACCCAGCTCGCTGAAATATGTTCATTTGCTGAAAACCAACAAAACCACGAAAAGTTCTTGTATTTGAAGATAAAATCTTTTTGCTTTGAAGAAGAAAGATCCAGCTGACTGAAATAAGTTCATTAGATGAAAACCAACAAAAATTGACAAGAACCACGAAAAGTTCTTGTATTTTAAGATAAAATCTTACTCTATTAAGGAAAAAAGTTCCAGCTCGCTGAAATATGTTCATTTGCTGAAAACCAGCAAAACCAAGAAAAGTTCTTGTATTTGAAGATAAAATCTTTTAGCTGTGAAGAAGAAAAATCTAGCTGACTGAAATAAGTTCATGAGATGAAAACCAACAAAAATTGACAAGAACCACGAAAAGTTCTTGTATTTTAAGATAAAATCTTACGCTATAAAAGAAAAAACACCCAGCTCGCTGAAATATGTTCATTTGCTGAAAACCAACAAAACCACGAAAAGTTCTTGTATTTGAAGATAAAATCTTTTTGCTTTGAAGAAGAAAGATCTAGCTGACTGAAATAAGTTCATTAGATGAAAACCAACAAAAATTGACAAGAACCACGAAAAGTTCTTGTATTTTCAGCTAAAATCTTACGCCATTAAAGAAAAAACTTCTTGCTCGCTGAAATCTGTTCATTTGCTGAAAACCAACAAAACCACGAAAAGTTCTTGTATTTGAAGATAAAATCTTTTTGCTGTGAAGAAGAAAAATCTAGCTGACTGAAATAAGTTCATTAGATGAAAACCAACAAAAATTGACAAGAACCACGAAAAGTTCTTGTATTTTAAGATAAAATCTTACGCTATTAAAGAAAAAACTTCTTGCTCGCTGAAATCTGTTCATTTGCTGAAAACCAACAAAACCACGAAAAGTTCTTGTATTTGAAGATAAAATCTTTTTGCTTTGAAGAAGAAAGATCTAGCTGACTGAAATAAGTTCATAAGATGAAAACCAACAAAAATTGTCAAGAACCACGAAAAGTTCTTGTATTTCAAGATAAAATCTTACGCTATTAAAGAAAAAACACCCAGCTCGCTGAAATCTGTTCATTTGCTGAAAACCAACAAAACCACGAAAAGTTCTTGTATTTGAAGATGAAATCTTTTTGCTTTGAAGAAGAAAGATCTAGCTGACTGAAATAAGTTCATAAGATGAAAACCAACAAAAATTGACAAGAACCACGAAAAGTTCTTGTATTTTAAGATAAAATCTTACTCTATTAAGGAAAAAACTTCCAGCTCGCTGAAATATGTTCATTTGCTGAAAACCATCAAAACCTCGAAAAGTTCTTGTATTTGAAGATAAAATCTTTTTGCTTTGAAGAAGAAAGATCTAGCTGAGTGAAATAAGTTCATGAGATGAAAACGAACAAAAATTGACAAGAACCACGAAAAGTTCTTGTATTTTAAGATAAAATCTTACGCTATTAAAGAAAAAACTTCTTGCTCGCTGAAATCTGTTCATTTGCTGAAAACCAACAAAACCACGAAAAGTTCTTGTATTTGAAGATAAAATCTTTTTGCTTTGAAGAAGAAAGATCGAGCTGACTGAAATAAGTTCATAAGATGAAAACCAACAAAAATTGACAAGAACCACGAAAAGTTCTTGTATTTTAAGATAAAATCTTACTCTATTAAGGAAAAAACTTCCAGCTCGCTGAAATATGTTCATTTGCTGAAAACCAACAAAACCACGAAAAGTTCTTGTATTTGAAGATAAAATCTTTTTGCTTTGAAGAAGAAAGATCTAGCTGACTGAAATAAGTTCATAAGATGAAAACCAACAAAAATTGTCAAGAACCACGAAAAGTTCTTGTATTTTAAGATAAAATCTTACGCTATAAAAGAAAAAACACCCAGCTCGCTGAAATATGTTCATTTGCTGAAAACCAACAAAACCACGAAAAGTTCTTGTATTTGAAGATAAAATCTTTTTGCTTTGAAGAAGAAAGATCTAGCTGACTGAAATAAGTTCATCAGATGAAAACCAACAAAAATTGACAAGAACCACGAAAAGTTCTTGTATTTTAAGATAAAATCTTACTCTATTAAGGAAAAAACTTCCAGCTCGCTGAAATATGTTCATTTGCTGAAAACCATCAAAACCACGAAAAGTTCTTGTATTTGAAGATAAAATCTTTTTGCTTTGAAGAAGAAAGATCTAGCTGACTGAAATAAGTTCATTAGATGAAATCCAACAAAAATTGACAAGAACCACGAAAAGTTCTTGTATTTTAAGATAAAATCTTACGCTATTAAAGAAAAAACTTCTTGCTCGCTGAAATCTGTTCATTTGGTGAAAACCAACAAAACCACGAAAAGTTCTTGTATTTGAAGATGAAATCTTTTTGCTTTGAAGAAGAAAGATCTAGCTGACTGAAATAGGTTCATCAGATGAAAACCAACAAAAATTGACAAGAACCACGAAAAGTTCTTGTATTTTAAGATAAAATCTTACTCTATTAAGGAAAAAACTTCCAGCTCGCTGAAATATGTTCATTTGCTGAAAACCAACAAAACCAAGAAAAGTTCTTGTATTTGAAGATAAAATCTTTTTGCTGTGAAGAAGAAAAATCTAGCTGACTGAAATAAGTTCATTAGATGAAAACCAACAAAAATTGACAAGAACCACGAAAAGTTCTTGTATTTTAAGATAAAATCTTACGCTATTAAAGAAAAAACTTCTTGCTCGCTGAAATCTGTTCATTTGCTGAAAACCAACAAAACCACGAAAAGTTCTTGTATTTGAAGATAAAATCTTTTTGCTTTGAAGAAGAAAGATCTTGCTGACTGAAATAAGTTCATAAGATGAAAACCAACAAAAATTGTCAAGAACCACGAAAAGTTCTTGTATTTTAAGATAAACTCTTAAGCTATAAAAGAACAAACACCCAGCTCGCTGAAATATGTTCATTTGCTGAAAACCAACAAAACCACGAAAAGTTCTTGTATTTGAAGATAAAATCTTTTTGCTTTGAAGAAGAAAGATCCAGCTGACTGAAATAAGTTCATTAGATGAAAACCAACAAAAATTGACAAGAACCACGAAAAGTTCTTGTATTTTAAGATAAAATCTTACTCTATTAAGGAAAAAAGTTCCAGCTCGCTGAAATATGTTCATTTGCTGAAAACCAGCAAAACCAAGAAAAGTTCTTGTATTTGAAGATAAAATCTTTTAGCTGTGAAGAAGAAAAATCTAGCTGACTGAAATAAGTTCATGAGATGAAAACCAACAAAAATTGACAAGAACCACGAAAAGTTCTTGTATTTTAAGATAAAATCTTACGCTATAAAAGAAAAAACACCCAGCTCGCTGAAATATGTTCATTTGCTGAAAACCAACAAAACCACGAAAAGTTCTTGTATTTGAAGATAAAATCTTTTTGCTTTGAAGAAGAAAGATCTAGCTGACTGAAATAAGTTCATTAGATGAAAACCAACAAAAATTGACAAGAACCACGAAAAGTTCTTGTATTTTCAGATAAAATCTTACGCCATTAAAGAAAAAACTTCTTGCTCGCTGAAATCTGTTCATTTGCTGAAAACCAACAAAACCACGAAAAGTTCTTGTATTTGAAGATAAAATCTTTTTGCTGTGAAGAAGAAAAATCTAGCTGACTGAAATAAGTTCATTAGATGAAAACCAACAAAAATTGACAAGAACCACGAAAAGTTCTTGTATTTTAAGATAAAATCTTACGCTATTAAAGAAAAAACTTCTTGCTCGCTGAAATCTGTTCATTTGCTGAAAACCAACAAAACCACGAAAAGTTCTTGTATTTGAAGATAAAATCTTTTTGCTTTGAAGAAGAAAGATCTAGCTGACTGAAATAAGTTCATAAGATGAAAACCAACAAAAATTGTCAAGAACCACGAAAAGTTCTTGTATTTCAAGATAAAATCTTACGCTATTAAAGAAAAAACACCCAGCTCGCTGAAATCTGTTCATTTGCTGAAAACCAACAAAACCACGAAAAGTTCTTGTATTTGAAGATGAAATCTTTTTGCTTTGAAGAAGAAAGATCTAGCTGACTGAAATAAGTTCATAAGATGAAAACCAACAAAAATTGACAAGAACCACGAAAAGTTCTTGTATTTTAAGATAAAATCTTACTCTATTAAGGAAAAAACTTCCAGCTCGCTGAAATATGTTCATTTGCTGAAAACCATCAAAACCTCGAAAAGTTCTTGTATTTGAAGATAAAATCTTTTTGCTTTGAAGAAGAAAGATCTAGCTGAGTGAAATAAGTTCATGAGATGAAAACGAACAAAAATTGACAAGAACCACGAAAAGTTCTTGTATTTTAAGATAAAATCTTACGCTATTAAAGAAAAAACTTCTTGCTCGCTGAAATCTGTTCATTTGCTGAAAACCAACAAAACCACGAAAAGTTCTTGTATTTGAAGATAAAATCTTTTTGCTTTGAAGAAGAAAGATCGAGCTGACTGAAATAAGTTCATAAGATGAAAACCAACAAAAATTGACAAGAACCACGAAAAGTTCTTGTATTTTAAGATAAAATCTTACTCTATTAAGGAAAAAACTTCCAGCTCGCTGAAATATGTTCATTTGCTGAAAACCAACAAAACCACGAAAAGTTCTTGTATTTGAAGATAAAATCTTTTTGCTTTGAAGAAGAAAGATCTAGCTGACTGAAATAAGTTCATAAGATGAAAACCAACAAAAATTGTCAAGAACCACGAAAAGTTCTTGTATTTTAAGATAAAATCTTACGCTATAAAAGAAAAAACACCCAGCTCGCTGAAATATGTTCATTTGCTGAAAACCAACAAAACCACGAAAAGTTCTTGTATTTGAAGATAAAATCTTTTTGCTTTGAAGAAGAAAGATCTAGCTGACTGAAATAAGTTCATCAGATGAAAACCAACAAAAATTGACAAGAACCACGAAAAGTTCTTGTATTTTAAGATAAAATCTTACTCTATTAAGGAAAAAACTTCCAGCTCGCTGAAATATGTTCATTTGCTGAAAACCATCAAAACCACGAAAAGTTCTTGTATTTGAAGATAAAATCTTTTTGCTTTGAAGAAGAAAGATCGAGCTGACTGAAATAAGTTCATTAGATGAAATCCAACAAAAATTGACAAGAACCACGAAAAGTTCTTGTATTTTAAGATAAAATCTTACGCTATTAAAGAAAAAACTTCTTGCTCGCTGAAATCTGTTCATTTGGTGAAAACCAACAAAACCACGAAAAGTTCTTGTATTTGAAGATGAAATCTTTTTGCTTTGAAGAAGAAAGATCTAGCTGACTGAAATAGGTTCATCAGATGAAAACCAACAAAAATTGACAAGAACCACGAAAAGTTCTTGTATTTTAAGATAAAATCTTACTCTATTAAGGAAAAAACTTCGAGCTCGCTGAAATATGTTCATTTGCTGAAAACCATCAAAACCTCGAAAAGTTCTTGTATTTGAAGATAAAATCTTTTTGCTTTGAAGAAGAAAGATCCAGCTGACTGAAATAAGTTCATTAGATGAAAACCAACAAAAATTGACAAGAACCACGAAAAGTTCTTGTATTTTAAGATAAAATCTTGCGCTATTAAGGAAAAAACTTCCAGCTCGCTGAAATATGTTCATTTGCTGAAAACCATCAAAACCACGAAAAGTTCTTGTATTTGAAGATAAAATCTTTTTGCTTTGAAGAAGAAAGATCTGGCTGACTGAAATAAGTCGATGAGATGAAAACGAACAAAAATTGACAAGAACCACGAAAAGTTCTTGTATTTTAAGATAAAACCTTACGCTATTAAAGAAAAAACTTCTTGCTCGCTGAAATCTGTTCATTTGCTGAAAACCAACAAAACCACAAAAAGTTCTTGTATTTGATGATAAAATCTTTTTGCTTTGAAGAAGAAAGATCCAGCTGACTGAAATAAGTTCATAAGATGAAAACCAACAAAAATTGACAAGAACCACGAAAAGTTCTTGTATTTTAAGATAAAATCTTACGCTATTAAAGAAAAAACTTCTTGCTCGCTGAAATCTGTTCATTTGCTGAAAACCAACAAAACCAAGAAAAGTTCTTGTATTTGAAGATAAAATCTTTTTGCTGTGAAGAAGAAAAATCTAGCTGACTGAAATAAGTTCATCAGATGAAAACCAACAAAAATTGACAAGAACCACGAAAAGTTCTTGTATTTTAAGATAAAATCTTGCGCTATTAAGGAAAAAACTTCCAGCTCGCTGAAATATGTTCATTTGCTGAAAACCATCAAAACCACGAAAAGTTCTTGTATTTGAAGATAAAATCTTTTTGCTTTGAAGAAGAAAGATCTGGCTGACTGAAATAAGTCGATGAGATGAAAACGAACAAAAATTGACAAGAACCACGAAAAGTTCTTGTATTTTAAGATAAAATCTTACGCTATTAAAGAAAAAACTTCTTGCTCGCTGAAATCTGTTCATTTGCTGAAAACCAACAAAACCACAAAAAGTTCTTGTATTTGATGATAAAATCTTTTTGCTTTGAAGAAGAAAGATCCAGCTGACTGAAATAAGTTCATAAGATGAAAACCAACAAAAATTGACAAGAACCACGAAAAGTTCTTGTATTTTAAGATAAAATCTTACGCTATTAACGAAAAAACTTCTTGCTCGCTGAAATCTGTTCATTTGCTGAAAACCAACAAAACCACGAAAAGTTCTTGTATTTGAAGATAAAATCTTTTTGCTTTGAAGAAGAAAGATCGAGCTGACTGAAATAAGTTCATTAGATGAAAACCAACAAAAATTGACAAGAACCACGAAAAGTTCTTGTATTTTAAGATAAAATCTTACTCTATTAAGGAAAAAACATCCAGCTCGCTGAAATATGTTCATTTGCTGAAAACCATCAAAACCACGAAAAGTTCTTGTATTTGAAGATAAAATCTTTTTGCTTTGAAGAAGAAAGATCTGGCTGACTGAAATAAGTCGATGAGATGAAAACGAACAAAAATTGACAAGAACCACGAAAAGTTCTTGTATTTTAAGATAAAACCTTACGCTATTAAAGAAAAAACTTCTTGCTCGCTGAAATCTGTTCATTTGCTGAAAACCAACAAAACCACAAAAAGTTCTTGTATTTGATGATAAAATCTTTTTGCTTTGAAGAAGAAAGATCCAGCTGACTGAAATAAGTTCATAAGATGAAAACCAACAAAAATTGACAAGAACCACGAAAAGTTCTTGTATTTTAAGATAAAATCTTACGCTATTAAAGAAAAAACTTCTTGCTCGCTGAAATCTGTTCATTTGCTGAAAACCAACAAAACCAAGAAAAGTTCTTGTATTTGAAGATAAAATCTTTTTGCTGTGAAGAAGAAAAATCTAGCTGACTGAAATAAGTTCATCAGATGAAAACCAACAAAAATTGACAAGAACCACGAAAAGTTCTTGTATTTTAAGATAAAATCTTGCGCTATTAAGGAAAAAACTTCCAGCTCGCTGAAATATGTTCATTTGCTGAAAACCATCAAAACCACGAAAAGTTCTTGTATTTGAAGATAAAATCTTTTTGCTTTGAAGAAGAAAGATCTGGCTGACTGAAATAAGTCGATGAGATGAAAACGAACAAAAATTGACAAGAACCACGAAAAGTTCTTGTATTTTAAGATAAAATCTTACGCTATTAAAGAAAAAACTTCTTGCTCGCTGAAATCTGTTCATTTGCTGAAAACCAACAAAACCACAAAAAGTTCTTGTATTTGATGATAAAATCTTTTTGCTTTGAAGAAGAAAGATCCAGCTGACTGAAATAAGTTCATAAGATGAAAACCAACAAAAATTGACAAGAACCACGAAAAGTTCTTGTATTTTAAGATAAAATCTTACGCTATTAACGAAAAAACTTCTTGCTCGCTGAAATCTGTTCATTTGCTGAAAACCAACAAAACCACGAAAAGTTCTTGTATTTGAAGATAAAATCTTTTTGCTTTGAAGAAGAAAGATCGAGCTGACTGAAATAAGTTGATTAGATGAAAACCAACAAAAATTGACAAGAACCACGAAAAGTTCTTGTATTTTAAGATAAAATCTTACTCTATTAAGGAAAAAACATCCAGCTCGCTGAAATATGTTCATTTGCTGAAAACCATCAAAACCACGAAAAGTTCTTGTATTTGAAGATAAAATCTTTTTGCTTTGAACAAGAAAGATCTAGCTGACTGAAATAAGTTCATTAGATGAAAGCGAACAAAAATTGACAAGAACCACGAAAAGTTCTTGTATTTTAAGATAAAATCTTACGCTATTAAAGAAAAAACTTCTTGCTCGCTGAAATCTGTTCATTTGCTGAAAAGCAACAAAACCACGAAAAGTTCTTGTATTTGAAGATAAAATCTTTTTGCTTTGAAGAATAAAGATCTAGCTGACTGAAATAAGTTCATTAGATGAAAACCAACAAAAATTGACAAGAACCACGAAAAGTTCTTGTATTTTAAGATAAAATCTTACGCTATTAAAGAAAAAACTTCTTGCTCGCTGAAATCTGTTCATTTGCTGAAAACCAACAAAACCACGAAAAGTTCTTGTATTTGAAGATAAAATCTTTTTGCTTTGAAGAAGAAAGATCTAGCTGACTGAAATAAGTTCATAAGATGAAAACCAACAAAAATTGTCAAGAACCACGAAAAGTTCTTGTATTTTAAGATAAAATCTTACGCTATTAAAGAAAAAACACCCAGCTCGCTGAAATCTGTTCATTTGCTGAAAACCAACAAAACCACGAAAAGTTCTTGTATTTGAAGATGAAATCTTTTTGCTTTGAAGAAGAAAGATCTAGCTGACTGAAATAAGTTCATTAGATGAAAACCAACAAAAATTGACAAGAACCACGAAAAGTTCTTGTATTTTAAGATAAAATCTTACTCTATTAAGGAAAAAACTTCCAGCTCGCTGAAATATGTTCATTTGCTGAAAACCATCAAAACCACGAAAAGTTCTTGTATTTGAAGATAAAATCTTTTTGCTTTGAAGAAGAAAGATCCAGCTGACTGAAATAAGTTCATTAGATGAAAACCAACAAAAATTGACAAGAACCACGAAAAGTTCTTGTATTTTAAGATAAAATCTTACGCTATTAAACAAAAAACTTCTTGCTCGCTGAAATCAGTTCATTTGCTGAAAACCAACAAAACCACGAAAAGTTCTTGTATTTGAAGATAAAATCTTTTTGCTTTGAAGAAGAAAGATCTGGCTGACTGAAATAAGTCGATGAGATGAAAACCAAGAAAAATTGACAAGAAACACGAAAAGTTCTTGTATTTTAAGATAAAATCTTACGCTATTAAGGAAAAAACTTCCAGCTCGCGGAAATATGTTCTTTTGCTGAAAACCATCAAAACCACGAAAAGTTATTGTATTTTAAGATAAAATCTTTTTGCTTTGAAGAAGAAAGATCTGGCTGACTGAAATAAGTCGATGAGATGAAAACCAAGAAAAATTGACAAGAAACACGAAAAGTTCTTGTATTTTAAGATAAAATCTTACGCTACTAAAGAAAAAACTTCTTGCTCGCTGAAATCTGTTCATTTGCTGAAAACCAACAAAACCACGAAAAGTTCTTGTATTTGAAGATAAAATCTTTTTGCTTTGAAGAAGAAAGATCTAGCTGACTGAAATAAGTTCATTAGATGAAAACCAACAAAAATTGACAAGAACCACGAAAAGTTCTTGTATTTTAAGATAAAATCTGACGCTATTAAGGAAAAAACTTCCAACTCGCTGAAATATGTTCATTTGCTGAAAACCATCAAAACCACGAAAAGTTCTTGTATTTGAAGATAAAATCGTTTTGCTTTGAAGAAGAAAGATCCAGCTGACTGAAATAAGTTCATTAGATGAAAACGAACAAAAATTGACAAGAACCACGAAAAGTTCTTGTATTTTAAGATAAAATCTTACGCTATTAAAGAAAAAACTTCTTGCTCACTGAAATCTGTTCATTTGCTGAAAACCAACAAAACCACGAAAAGTTCTTGTATTTGAAGATAAAATCTTTTTGCTTTGAAGAAGAAAGATCTAGCTGACTGAAATAAGTTCATTGGATGAAAACCAACAAAAATTGACAAGAACCACGAAAAGTTATTGTATTTTAAGATAAAATCTTACGCTATTAAAGAAAAAACTTCTTGCTCACTGAAATCTGTTCATTTGCTGAAAACCAACAAAGCCACGAAAAGTTCTTGTATTTGAAGATAAAATCTTTTTGCTTTGAAGAAGAAAGATCTAGCTGACTGAAATAAGTTCATTAGATGAAAACCAACAGAAATTGACAAGAACCACGAAAAGTTCTTGTATTTTAAGATAAAATCTTACTCGATTAAGGAAAAAACTTCCAGCTCGCTGAAATATGTTCATTTGCGAAAAACCATCAAAACCACGAAAAGTTCTTGTATTTGATGATAAAATCTTTTTGCTTTGAAGAAGAAAGATCCAGCTGACTGAAATAAGTTCATTTGATGAAAACCAACAAAAATTGACAAGAACCACGAAAAGTTCTTGTTTTTTAAGATCAAATCTGACGCTATTAAGGAAAAAACTTCCAGCTCGCTGAAATATGTTCATTTGCTGAAAACCATCAAAACCACGAAACGTTCTTGTATTTGAAGATAAAATCCTTTTGCTTTGAAGAAGAAAGATCCAGCTGACTGAAATAAGTTCATTAGATGAAAGCGAACAAAAATTGACAAGAACCACGAAAAGTTCTTGTATTTTAAGATAAAATCTTACGCTATTAAAGAAAAAACTTCTTGCTCGCTGAAATCTGTTCATTTGCTGAAAACCAACAAAACCACGAAAAGTTCTTGTATTTGAAGATAAAATCTTTTTGCTTTGAAGAAAAAAGATCGAGCTGACTGAAATAAGTTCATTGGATGAAAACCAACAAAAATTGACAAGAACCACGAAAAGTTCTTGTATTTTAAGATAAAATCTTACGCTATTAAAGAAAAAACTCCCAGCTCGCTGAAATCTGTTCATTTGCTGAAAGCCAACAAAACCACGAAAAGTTCTTGTATTTGAAGATAAAATCTTTTTGCTTTGAAGAAGAAAGATCTAGCTGACTGAAATAAGTTCATTAGATGAAAACCAACAAAAATTGACAAGAACCACGAAAAGTTCTTGTATTTTAAGATAAAATCTTACTCTATTAAGGAAAAAACTTCCAGCTCGCTGAAATATGTTCATTTGCTGAAAACCATCAAAACCACGAAAAGTTCTTGCATTTGAAGATAAAATCTTTTTGCTTTGAAGAAGAAAGATCTAGCTGACTGAAATAAGTTCATTAGATGAAAGCGAACAAAAATTGACAAGAACCACGAAAAGTTCTTGTATTTTAAGATGAAATCTTACGCTATTAAAGAAAAAACTTCTTGCTCACTGAAATCTGTTCATTTGCTGAAAACCAACAAAACCACGAAAAGTTCTTGTATTTGAAGATAAAATCTTTTTGCTTTGAAGAAGAAAGATCTAGCTGACTGAAATAAGTTCATTAGATGAAAACCAACAAAAATTGACAAGAACCACGAAAAGTTCTTGTATTTTAAGATAAAATGTGCCGCTATTAAGGAAAAAACTTCCAGCTCGCTGAAATATGTTCATTTGCTGAAAACCATCAAAACCACGAAAAGTTCTTGTATTTGAAGATAAAATCTTTTTGCTTTGAAGAAGAAAGATCTAGCTGACTGAAATAAGTTCATTAGATGAAAACGAACAAAAATTGACAAGAACCACGAAAAGTTCTTGTATTTTAAGATAAAATCTTACGCTATTAAAGAAAAAACTTCTTGCTCACTGAAATCTGTTCATTTGCTGAAAACCAACAAAACCACGAAAAGTTCTTGTATTTGAAGATAAAATCTTTTTGCTTTGAAGAAGAAAGATCTAGCTGACTGAAATAAGTTCATTGGATGAAAACCAACAAAAATTGACAAGAACCACGAAAGGTTATTGTATTTTAAGATAAAATCTTACGCTATTAAAGAAAAAACTTCTTGCTCACTGAAATCTGTTCATTTGCTGAAAACCAACAAAGCCACGAAAAGTTCTTGTATTTGAAGATAAAATCTTTTTGCTTTGAAGAAGAAAGATCTAGCTGACTGAAATAAGTTCATTAGATGAAAACCAACAGAAATTGACAAGAACCACGAAAAGTTCTTGTATTTTAAGATAACATCTTACTCTATGAAGGAAAAAACTTCCAGCTCGCTGAAATATGTTCATTTGCGAAAAACCATCAAAACCACGAAAAGTTCTTGTATTTGATGATAAAATCTTTTTGCTTTGAAGAAGAAAGATCCAGCTGACTGAAATAAGTTCATTAGATGAAAACCAACAAAAATTGACAAGAACCACGAAAAGTTCTTGTTTTTTAAGATCAAATCTGACGCTATTAAGGAAAAAACTTCCAGCTCGCTGAAATATGTTCATTTGCTGAAAACCATCAAAACCACGAAAAGTTCTTGTATTTGAAGATAAAATCCTTTTGCTTTGAAGAAGAAAGATCCAGCTGACTGAAATAAGTTCATTAGATGAAAGCGAACAAAAATTGACAAGAACCACGAAAAGTTCTTGTATTTTAAGATAAAATCTTACGCTATTAAAGAAAAAACTTCTTGCTCGCTGAAATCTGTTCATTTGCTGAAAACCAACAAAACCACGAAAAGTTCTTGTATTTGAAGATAAAATCTTTTTGCTTTGAAGAAGAAAGATCGAGCTGACTGAAATAAGTTCATTGGATGAAAACCAACAAAAATTGACAAGAACCACGAAAAGTTCTTGTATTTTAAGATAAAATCTTACGCTATTAAAGAAAAAACTCCCAGCTCGCTGAAATCTGTTCATTTGCTGAAAGCCAACAAAACCACGAAAAGTTCTTGTATTTGAAGATAAAATCTTTTTGCTTTGAAGAAGAAAGATCTAGCTGACTGAAATAAGTTCATTGGATGAAAGCGAACAAAAATTGACAAGAACCACGAAAAGTTCTTGTATTTTAAGATAAAATCTTAAGCTATCAAAGAAAAAACTTCTTGCTCGCTGAAATCTGTTCATTTGCTGAAAACCAACAAAACCACGAAAAGTTCTTGTATTTGAAGATAAAATCTTTTTGCTTTGAAGAAGAAAGATCTAGCTGACTGAAATAAGTTCATTAGATGAAAACCAACAAAAATTGACAAGAACCACCAAAAGTTCTTGTATTTTAAGATAAAATCTGACGCTATTAAGGAAAAAACTTCCAGCTCGCTGAAATATGTTCATTTGCTGAAAACCATCAAAACCACGAAAAGTTCTTGTATTTGAAGATAAAATCTTTTTGCTTTGAAGAAGAAAGATCTAGCTGACTGAAATAAGTTCATTAGATGAAAACGAACAAAAATTGACAAGAACCACGAAAAGTTCTTGTATTTTAAGATAAAATCTTACGCTATTAAAGAAAAAACTTCTTGCTCACTGAAATCTGTTCATTTGCTGAAAACCAACAAAACCACGAAAAGTTCTTGTATTTGAAGATAAAATCTTTTTGCTTTGAAGAAGAAAGATCTAGCTGACTGAAATAAGTTCATTGGATGAAAACCACCAAAAATTGACAAGAACCACGAAAAGTTATTGTATTTTAAGATAAAATCTTACGCTATTAAAGAAAAAACTTCTTGCTCACTGAAATCTGTTCATTTGCTGAAAACCAACAAAGCCACGAAAAGTTCTTGTATTTGAAGATAAAATCTTTTTGCTTTGAAGAAGAAAGATCTAGCTGACTGAAATAAGTTCATTAGATGAAAACCAACAAAAATTGACAAGAACCACCAAAAGTTCTTGTATTTTAAGATAAAATCTTACTCTATTAAGGAAAAAACTTCCAGCTCACTGAAATATGTTCATTTGCTGAAAACCATCAAAACCACGACAAGTTCTTGTATTTGAAGATAAAATCTTTTTGCTTTGAAGAAGAAATATCTAGCTGACTGAAATAAGTTCATTAGATGAAAACCAACAAAAATTGACAAGAACCACCAAAAGTTCTTGTATTTTAAGATAAAATCTGACGCTATTAAGGAAAAAACTTCCAGCTCGCTGAAATATGTTCATTTGCTGAAAACCATCAAAACCACGAAAAGTTCTTGTATTTGAAGATAAAATCTTTTTGCTTTGAAGAAGAAAGATCTAGCTGACTGAAATAAGTTCATTAGATGAAAACCAACAAAAATTGACAAGAAACACGAAAAGTTCTTATATTTTAAGATAAAATCTTACGCTATTAAAGAAAAAACTTCTTGCTCGCTGAAATCTGTTCATTTGCTGAAAACCAACAAAACCACGAAAAGTTCTTGTATTTGAAGATGAAATCATTTTGCTTTGAAGAAGAAAGATCTAGCTGACTGAAATAAGTTCATCAGATGAAAACCAACAGAAATTGACAAGAACCACGAAAAGTTCTTGTATTTTAAGATAAAATCTTACTCTATTAAGGAAAAAACTTCCAGCTCGCTGAAATATGTTCATTTGCGAAAAACCATCAAAACCACGAAAAGTTCTTGTATTTGATGATAAAATCTTTTTGCTTTGAAGAAGAAAGATCCAGCTGACTGAAATAAGTTCATTAGATGAAAACCAACAAAAATTGACAAGAACCACGAAAAGTTCTTGTATTTTAAGATAAAATCTGACGCTATTGAGGAAAAAACTTCCAGCTCGCTGAAATATGTTCATTTGCTGAAAACCATCAAAACCACGAAAAGTTCTTGTATTTGAAGATAAAATCCTTTTGCTTTGAAGAAGAAAGATCCAGCTGACTGAAATAAGTTCATTAGATGAAAGCGAACAAAAATTGACAAGAACCACGAAAAGTTCTTGTATTTTAAGATAAAATCTTACGCTATTAAAGAAAAAACTTCTTGCTCGCTGAAATCTGTTCATTTGCTGAAAACCAACAAAACCACGAAAAGTTCTTGTATTTGAAGATAAAATCTTTTTGCTTTGAAGAAGAAAGATCCAGCTGACTGAAATAAGTTCATTGGATGAAAACCAACAAAAATTGACAAGAACCACGAAAAGTTCTTGTATTTTAAGATAAAATCTTACGCTATTAAAGAAAAAACTCCCAGCTCGCTGAAATCTGTTCATTTGCTGAAAGCCAACAAAACCACGAAAAGTTCTTGTATTTGAAGATAAAATCTTTTTGCTTTGAAGAAGAAAGATCTAGCTGACTGAAATAAGTTCATTGGATGAAAACCAACAAAAATTGACAAGAACCACGAAAAGTTCTTGTATTTTAAGATAAAATCTTACTCTATTAAGGAAAAAACTTCCAGCTCGCTGAAATCTGTTCATTTGCTGAAAACCATCAAAACCACGAAAAGTTCTTGTATTTGAAGATAAAATCTTTTTGCTTTGAAGAAGAAAGATCTAGCTGACTGAAATAAGTTCATTAGATGAAAGCGAACAAAAATTGACAAGAACCACGAAAAGTTCTTGTATTTTAAGATAAAATCTTAAGCTATTAAAGAAAAAACTTCTTGCTCGCTGAAATCTGTTCATTTGCTGAAAACCAACAAAACCACGAAAAGTTCTTGTATTTGAAGATAAAATCTTTTTGCTTTGAAGAAGAAAGATCTAGCTGACTGAAATAAGTTCATTAGATGAAAACCAACAAAAATTGACAAGAACCACCAAAAGTTCTTGTATTTTAAGATAAAATCTGACGCTACTAAAGAAAAAACTTCTTGCTCACTGAAATCTGTTCATTTGCTGAAAACCAACAAAACCACGAAAAGTTCTTGTATTTGAAGATAAAATCTTTTTGCTTTGAAGAAGAAAGATCTAGCTGACTGAAATAAGTTCATTGGATGAAAACCAACAAAAATTGACAAGAACCACGAAAAGTTATTGTATTTTAAGAAAAATCTTACGCTATTAAAGAAAAAACTTCTTGCTCACTGAAATCTGTTCATTTGCTGAAAACCAACAAAGCCACGAAAAGTTCTTGTATTTGAAGATAAAATCTTTTTGCTTTGAAGAAGAAAGATCTAGCTGACTGAAATAAGTTCATGAGATGAAAACCAACAAAAATTGACAAGAACCACGAAAAGTTCTTGTATTTTAAGATAAAATCTTACTCTATTAAGGAAAAAACTTCCAGCTCACTGAAATATGTTCATTTGCTGAAAACCATCAAAACCACGACAAGTTCTTGTATTTGAAGATAAAATCTTTTTGCTTTGAAGAAGAAAGATCTAGCTGACTGAAATAAGTTCATTAGATGAAAACCAACAAAAATTGACAAGAACCACCAAAAGTTCTTGTATTTTAAGATAAAATCTGACGCTATTAAGGAAAAAACTTCCAGCTCGCTGAAATATGTTCATTTGCTGAAAACCATCAAAACCACGAAAAGTTCTTGTATTTGAAGATAAAATCTTTTTGCTTTGAAGAAGAAAGATCCAGCTGACTGAAATAAGTTCATTAGATGAAAACGAACAAAAATTGACAAGAAACACGAAAAGTTCTTATATTTTAAGATAAAATCTTACGCGATTAAAGAAAAAACTTCTTGCTCGCTGAAATCTGTTCATTTGCTGAAAACCAACAAAACCACGAAAAGTTCTTGTATTTGAAGATGAAATCATTTTGCTTTGAAGAAGAAAGATCTAGCTGACTGAAATAAGTTCATTAGATGAAAACCAACAGAAATTGACAAGAACCACCAAAAGTTCTTGTATTTTAAGATAAAATCTGACGCTATTAAGGAAAAAACTTCCAGCTCGCTGAAATATGTTCATTTGCTGAAAACCATCAAAACCACGAAAAGTTCTTGTATTTGAAGATAAAATCTTTTTGCTTTGAAGAAGAAAGATCTAGCTGACTGAAATAAGTTCATTGGATGAAAACCAACAGAAATTGACAAGAACCACGAAAAGTTCTTGTATTTTAAGATAAAATCTTACGCTATTAAAGAAAAAACTTCTTGCTCACTGAAATCTGTTCATTTGCTGAAAACCAACAAAACCACGAAAAGTTCTTGTATTTGAAGATAAAATCTTTTTGCTTTGAAGAAGAAAGATCTAGCTGACTGAAATAAGTTCATTGGATGAAAACCAACAAAAATTGACAAGAACCACGAAAAGTTATTGTATTTTAAGATAAAATCTTACGCTATTAAAGAAAAAACTTCTTGCTCACTGAAATCTGTTCATTTGCTGAAAACCAACAAAGCCACGAAAAGTTCTTGTATTTGAAGATAAAATCTTTTTGCTTTGAAGAAGAAAGATCTAGCTGACTGAAATAAGTTCATTAGATGAAAACCAACAAAAATTGACAAGAACCACCAAAAGTTCTTGTATTTTAAGATAAAATCTTACTCTATTAAGGAAAAAACTTCCAGCTCACTGAAATATGTTCATTTGCTGAAAACCATCAAAACCACGACAAGTTCTTGTATTTGAAGATAAAATCTTTTTGCTTTGAAGAAGAAAGATCTAGCTGACTGAAATAAGTTCATTAGATGAAAACCAACAAAAATTGACAAGAACCACCAAAAGTTCTTGTATTTTAAGATAAAATCTGACGCTATTAAGGAAAAAACTTCCAGCTCGCTGAAATATGTTCATTTGCTGAAAACCATCAAAACCACGAAAAGTTCTTGTATTTGAAGATAAAATCTTTTTGCTTTGAAGAAGAAAGATCCAGCTGACTGAAATAAGTTCATTAGATGAAAACCAACAAAAATTGACAAGAAACACGAAAAGTTCTTATATTTTAAGATAAAATCTTACGCTATTAAAGAAAAAACTTCTTGCTCGCTGAAATCTGTTCATTTGCTGAAAACCAACAAAACCACGAAAAGTTCTTGTATTTGAAGATGAAATCATTTTGCTTTGAAGAAGAAAGATCTAGCTGACTGAAATAAGTTCATTAGATGAAAACCAACAGAAATTGACAAGAACCACGAAAAGTTCTTGTATTTTAAGATAAAATCTTACTCTATTAAGGAAAAAACTTCCAGCTCGCTGAAATATGTTCATTTGCGAAAAACCATCAAAACCACGAAAAGTTCTTGTATTTGATGATAAAATCTTTTTGCTTTGAAGAAGAAAGATCCAGCTGACTGAAATAAGTTCATTAGATGAAAACCAACAAAAATTGACAAGAACCACGAAAAGTTCTTGTTTTTTAAGATCAAATCTGACGCTATTAAGGAAAAAACTTCCAGCTCGCTGAAATATGTTCATTTGCTGAAAACCATCAAAACCACGAAAAGTTCTTGTATTTGAAGATAAAATCCTTTTGCTTTGAAGAAGAAAGATCCAGCTGACTGAAATAAGTTCATTAGATGAAAGCGAACAAAAATTGACAAGAACCACGAAAAGTTCTTGTATTTTAAGATAAAATCTTACGCTATTAAAGAAAAAACTTCTTGCTCGCTGAAATCTGTTCATTTGCTGAAAACCAACAAAACCACGAAAAGTTCTTGTATTTGAAGATAAAATCTTTTTGCTTTGAAGAAGAAAGATCGAGCTGACTGAAATAAGTTCATTGGATGAAAACCAACAAAAATTGACAAGAACCACGAAAAGTTCTTGTATTTTAAGATAAAATCTTACGCTATTAAAGAAAAAACTCCCAGCTCGCTGAAATCTGTTCATTTGCTGAAAGCCAACAAAACCACGAAAAGTTCTTGTATTTGAAGATAAAATCTTTTTGCTTTGAAGAAGAAAGATCTAGCTGACTGAAATAAGTTCATTAGATGAAAACCAACAAAAATTGACAAGAACCACGAAAAGTTCTTGTATTTTAAGATAAAATCTTACTCTATTAAGGAAAAAACTTCCAGCTCGCTGAAATATGTTCATTTGCTGAAAACCATCAAAACCACGAAAAGTTCTTGTATTTGATGATAAAATCTTTTTGCTTTGAAGAAGAAAGATCTAGCTGACTGAAATAAGTTCATTAGATGAAAGCGAACAAAAATTGACAAGAACCACGAAAAGTTCTTGTATTTTAAGATAAAATCTTAAGCTATTAAAGAAAAAACTTCTTGCTCGCTGAAATCTGTTCATTTGCTGAAAACCAACAAAACCACGAAAAGTTCTTGTATTTGAAGATAAAATCTTTTTGCTTTGAAGAAGAAAGATCTAGCTGACTGAAATAAGTTCATTAGATGAAAACCAACAAAAATTGACAAGAACCACCAAAAGTTCTTGTATTTTAAGATAAAATCTGACGCTATTAAGGAAAAAACTTCCAGCTCGCTGAAATATGTTCATTTGCTGAAAACCATCAAAACCACGACAAGTTCTTGTATTTGAAGATAAAATCTTTTTGCTTTGAAGAAGAAAGATCTAGCTGACTGAAATAAGTTCATTAGATGAAAACGAACAAAAATTGACAAGAACCACGAAAAGTTCTTGTATTTTAAGATAAAATCTTACGCTATTAAAGAAAAAACTTCTTGCTCACTGAAATCTGTTCATTTGCTGAAAACCAACAAAACCACGAAAAGTTCTTGTATTTGAAGAGAAAATCTTTTTGCTTTGAAGAAGAAAGATCTAGCTGACTGAAATAAGTTCATTGGATGAAAACCAACAAAAATTGACAAGAACCACGAAAAGTTATTGTATTTTAAGAAAAATCTTACGCTATTAAAGAAAAAACTTCTTGCTCACTGAAATCTGTTCATTTGCTGAAAACCAACAAAGCCACGAAAAGTTCTTGTATTTGAAGATAAAATCTTTTTGCTTTGAAGAAGAAAGATCTAGCTGACTGAAATAAGTTCATGAGATGAAAACCAACAAAAATTGACAAGAACCACGAAAAGTTATTGTATTTTAAGATAAAATCTTACGCTATTAAAGAAAAAACTTCTTGCTCACTGAAATCTGTTCATTTGCTGAAAACCAACAAAGCCACGAAAAGTTCTTGTATTTGAAGATAAAATCTTTTTGCTTTGAAGAAGAAAGATCTAGCTGACTGAAATAAGTTCATTAGATGAAAACCAACAAAAATTGACAAGAACCACCAAAAGTTCTTGTATTTTAAGATAAAATCTTACTCTATTAAGGAAAAAACTTCCAGCTCACTGAAATATGTTCATTTGCTGAAAACCATCAAAACCACGACAAGTTCTTGTATTTGAAGATAAAATCTTTTTGCTTTGAAGAAGAAAGATCTAGCTGACTGAAATAAGTTCATTAGATGAAAACCAACAAAAATTGACAAGAACCACCAAAAGTTCTTGTATTTTAAGATAAAATCTGACGCTATTAAGGAAAAAACTTCCAGCTCGCTGAAATATGTTCATTTGCTGAAAACCATCAAAACCACGAAAAGTTCTTGTATTTGAAGATAAAATCTTTTTGCTTTGAAGAAGAAAGATCCAGCTGACTGAAATAAGTTCATTAGATGAAAACCAACAAAAATTGACAAGAAACACGAAAAGTTCTTATATTTTAAGATAAAATCTTACGCTATTAAAGAAAAAACTTCTTGCTCGCTGAAATCTGTTCATTTGCTGAAAACCAACAAAACCACGAAAAGTTCTTGTATTTGAAGATGAAATCATTTTGCTTTGAAGAAGAAAGATCTAGCTGACTGAAATAAGTTCATTAGATGAAAACCAACAGAAATTGACAAGAACCACGAAAAGTTCTTGTATTTTAAGATAAAATCTTACTCTATTAAGGAAAAAACTTCCAGCTCGCTGAAATATGTTCATTTGCGAAAAACCATCAAAACCACGAAAAGTTCTTGTATTTGATGATAAAATCTTTTTGCTTTGAAGAAGAAAGATCCAGCTGACTGAAATAAGTTCATTAGATGAAAACCAACAAAAATTGACAAGAACCACGAAAAGTTCTTGTATTTTAAGATAAAATCTGACGCTATTGAGGAAAAAACTTCCAGCTCGCTGAAATATGTTCATTTGCTGAAAACCATCAAAACCACGAAAAGTTCTTGTATTTGAAGATAAAATCCTTTTGCTTTGAAGAAGAAAGATCCAGCTGACTGAAATAAGTTCATTAGATGAAAGCGAACAAAAATTGACAAGAACCACGAAAAGTTCTTGTATTTTAAGATAAAATCTTACGCTATTAAAGAAAAAACTTCTTGCTCGCTGAAATCTGTTCATTTGCTGAAAACCAACAAAACCACGAAAAGTTCTTGTATTTGAAGATAAAATCTTTTTGCTTTGAAGAAGAAAGATCCAGCTGACTGAAATAAGTTCATTGGATGAAAACCAACAAAAATTGACAAGAACCACGAAAAGTTCTTGTATTTTAAGATAAAATCTTACGCTATTAAAGAAAAAACTCCCAGCTCGCTGAAATCTGTTCATTTGCTGAAAGCCAACAAAACCACGAAAAGTTCTTGTATTTGAAGATAAAATCTTTTTGCTTTGAAGAAGAAAGATCTAGCTGACTGAAATAAGTTCATTGGATGAAAACCAACAAAAATTGACAAGAACCACGAAAAGTTCTTGTATTTTAAGATAAAATCTTACTCTATTAAGGAAAAAACTTCCAGCTCGATGAAATCTGTTCATTTGCTGAAAACCATCAAAACCACGAAAAGTTCTTGTATTTGAAGATAAAATCTTTTTGCTTTGAAGAAGAAAGATCTAGCTGACTGAAATAAGTTCATTAGATGAAAGCGAACAAAAATTGACAAGAACCACGAAAAGTTCTTGTATTTTAAGATAAAATCTTAAGCTATTAAAGAAAAAACTTCTTGCTCGCTGAAATCTGTTCATTTGCTGAAAACCAACAAAACCACGAAAAGTTCTTGTATTTGAAGATAAAATCTTTTTGCTTTGAAGAAGAAAGATCTCGCTGACTGAAATAAGTTCATTAGATGAAAACGAACAAAAATTGACAAGAACCACGAAAAGTTCTTGTATTTTAAGATAAAATCTTACGCTATTAAAGAAAAAACTTCTTGCTCACTGAAATCTGTTCATTTGCTGAAAACCAACAAAACCACGAAAAGTTCTTGTATTTGAAGATAAAATCTTTTTGCTTTGAAGAAGAAAGATCTAGCTGACTGAAATAAGTTCATTGGATGAAAACCACCAAAAATTGACAAGAACCACGAAAAGTTATTGTATTTTAAGATAAAATCTTACGCTATTAAAGAAAAAACTTCTTGCTCACTGAAATCTGTTCATTTGCTGAAAACCAACAAAGCCACGAAAAGTTCTTGTATTTGAAGATAAAATCTTTTTGCTTTGAAGAAGAAAGATCTAGCTGACTGAAATAAGTTCATTAGATGAAAACCAACAAAAATTGACAAGAACCACCAAAAGTTCTTGTATTTTAAGATAAAATCTTACTCTATTAAGGAAAAAACTTCCAGCTCACTGAAATATGTTCATTTGCTGAAAACCATCAAAACCACGACAAGTTCTTGTATTTGAAGATAAAATCTTTTTGCTTTGAAGAAGAAAGATCTAGCTGACTGAAATAAGTTCATTAGATGAAAACCAACAAAAATTGACAAGAACCACCAAAAGTTCTTGTATTTTAAGATAAAATCTGACGCTATTAAGGAAAAAACTTCCAGCTCGCTGAAATATGTTCATTTGCTGAAAACCATCAAAACCACGAAAAGTTCTTGTATTTGAAGATAAAATCTTTTTGCTTTGAAGAAGAAAGATCTAGCTGACTGAAATAAGTTCATTAGATGAAAACCAACAAAAATTGACAAGAAACACGAAAAGTTCTTATATTTTAAGATAAAATCTTACGCTATTAAAGAAAAAACTTCTTGCTCGCTGAAATCTGTTCATTTGCTGAAAACCAACAAAACCACGAAAAGTTCTTGTATTTGAAGATGAAATCATTTTGCTTTGAAGAAGAAAGATCTAGCTGACTGAAATAAGTTCATTAGATGAAAACCAACAGAAATTGACAAGAACCACGAAAAGTTCTTGTATTTTAAGATAAAATCTTACTCTATTAAGGAAAAAACTTCCAGCTCGCTGAAATATGTTCATTTGCGAAAAACCATCAAAACCACGAAAAGTTCTTGTATTTGATGATAAAATCTTTTTGCTTTGAAGAAGAAAGATCCAGCTGACTGAAATAAGTTCATTAGATGAAAACCAACAAAAATTGACAAGAACCACGAAAAGTTCTTGTATTTTAAGATAAAATCTGACGCTATTGAGGAAAAAACTTCCAGCTCGCTGAAATATGTTCATTTGCTGAAAACCATCAAAACCACGAAAAGTTCTTGTATTTGAAGATAAAATCCTTTTGCTTTGAAGAAGAAAGATCCAGCTGACTGAAATAAGTTCATTAGATGAAAGCGAACAAAAATTGACAAGAACCACGAAAAGTTCTTGTATTTTAAGATAAAATCTTACGCTATTAAAGAAAAAACTTCTTGCTCGCTGAAATCTGTTCATTTGCTGAAAACCAACAAAACCACGAAAAGTTCTTGTATTTGAAGATAAAATCTTTTTGCTTTGAAGAAGAAAGATCCAGCTGACTGAAATAAGTTCATTGGATGAAAACCAACAAAAATTGACAAGAACCACGAAAAGTTCTTGTATTTTAAGATAAAATCTTACGCTATTAAAGAAAAAACTCCCAGCTCGCTGAAATCTGTTCATTTGCTGAAAGCCAACAAAACCACGAAAAGTTCTTGTATTTGAAGATAAAATCTTTTTGCTTTGAAGAAGAAAGATCTAGCTGACTGAAATAAGTTCATTGGATGAAAACCAACAAAAATTGACAAGAACCACGAAAAGTTCTTGTATTTTAAGATAAAATCTTACTCTATTAAGGAAAAAACTTCCAGCTCGCTGAAATCTGTTCATTTGCTGAAAACCATCAAAACCACGAAAAGTTCTTGTATTTGAAGATAAAATCTTTTTGCTTTGAAGAAGAAAGATCTAGCTGACTGAAATAAGTTCATTAGATGAAAGCGAACAAAAATTGACAAGAACCACGAAAAGTTCTTGTATTTTAAGATAAAATCTTAAGCTATTAAAGAAAAAACTTCTTGCTCGCTGAAATCTGTTCATTTGCTGAAAACCAACAAAACCACGAAAAGTTCTTGTATTTGAAGATAAAATCTTTTTGCTTTGAAGAAGAAAGATCTAGCTGACTGAAATAAGTTCATTAGATGAAAACCAACAAAAATTGACAAGAACCACCAAAAGTTCTTGTATTTTAAGATAAAATCTGACGCTACTAAAGAAAAAACTTCTTGCTCACTGAAATCTGTTCATTTGCTGAAAACCAACAAAACCACGAAAAGTTCTTGTATTTGAAGATAAAATCTTTTTGCTTTGAAGAAGAAAGATCTAGCTGACTGAAATAAGTTCATTGGATGAAAACCAACAAAAATTGACAAGAACCACGAAAAGTTATTGTATTTTAAGAAAAATCTTACGCTATTAAAGAAAAAACTTCTTGCTCACTGAAATCTGTTCATTTGCTGAAAACCAACAAAGCCACGAAAAGTTCTTGTATTTGAAGATAAAATCTTTTTGCTTTGAAGAAGAAAGATCTAGCTGACTGAAATAAGTTCATGAGATGAAAACCAACAAAAATTGACAAGAACCACGAAAAGTTCTTGTATTTTAAGATAAAATCTTACTCTATTAAGGAAAAAACTTCCAGCTCACTGAAATATGTTCATTTGCTGAAAACCATCAAAACCACGACAAGTTCTTGTATTTGAAGATAAAATCTTTTTGCTTTGAAGAAGAAAGATCTAGCTGACTGAAATAAGTTCATTAGATGAAAACCAACAAAAATTGACAAGAACCACCAAAAGTTCTTGTATTTTAAGATAAAATCTGACGCTATTAAGGAAAAAACTTCCAGCTCGCTGAAATATGTTCATTTGCTGAAAACCATCAAAACCACGAAAAGTTCTTGTATTTGAAGATAAAATCTTTTTGCTTTGAAGAAGAAAGATCCAGCTGACTGAAATAAGTTCATTAGATGAAAACGAACAAAAATTGACAAGAAACACGAAAAGTTCTTATATTTTAAGATAAAATCTTACGCGATTAAAGAAAAAACTTCTTGCTCGCTGAAATCTGTTCATTTGCTGAAAACCAACAAAACCACGAAAAGTTCTTGTATTTGAAGATGAAATCATTTTGCTTTGAAGAAGAAAGATCTAGCTGACTGAAATAAGTTCATTAGATGAAAACCAACAGAAATTGACAAGAACCACCAAAAGTTCTTGTATTTTAAGATAAAATCTGACGCTATTAAGGAAAAAACTTCCAGCTCGCTGAAATATGTTCATTTGCTGAAAACCATCAAAACCACGAAAAGTTCTTGTATTTGAAGATAAAATCTTTTTGCTTTGAAGAAGAAAGATCTAGCTGACTGAAATAAGTTCATTGGATGAAAACCAACAGAAATTGACAAGAACCACGAAAAGTTCTTGTATTTTAAGATAAAATCTTACGCTATTAAAGAAAAAACTTCTTGCTCACTGAAATCTGTTCATTTGCTGAAAACCAACAAAACCACGAAAAGTTCTTGTATTTGAAGATAAAATCTTTTTGCTTTGAAGAAGAAAGATCTAGCTGACTGAAATAAGTTCATTGGATGAAAGCGAACAAAAATTGACAAGAACCACGAAAAGTTATTGTATTTTAAGATAAAATCTTACGCTATTAAAGAAAAAACTTCTTGCTCACTGAAATCTGTTCATTTGCTGAAAACCAACAAAGCCACGAAAAGTTCTTGTATTTGAAGATAAAATCTTTTTGCTTTGAAGAAGAAAGATCTAGCTGACTGAAATAAGTTCATTAGATGAAAACCAACAAAAATTGACAAGAACCACCAAAAGTTCTTGTATTTTAAGATAAAATCTTACTCTATTAAGGAAAAAACTTCCAGCTCACTGAAATATGTTCATTTGCTGAAAACCATCAAAACCACGACAAGTTCTTGTATTTGAAGATAAAATCTTTTTGCTTTGAAGAAGAAAGATCTAGCTGACTGAAATAAGTTCATTAGATGAAAACCAACAAAAATTGACAAGAACCACCAAAAGTTCTTGTATTTTAAGATAAAATCTGACGCTATTAAGGAAAAAACTTCCAGCTCGCTGAAATATGTTCATTTGCTGAAAACCATCAAAACCACGAAAAGTTCTTGTATTTGAAGATAAAATCTTTTTGCTTTGAAGAAGAAAGATCCAGCTGACTGAAATAAGTTCATTAGATGAAAACCAACAAAAATTGACAAGAAACACGAAAAGTTCTTATATTTTAAGATAAAATCTTACGCTATTAAAGAAAAAACTTCTTGCTCGCTGAAATCTGTTCATTTGCTGAAAACCAACAAAACCACGAAAAGTTCTTGTATTTGAAGATGAAATCATTTTGCTTTGAAGAAGAAAGATCTAGCTGACTGAAATAAGTTCATTAGATGAAAACCAACAGAAATTGACAAGAACCACGAAAAGTTCTTGTATTTTAAGATAAAATCTTACTCTATTAAGGAAAAAACTTCCAGCTCGCTGAAATATGTTCATTTGCGAAAAACCATCAAAACCACGAAAAGTTCTTGTATTTGATGATAAAATCTTTTTGCTTTGAAGAAGAAAGATCCAGCTGACTGAAATAAGTTCATTAGATGAAAACCAACAAAAATTGACAAGAACCACGAAAAGTTCTTGTTTTTTAAGATCAAATCTGACGCTATTAAGGAAAAAACTTCCAGCTCGCTGAAATATGTTCATTTGCTGAAAACCATCAAAACCACGAAAAGTTCTTGTATTTGAAGATAAAATCCTTTTGCTTTGAAGAAGAAAGATCCAGCTGACTGAAATAAGTTCATGAGATGAAAGCGAACAAAAATTGACAAGAACCACGAAAAGTTCTTGTATTTTAAGATAAAATCTTACGCTATTAAAGAAAAAACTTCTTGCTCGCTGAAATCTGTTCATTTGCTGAAAACCAACAAAACCACGAAAAGTTCTTGTATTTGAAGATAAAATCTTTTTGCTTTGAAGAAGAAAGATCGAGCTGACTGAAATAAGTTCATTGGATGAAAACCAACAAAAATTGACAAGAACCACGAAAAGTTCTTGTATTTTAAGATAAAATCTTACGCTATTAAAGAAAAAACTCCCAGCTCGCTGAAATCTGTTCATTTGCTGAAAGCCAACAAAACCACGAAAAGTTCTTGTATTTGAAGATAAAATCTTTTTGCTTTGAAGAAGAAAGATCTAGCTGACTGAAATAAGTTCATTAGATGAAAACCAACAAAAATTGACAAGAACCACGAAAAGTTCTTGTATTTTAAGATAAAATCTTACTCTATTAAGGAAAAAACTTCCAGCTCGTTGAAATATGTTCATTTGCTGAAAACCATCAAAACCACGAAAAGTTCTTGTATTTGATGATAAAATCTTTTTGCTTTGAAGAAGAAAGATCTAGCTGACTGAAATAAGTTCATTAGATGAAAGCGAACAAAAATTGACAAGAACCACGAAAAGTTCTTGTATTTTAACATAAAATCTTAAGCTATTAAAGAAAAAACTTCTTGCTCGCTGAAATCTGTTCATTTGCTGAAAACCAACAAAACCACGAAAAGTTCTTGTATTTGAAGATAAAATCTTTTTGCTTTGAAGAAGAAAGATCTAGCTGACTGAAATAAGTTCATTAGATGAAAACCAACAAAAATTGACAAGAACCACCAAAAGTTCTTGTATTTTAAGATAAAATCTGACGCTATTAAGGAAAAAACTTCCAGCTCGCTGAAATATGTTCATTTGCTGAAAACCATCAAAACCACGACAAGTTCTTGTATTTGAAGATAAAATCTTTTTGCTTTGAAGAAGAAAGATCTAGCTGACTGAAATAAGTTCATTAGATGAAAACGAACAAAAATTGACAAGAACCACGAAAAGTTCTTGTATTTTAAGATAAAATCTTACGCTATTAAAGAAAAAACTTCTTGCTCACTGAAATCTGTTCATTTGCTGAAAACCAACAAAACCACGAAAAGTTCTTGTATTTGAAGAGAAAATCTTTTTGCTTTGAAGAAGAAAGATCTAGCTGACTGAAATAAGTTCATTGGATGAAAACCAACAAAAATTGACAAGAACCACGAAAAGTTATTGTATTTTAAGAAAAATCTTACGCTATTAAAGAAAAAACTTCTTGCTCACTGAAATCTGTTCATTTGCTGAAAACCAACAAAGCCACGAAAAGTTCTTGTATTTGAAGATAAAATCTTTTTGCTTTGAAGAAGAAAGATCTAGCTGACTGAAATAAGTTCATGAGATGAAAACCAACAAAAATTGACAAGAACCACGAAAAGTTATTGTATTTTAAGATAAAATCTTACGCTATTAAAGAAAAAACTTCTTGCTCACTGAAATCTGTTCATTTGCTGAAAACCAACAAAGCCACGAAAAGTTCTTGTATTTGAAGATAAAATCTTTTTGCTTTGAAGAAGAAAGATCTAGCTGACTGAAATAAGTTCATTAGATGAAAACCAACAAAAATTGACAAGAACCACCAAAAGTTCTTGTATTTTAAGATAAAATCTTACTCTATTAAGGAAAAAACTTCCAGCTCACTGAAATATGTTCATTTGCTGAAAACCATCAAAACCACGACAAGTTCTTGTATTTGAAGATAAAATCTTTTTGCTTTGAAGAAGAAAGATCTAGCTGACTGAAATAAGTTCATTAGATGAAAACCAACAAAAATTGACAAGAACCACCAAAAGTTCTTGTATTTTAAGATAAAATCTGACGCTATTAAGGAAAAAACTTCCCGCTCGCTGAAATATGTTCATTTGCTGAAAACCATCAAAACCACGAAAAGTTCTTGTATTTGAAGATAAAATCTTTTTGCTTTGAAGAAGAAAGATCCAGCTGACTGAAATAAGTTCATTAGATGAAAACCAACAAAAATTGACAAGAAACACGAAAAGTTCTTATATTTTAAGATAAAATCTTACGCTATTAAAGAAAAAACTTCTTGCTCGCTGAAATCTGTTCATTTGCTGAAAACCAACAAAACCACGAAAAGTTCTTGTATTTGAAGATGAAATCATTTTGCTTTGAAGAAGAAAGATCTAGCTGACTGAAATAAGTTCATTAGATGAAAACCAACAGAAATTGACAAGAACCACGAAAAGTTCTTGTATTTTAAGATAAAATCTTACTCTATTAAGGAAAAAACTTCCAGCTCGCTGAAATATGTTCATTTGCGAAAAACCATCAAAACCACGAAAAGTTCTTGTATTTGATGATAAAATCTTTTTGCTTTGAAGAAGAAAGATCCAGCTGACTGAAATAAGTTCATTAGATGAAAACCAACAAAAATTGACAAGAACCACGAAAAGTTCTTGTATTTTAAGATAAAATCTGACGCTATTGAGGAAAAAACTTCCAGCTCGCTGAAATATGTTCATTTGCTGAAAACCATCAAAACCACGAAAAGTTCTTGTATTTGAAGATAAAATCCTTTTGCTTTGAAGAAGAAAGATCCAGCTGACTGAAATAAGTTCATTAGATGAAAGCGAACAAAAATTGACAAGAACCACGAAAAGTTCTTGTATTTTAAGATAAAATCTTACGCTATTAAAGAAAAAACTTCTTGCTCGCTGAAATCTGTTCATTTGCTGAAAACCAACAAAACCACGAAAAGTTCTTGTATTTGAAGATAAAATCTTTTTGCTTTGAAGAAGAAAGATCCAGCTGACTGAAATAAGTTCATTGGATGAAAACCAACAAAAATTGACAAGAACCACGAAAAGTTCTTGTATTTTAAGATAAAATCTTACGCTATTAAAGAAAAAACTCCCAGCTCGCTGAAATCTGTTCATTTGCTGAAAGCCAACAAAACCACGAAAAGTTCTTGTATTTGAAGATAAAATCTTTTTGCTTTGAAGAAGAAAGATCTAGCTGACTGAAATAAGTTCATTGGATGAAAACCAACAAAAATTGACAAGAACCACGAAAAGTTCTTGTATTTTAAGATAAAATCTTACTCTATTAAGGAAAAAACTTCCAGCTCGATGAAATCTGTTCATTTGCTGAAAACCATCAAAACCACGAAAAGTTCTTGTATTTGAAGATAAAATCTTTTTGCTTTGAAGAAGAAAGATCTAGCTGACTGAAATAAGTTCATTAGATGAAAGCGAACAAAAATTGACAAGAACCACGAAAAGTTCTTGTATTTTAAGATAAAATCTTAAGCTATTAAAGAAAAAACTTCTTGCTCGCTGAAATCTGTTCATTTGCTGAAAACCAACAAAACCACGAAAAGTTCTTGTATTTGAAGATAAAATCTTTTTGCTTTGAAGAAGAAAGATCTAGCTGACTGAAATAAGTTCATTAGATGAAAACCAACAAAAATTGACAAGAACCACCAAAAGTTCTTGTATTTTAAGATAAAATCTGACGCTACTAAAGAAAAAACTTCTTGCTCACTGAAATCTGTTCATTTGCTGAAAACCAACAAAACCACGAAAAGTTCTTGTATTTGAAGATAAAATCTTTTTGCTTTGAAGAAGAAAGATCTAGCTGACTGAAATAAGTTCATTAGATGAAAACCAACAGAAATTGACAAGAACCACCAAAAGTTCTTGTATTTTAAGATAAAATCTGACGCTATTAAGGAAAAAACTTCCAGCTCGCTGAAATATGTTCATTTGCTGAAAACCATCAAAACCACGAAAAGTTCTTGTATTTGAAGATAAAATCTTTTTGCTTTGAAGAAGAAAGATCTAGCTGACTGAAATAAGTTCATTGGATGAAAACCAACAGAAATTGACAAGAACCACGAAAAGTTCTTGTATTTTAAGATAAAATCTTACGCTATTAAAGAAAAAACTTCTTGCTCACTGAAATCTGTTCATTTGCTGAAAACCAACAAAACCACGAAAAGTTCTTGTATTTGAAGATAAAATCTTTTTGCTTTGAAGAAGAAAGATCTAGCTGACTGAAATAAGTTCATTGGATGAAAACCAACAAAAATTGACAAGAACCACGAAAAGTTATTGTATTTTAAGATAAAATCTTACGCTATTAAAGAAAAAACTTCTTGCTCACTGAAATCTGTTCATTTGCTGAAAACCAACAAAGCCACGAAAAGTTCTTGTATTTGAAGATAAAATCTTTTTGCTTTGAAGAAGAAAGATCTAGCTGACTGAAATAAGTTCATTAGATGAAAACCAACAAAAATTGACAAGAACCACCAAAAGTTCTTGTATTTTAAGATAAAATCTTACTCTATTAAGGAAAAAACTTCCAGCTCACTGAAATATGTTCATTTGCTGAAAACCATCAAAACCACGACAAGTTCTTGTATTTGAAGATAAAATCTTTTTGCTTTGAAGAAGAAAGATCTAGCTGACTGAAATAAGTTCATTAGATGAAAACCAACAAAAATTGACAAGAACCACCAAAAGTTCTTGTATTTTAAGATAAAATCTGACGCTATTAAGGAAAAAACTTCCAGCTCGCTGAAATATGTTCATTTGCTGAAAACCATCAAAACCACGAAAAGTTCTTGTATTTGAAGATAAAATCTTTTTGCTTTGAAGAAGAAAGATCCAGCTGACTGAAATAAGTTCATTAGATGAAAACCAACAAAAATTGACAAGAAACACGAAAAGTTCTTATATTTTAAGATAAAATCTTACGCTATTAAAGAAAAAACTTCTTGCTCGCTGAAATCTGTTCATTTGCTGAAAACCAACAAAACCACGAAAAGTTCTTGTATTTGAAGATGAAATCATTTTGCTTTGAAGAAGAAAGATCTAGCTGACTGAAATAAGTTCATTAGATGAAAACCAACAGAAATTGACAAGAACCACGAAAAGTTCTTGTATTTTAAGATAAAATCTTACTCTATTAAGGAAAAAACTTCCAGCTCGCTGAAATATGTTCATTTGCGAAAAACCATCAAAACCACGAAAAGTTCTTGTATTTGATGATAAAATCTTTTTGCTTTGAAGAAGAAAGATCCAGCTGACTGAAATAAGTTCATTCGATGAAAACCAACAAAAATTGACAAGAACCACCAAAAGTTCTTGTATTTTAAGATAAAATCTGACGCTATTAAGGAAAAAACTTCCAGCTCGCTGAAATATGTTCATTTGCTGAAAACCATCAAAACCACGAAAAGTTCTTGTATTTGAAGATAAAATCTTTTTGCTTTGAAGAAGAAAGATCCAGCTGACTGAAATAAGTTCATTAGATGAAAACCAACAAAAATTGACAAGAAACACGAAAAGTTCTTATATTTTAAGATAAAATCTTACGCTATTAAAGAAAAAACTTCTTGCTCGCTGAAATCTGTTCATTTGCTGAAAACCATCAAAACCACGAAAAGTTCTTGTATTTGAAGATAAAATCCTTTTGCTTTGAAGAAGAAAGATCCAGCTGACTGAAATAAGTTCATTAGATGAAAGCGAACAAAAATTGACAAGAACCACGAAAAGTTCTTGTATTTTAAGATAAAATCTTACGCTATTAAAGAAAAAACTTCTTGCTCGCTGAAATCTGTTCATTTGCTGAAAACCAACAAAACCACGAAAAGTTCTTGTATTTGAAGATAAAATCTTTTTGCTTTGAAGAAGAAAGATCCAGCTGACTGAAATAAGTTCATTGGATGAAAACCAACAAAAATTGACAAGAACCACGAAAAGTTCTTGTATTTTAAGATAAAATCTTACGCTATTAAAGAAAAAACTCCCAGCTCGCTGAAATCTGTTCATTTGCTGAAAGCCAACAAAACCACGAAAAGTTCTTGTATTTGAAGATAAAATCTTTTTGCTTTGAAGAAGAAAGATCTAGCTGACTGAAATAAGTTCATTGGATGAAAACCAACAAAAATTGACAAGAACCACGAAAAGTTCTTGTATTTTAAGATAAAATCTTACTCTATTAAGGAAAAAACTTCCAGCTCGATGAAATCTGTTCATTTGCTGAAAACCATCAAAACCACGAAAAGTTCTTGTATTTGAAGATAAAATCTTTTTGCTTTGAAGAAGAAAGATCTAGCTGACTGAAATAAGTTCATTAGATGAAAGCGAACAAAAATTGACAAGAACCACGAAAAGTTCTTGTATTTTAAGATAAAATCTTAAGCTATTAAAGAAAAAACTTCTTGCTCGCTGAAATCTGTTCATTTGCTGAAAACCAACAAAACCACGAAAAGTTCTTGTATTTGAAGATAAAATCTTTTTGCTTTGAAGAAGAAAGATCTAGCTGACTGAAATAAGTTCATTAGATGAAAACCAACAAAAATTGACAAGAACCACCAAAAGTTCTTGTATTTTAAGATAAAATCTGACGCTACTAAAGAAAAAACTTCTTGCTCACTGAAATCTGTTCATTTGCTGAAAACCAACAAAACCACGAAAAGTTCTTGTATTTGAAGATAAAATCTTTTTGCTTTGAAGAAGAAAGATCTAGCTGACTGAAATAAGTTCATTAGATGAAAACCAACAGAAATTGACAAGAACCACCAAAAGTTCTTGTATTTTAAGATAAAATCTGACGCTATTAAGGAAAAAACTTCCAGCTCGCTGAAATATGTTCATTTGCTGAAAACCATCAAAACCACGAAAAGTTCTTGTATTTGAAGATAAAATCTTTTTGCTTTGAAGAAGAAAGATCTAGCTGACTGAAATAAGTTCATTGGATGAAAACCAACAGAAATTGACAAGAACCACGAAAAGTTCTTGTATTTTAAGATAAAATCTTACGCTATTAAAGAAAAAACTTCTTGCTCACTGAAATCTGTTCATTTGCTGAAAACCAACAAAACCACGAAAAGTTCTTGTATTTGAAGATAAAATCTTTTTGCTTTGAAGAAGAAAGATCTAGCTGACTGAAATAAGTTCATTGGATGAAAACCAACAAAAATTGACAAGAACCACGAAAAGTTATTGTATTTTAAGATAAAATCTTACGCTATTAAAGAAAAAACTTCTTGCTCACTGAAATCTGTTCATTTGCTGAAAACCAACAAAGCCACGAAAAGTTCTTGTATTTGAAGATAAAATCTTTTTGCTTTGAAGAAGAAAGATCTAGCTGACTGAAATAAGTTCATTAGATGAAAACCAACAAAAATTGACAAGAACCACCAAAAGTTCTTGTATTTTAAGATAAAATCTTACTCTATTAAGGAAAAAACTTCCAGCTCACTGAAATATGTTCATTTGCTGAAAACCATCAAAACCACGACAAGTTCTTGTATTTGAAGATAAAATCTTTTTGCTTTGAAGAAGAAAGATCTAGCTGACTGAAATAAGTTCATTAGATGAAAACCAACAAAAATTGACAAGAACCACCAAAAGTTCTTGTATTTTAAGATAAAATCTGACGCTATTAAGGAAAAAACTTCCAGCTCGCTGAAATATGTTCATTTGCTGAAAACCATCAAAACCACGAAAAGTTCTTGTATTTGAAGATAAAATCTTTTTGCTTTGAAGAAGAAAGATCCAGCTGACTGAAATAAGTTCATTAGATGAAAACCAACAAAAATTGACAAGAAACACGAAAAGTTCTTATATTTTAAGATAAAATCTTACGCTATTAAAGAAAAAACTTCTTGCTCGCTGAAATCTGTTCATTTGCTGAAAACCAACAAAACCACGAAAAGTTCTTGTATTTGAAGATGAAATCATTTTGCTTTGAAGAAGAAAGATCTAGCTGACTGAAATAAGTTCATTAGATGAAAACCAACAGAAATTGACAAGAACCACGAAAAGTTCTTGTATTTTAAGATAAAATCTTACTCTATTAAGGAAAAAACTTCCAGCTCGCTGAAATATGTTCATTTGCGAAAAACCATCAAAACCACGAAAAGTTCTTGTATTTGATGATAAAATCTTTTTGCTTTGAAGAAGAAAGATCCAGCTGACTGAAATAAGTTCATTCGATGAAAACCAACAAAAATTGACAAGAACCACGAAAAGTTCTTGTTTTTTAAGATCAAATCTGACGCTATTAAGGAAAAAACTTCCAGCTCGCTGAAATATGTTCATTTGCTGAAAACCATCAAAACCACGAAAAGTTCTTGTATTTGAAGATAAAATCCTTTTGCTTTGAAGAAGAAAGATCCAGCTGACTGAAATAAGTTCATTAGATGAAAGCGAACAAAAATTGACAAGAACCACGAAAAGTTCTTGTATTTTAAGATAAAATCTTACGCTATTAAAGAAAAAACTTCTTGCTCGCTGAAATCTGTTCATTTGCTGAAAACCAACAAAACCACGAAAAGTTCTTGTATTTGAAGATAAAATCTTTTTGCTTTGAAGAAGAAAGATCGAGCTGACTGAAATAAGTTCATTGGATGAAAACCAACAAAAATTGACAAGAACCACGAAAAGTTCTTGTATTTTAAGATAAAATCTTACGCTATTAAAGAAAAAACTCCCAGCTCGCTGAAATCTGTTCATTTGCTGAAAGCCAACAAAACCACGAAAAGTTCTTGTATTTGAAGATAAAATCTTTTTGCTTTGAAGAAGAAAGATCTAGCTGACTGAAATAAGTTCATTAGATGAAAACCAACAAAAATTGACAAGAACCACGAAAAGTTCTTGTATTTTAAGATAAAATCTTACTCTATTAAGGAAAAAACTTCCAGCTCGCTGAAATATGTTCATTTGCTGAAAACCATCAAAACCACGAAAAGTTCTTGTATTTGATGATAAAATCTTTTTGCTTTGAAGAAGAAAGATCTAGCTGACTGAAATAAGTTCATTAGATGAAAGCGAACAAAAATTGACAAGAACCACGAAAAGTTCTTGTATTTTAAGATAAAATCTTAAGCTATTAAAGAAAAAACTTCTTGCTCGCTGAAATCTGTTCATTTGCTGAAAACCAACAAAACCACGAAAAGTTCTTGTATTTGAAGATAAAATCTTTTTGCTTTGAAGAAGAAAGATCTAGCTGACTGAAATAAGTTCATTAGATGAAAACCAACAAAAATTGACAAGAACCACCAAAAGTTCTTGTATTTTAAGATAAAATCTGACGCTATTAAGGAAAAAACTTCCAGCTCGCTGAAATATGTTCATTTGCTGAAAACCATCAAAACCACGAAAAGTTCTTGTATTTGAAGATAAAATCTTTTTGCTTTGAAGAAGAAAGATCTAGCTGACTGAAATAAGTTCATTAGATGAAAACGAACAAAAATTGACAAGAACCACGAAAAGTTCTTGTATTTTAAGATAAAATCTTACGCTATTAAAGAAAAAACTTCTTGCTCACTGAAATCTGTTCATTTGCTGAAAACCAACAAAACCACGAAAAGTTCTTGTATTTGAAGAGAAAATCTTTTTGCTTTGAAGAAGAAAGATCTAGCTGACTGAAATAAGTTCATTGGATGAAAACCAACAAAAATTGACAAGAACCACGAAAAGTTATTGTATTTTAAGAAAAATCTTACGCTATTAAAGAAAAAACTTCTTGCTCACTGAAATCTGTTCATTTGCTGAAAACCAACAAAGCCACGAAAAGTTCTTGTATTTGAAGATAAAATCTTTTTGCTTTGAAGAAGAAAGATCTAGCTGACTGAAATAAGTTCATGAGATGAAAACCAACAAAAATTGACAAGAACCACGAAAAGTTCTTGTATTTTAAGATAAAATCTTACTCTATTAAGGAAAAAACTTCCAGCTCACTGAAATATGTTCATTTGCTGAAAACCATCAAAACCACGACAAGTTCTTGTATTTGAAGATAAAATCTTTTTGCTTTGAAGAAGAAAGATCTAGCTGACTGAAATAAGTTCATTAGATGAAAACCAACAAAAATTGACAAGAACCACCAAAAGTTCTTGTATTTTAAGATAAAATCTGACGCTACTAAAGAAAAAACTTCTTGCTCACTGAAATCTGTTCATTTGCTGAAAACCAACAAAACCACGAAAAGTTCTTGTATTTGAAGATAAAATCTTTTTGCTTTGAAGAAGAAAGATCTAGCTGACTGAAATAAGTTCATTAGATGAAAACCAACAGAAATTGACAAGAACCACCAAAAGTTCTTGTATTTTAAGATAAAATCTGACGCTATTAAGGAAAAAACTTCCAGCTCGCTGAAATATGTTCATTTGCTGAAAACCATCAAAACCACGAAAAGTTCTTGTATTTGAAGATAAAATCTTTTTGCTTTGAAGAAGAAAGATCTAGCTGACTGAAATAAGTTCATTGGATGAAAACCAACAGAAATTGACAAGAACCACGAAAAGTTCTTGTATTTTAAGATAAAATCTTACGCTATTAAAGAAAAAACTTCTTGCTCACTGAAATCTGTTCATTTGCTGAAAACCAACAAAACCACGAAAAGTTCTTGTATTTGAAGATAAAATCTTTTTGCTTTGAAGAAGAAAGATCTAGCTGACTGAAATAAGTTCATTGGATGAAAACCAACAAAAATTGACAAGAACCACGAAAAGTTATTGTATTTTAAGATAAAATCTTACGCTATTAAAGAAAAAACTTCTTGCTCACTGAAATCTGTTCATTTGCTGAAAACCAACAAAGCCACGAAAAGTTCTTGTATTTGAAGATAAAATCTTTTTGCTTTGAAGAAGAAAGATCTAGCTGACTGAAATAAGTTCATTAGATGAAAACCAACAAAAATTGACAAGAACCACCAAAAGTTCTTGTATTTTAAGATAAAATCTTACTCTATTAAGGAAAAAACTTCCAGCTCACTGAAATATGTTCATTTGCTGAAAACCATCAAAACCACGACAAGTTCTTGTATTTGAAGATAAAATCTTTTTGCTTTGAAGAAGAAAGATCTAGCTGACTGAAATAAGTTCATTAGATGAAAACCAACAAAAATTGACAAGAACCACCAAAAGTTCTTGTATTTTAAGATAAAATCTGACGCTATTAAGGAAAAAACTTCCAGCTCGCTGAAATATGTTCATTTGCTGAAAACCATCAAAACCACGAAAAGTTCTTGTATTTGAAGATAAAATCTTTTTGCTTTGAAGAAGAAAGATCCAGCTGACTGAAATAAGTTCATTAGATGAAAACCAACAAAAATTGACAAGAAACACGAAAAGTTCTTATATTTTAAGATAAAATCTTACGCTATTAAAGAAAAAACTTCTTGCTCGCTGAAATCTGTTCATTTGCTGAAAACCAACAAAACCACGAAAAGTTCTTGTATTTGAAGATGAAATCATTTTGCTTTGAAGAAGAAAGATCTAGCTGACTGAAATAAGTTCATTAGATGAAAACCAACAGAAATTGACAAGAACCACGAAAAGTTCTTGTATTTTAAGATAAAATCTTACTCTATTAAGGAAAAAACTTCCAGCTCGCTGAAATATGTTCATTTGCGAAAAACCATCAAAACCACGAAAAGTTCTTGTATTTGATGATAAAATCTTTTTGCTTTGAAGAAGAAAGATCCAGCTGACTGAAATAAGTTCATTCGATGAAAACCAACAAAAATTGACAAGAACCACGAAAAGTTCTTGTTTTTTAAGATCAAATCTGACGCTATTAAGGAAAAAACTTCCAGCTCGCTGAAATATGTTCATTTGCTGAAAACCATCAAAACCACGAAAAGTTCTTGTATTTGAAGATAAAATCCTTTTGCTTTGAAGAAGAAAGATCCAGCTGACTGAAATAAGTTCATTAGATGAAAGCGAACAAAAATTGACAAGAACCACGAAAAGTTCTTGTATTTTAAGATAAAATCTTACGCTATTAAAGAAAAAACTTCTTGCTCGCTGAAATCTGTTCATTTGCTGAAAACCAACAAAACCACGAAAAGTTCTTGTATTTGAAGATAAAATCTTTTTGCTTTGAAGAAGAAAGATCGAGCTGACTGAAATAAGTTCATTGGATGAAAACCAACAAAAATTGACAAGAACCACGAAAAGTTCTTGTATTTTAAGATAAAATCTTACGCTATTAAAGAAAAAACTCCCAGCTCGCTGAAATCTGTTCATTTGCTGAAAGCCAACAAAACCACGAAAAGTTCTTGTATTTGAAGATAAAATCTTTTTGCTTTGAAGAAGAAAGATCTAGCTGACTGAAATAAGTTCATTAGATGAAAACCAACAAAAATTGACAAGAACCACGAAAAGTTCTTGTATTTTAAGATAAAATCTTACTCTATTAAGGAAAAAACTTCCAGCTCGCTGAAATATGTTCATTTGCTGAAAACCATCAAAACCACGAAAAGTTCTTGTATTTGATGATAAAATCTTTTTGCTTTGAAGAAGAAAGATCTAGCTGACTGAAATAAGTTCATTAGATGAAAGCGAACAAAAATTGACAAGAACCACGAAAAGTTCTTGTATTTTAAGATAAAATCTTAAGCTATTAAAGAAAAAACTTCTTGCTCGCTGAAATCTGTTCATTTGCTGAAAACCAACAAAACCACGAAAAGTTCTTGTATTTGAAGATAAAATCTTTTTGCTTTGAAGAAGAAAGATCTAGCTGACTGAAATAAGTTCATTAGATGAAAACCAACAAAAATTGACAAGAACCACCAAAAGTTCTTGTATTTTAAGATAAAATCTGACGCTATTAAGGAAAAAACTTCCAGCTCGCTGAAATATGTTCATTTGCTGAAAACCATCAAAACCACGAAAAGTTCTTGTATTTGAAGATAAAATCTTTTTGCTTTGAAGAAGAAAGATCTAGCTGACTGAAATAAGTTCATTAGATGAAAACGAACAAAAATTGACAAGAACCACGAAAAGTTCTTGTATTTTAAGATAAAATCTTACGCTATTAAAGAAAAAACTTCTTGCTCACTGAAATCTGTTCATTTGCTGAAAACCAACAAAACCACGAAAAGTTCTTGTATTTGAAGAGAAAATCTTTTTGCTTTGAAGAAGAAAGATCTAGCTGACTGAAATAAGTTCATTGGATGAAAACCAACAAAAATTGACAAGAACCACGAAAAGTTCTTGTATTTTAAGAAAAATCTTACGCTATTAAAGAAAAAACTTCTTGCTCACTGAAATCTGTTCATTTGCTGAAAACCAACAAAGCCACGAAAAGTTCTTGTATTTGAAGATAAAATCTTTTTGCTTTGAAGAAGAAAGATCTAGCTGACTGAAATAAGTTCATGAGATGAAAACCAACAAAAATTGACAAGAACCACGAAAAGTTCTTGTATTTTAAGATAAAATCTTACTCTATTAAGGAAAAAACTTCCAGCTCACTGAAATATGTTCATTTGCTGAAAACCATCAAAACCACGACAAGTTCTTGTATTTGAAGATAAAATCTTTTTGCTTTGAAGAAGAAAGATCTAGCTGACTGAAATAAGTTCATTAGATGAAAACCAACAAAAATTGACAAGAACCACCAAAAGTTCTTGTATTTTAAGATAAAATCTGACGCTATTAAGGAAAAAACTTCCAGCTCGCTGAAATATGTTCATTTGCTGAAAACCATCAAAACCACGAAAAGTTCTTGTATTTGAAGATAAAATCTTTTTGCTTTGAAGAAGAAAGATCTAGCTGACTGAAATAAGTTCATTAGATGAAAACGAACAAAAATTGACAAGAACCACGAAAAGTTCTTGTATTTTAAGATAAAATCTTACGCTATTAAAGAAAAAACTCCCAGCTCGCTGAAATATGTTCATTTGCTGAAAACCAACAAAACCACGAAAAGTTCTTGTATTTGAAGATAAAATCTTTTTGCTTTGAAGAAGAAAGATCTAGCTGACTGAAATAAGTTCATTGGATGAAAACCAACAAAAATTGACAAGAACCACGAAAAGTTATTGTATTTTAAGAAAAATCTTACGCTATTAAAGAAAAAACTTCTTGCTCACTGAAATCTGTTCATTTGCTGAAAACCAACAAAGCCACGAAAAGTTCTTGTATTTGAAGATAAAATCTTTTTGCTTTGAAGAAGAAAGATCTAGCTGACTGAAATAAGTTCATGAGATGAAAACCAACAAAAATTGACAAGAACCACGAAAAGTTCTTGTATTTTAAGATAAAATCTTACTCTATTAAGGAAAAAACTTCCAGCTCACTGAAATATGTTCATTTGCTGAAAACCATCAAAACCACGACAAGTTCTTGTATTTGAAGATAAAATCTTTTTGCTTTGAAGAAGAAAGATCTAGCTGACTGAAATAAGTTCATTAGATGAAAACCAACAAAAATTGACAAGAACCACCAAAAGTTCTTGTATTTTAAGATAAAATCTGACGCTATTAAGGAAAAAACTTCCAGCTCGCTGAAATATGTTCATTTGCTGAAAACCATCAAAACCACGAAAAGTTCTTGTATTTGAAGATAAAATCTTTTTGCTTTGAAGAAGAAAGATCCAGCTGACTGAAATAAGTTCATTAGATGAAAACGAACAAAAATTGACAAGAAACACGAAAAGTTCTTATATTTTAAGATAAAATCTTACGCGATTAAAGAAAAAACTTCTTGCTCGCTGAAATCTGTTCATTTGCTGAAAACCAACAAAACCACGAAAAGTTCTTGTATTTGAAGATGAAATCATTTTGCTTTGAAGAAGAAAGATCTAGCTGACTGAAATAAGTTCATTAGATGAAAACCAACAGAAATTGACAAGAACCACGAAAAGTTCTTGTATTTTAAGATAAAATCTTACGCTATTAAAGAAAAAACTTCTTGCTCACTGAAATCTGTTCATTTGCTGAAAACCAACAAAGCCACGAAAAGTTGTTGTATTTGAAGATAAAATCTTTTTGCTTTGAAGAAGAAAGATCTAGCTGACTGAAATAAGTTCATGAGATGAAAACCAACAAAAATTGACAAGAACCACGAAAAGTTCTTGTATTTTAAGATAAAATCTTACTCTATTAAGGAAAAAACTTCCAGCTCACTGAAATATGTTCATTTGCTGAAAACCATCAAAACCACGACAAGTTCTTGTATTTGAAGATAAAATCTTTTTGCTTTGAAGAAGAAAGATCTAGCTGACTGAAATAAGTTCATTAGATGAAAACCAACAAAAATTGACAAGAACCACCAAAAGTTCTTGTATTTTAAGATAAAATCTGACGCTATTAAGGAAAAAACTTCCAGCTCGCTGAAATATGTTCATTTGCTGAAAACCATCAAAACCACGAAAAGTTCTTGTATTTGAAGATAAAATGTTTTTGCTTTGAAGAAGAAAGAACCAGCTGACTGAAATAAGTTCATTCGATGAAAACCAACAAAAATTGACAAGAAACACGAAAAGTTCTTATATTTTAAGATAAAATCTTACGCTATTAAAGAAAAAACTTCTTGCTCGCTGAAATCTGTTCATTTGCTGAAAACCAACAAAACCACGAAAAGTTCTTGTATTTGAAGATGAAATCATTTTGCTTTGAAGAAGAAAGATCTAGCTGACTGAAATAAGTTCATTAGATGAAAACCAACAGAAATTGACAAGAACCACGAAAAGTTCTTGTATTTGAAGATAAAATCTTACTCTATTAAGGAAAAAACTTCCAGCTCGCTGAAATATGTTCATTTGCGAAAAACCATCAAAACCACGAAAAGTTCTTGTATTTGATGATAAAATCTTTTTGCTTTGAAGAAGAAAGATCCAGCTGACTGAAATAAGTTCATTAGATGAAAACCAACAGAAATTGACAAGAACCACGAAAAGTTCTTGTATTTCAAGATAATATCTTACGCTATTAAAGAAAAAACTTCTTGCTCGCTGAAATCTGTTCATTTGCTGAAAACCAACAAAACCACGAAAAGTTCTTGTATTTGAAGATAAAATCTTTTTGCTTTGAAGAAGAAAGATCGAGCTGACTGAAATAAGTTCATTGGATGAAAACCAACAAAAATTGACAAGAACCACGAAAAATTCTTGTATTTTAAGATAAAATCTTACGCTATTAAAGAAAAAACTCCCAGCTCGCTGAAATCTGTTCATTTGCTGAAAGCCAACAAAACCACGAAAAGTTCTTGTATTTGAAGATAAAATCTTTTTGCTTTGAAGAAGAAAGATCTAGCTGACTGAAATAAGTTCATTAGATGAAAACCAACAAAAATTGACAAGAACCACGAAAAGTTCTTGTATTTTAAGATAAAATCTTACTCTATTAAGGAAAAAACTTCCAGCTCGCTGAAATATGTTCATTTGCTGAAAACCATCAAAACCACGAAAAGTTCTTGTATTTGAAGATAAAATCTTTTTGCTTTGAAGAAGAAAGATCTAGCTGACTGAAATAAGTTCATGAGATGAAAGCGAACAAAAATTGACAAGAACCACGAAAAGTTCTTGTATTTTAAGATAAAATCTTAAGCTATTAAAGAAAAAACTTCTTGCTCGCTGAAATCTGTTCATTTGCTGAAAACCAACAAAACCACGAAAAGTTCTTGTATTTGAAGATAAAATCTTTTTGCTTTGAAGAAGAAAGATCTCGCTGACTGAAATAAGTTCATTAGATGAAAACCAACAAAAATTGACAAGAACCACCAAAAGTTCTTGTATTTTAAGATAAAATCTGACGCTATTAAGGAAAAAACTTCCAGCTCGCTGAAATATGTTCATTTGCTGAAAACCATCAAAACCACGAAAAGTTCTTGTATTTGAAGATAAAATCTTTTTGCTTTGAAGAAGAAAGATCTAGCTGACTGAAATAAGTTCATTAGATGAAAACGAACAAAAATTGACAAGAACCACGAAAAGTTCTTGTATTTTAAGATAAAATCTTACGCTATTAAAGAAAAAACTTCTTGCTCACTGAAATCTGTTCATTTGCTGAAAACCAACAAAACCACGAAAAGTTCTTGTATTTGAAGATAAAATCTTTTTGCTTTGAAGAAGAAAGATCTAGCTGACTGAAATAAGTTCATTGGATGAAAACCAACAAAAATTGACAAGAACCACGAAAAGTTATTGTATTTTAAGAAAAATCTTACGCTATTAAAGAAAAAACTTCTTGCTCACTGAAATCTGTTCATTTGCTGAAAACCAACAAAGCCACGAAAAGTTCTTGTATTTGAAGATAAAATCTTTTTGCTTTGAAGAAGAAAGATCTAGCTGACTGAAATAAGTTCATCAGATGAAAACCAACAAAAATTGACAAGAACCACGAAAAGTTCTTGTATTTTAAGATAAAATCTTACTCTATTAAGGAAAAAACTTCCAGCTCACTGAAATATGTTCATTTGCTGAAAACCATCAAAACCACGACAAGTTCTTGTATTTGAAGATAAAATCTTTTTGCTTTGAAGAAGAAAGATCTAGCTGACTGAAATAAGTTCATAAGATGAAAACCAACAAAAATTGACAAGAACCACCAAAAGTTCTTGTATTTTAAGATAAAATCTGACGCTATTAAGGAAAAAACTTCCAGCTCGCTGAAATATGTTCATTTGCTGAAAACCATCAAAACCACGAAAAGTTCTTGTATTTGAAGATAAAATCTTTTTGCTTTGAAGAAGAAAGATCCAGCTGACTGAAATAAGTTCATTAGATGAAAACGAACAAAAATTGACAAGAAACACGAAAAGTTCTTATATTTTAAGATAAAATCTTACGCTATTAAAGAAAAAACTTCTTGCTCGCTGAAATCTGTTCATTTGCTGAAAACCAACAAAACCACGAAAAGTTCTTGTATTTGAAGATAAAATCTTTTTGCTTTGAAGAAGAAAGATCTCGCTGACTGAAATAAGTTCATTAGATGAAAACCAACAAAAATTGACAAGAACCACCAAAAGTTCTTGTATTTTAAGATAAAATCTGACGCTATTAAGGAAAAAACTTCCAGCTCGCTGAAATATGTTCATTTGCTGAAAACCATCAAAACCACGACAAGTTCTTGTATTTGAAGATAAAATCTTTTTGCTTTGAAGAAGAAAGATCTAGCTGACTGAAATAAGTTCATAAGATGAAAACCAACAAAAATTGACAAGAACCACCAAAAGTTCTTGTATTTTAAGATAAAATCTGACGCTATTAAGGAAAAAACTTCCAGCTCGCTGAAATATGTTCATTTGCTGAAAACCATCAAAACCACGAAAAGTTCTTGTATTTGAAGATAAAATCTTTTTGCTTTGAAGAAGAAAGATCCAGCTGACTGAAATAAGTTCATTAGATGAAAACGAACAAAAATTGACAAGAAACACGAAAAGTTCTTATATTTTAAGATAAAATCTTACGCTATTAAAGAAAAAACTTCTTGCTCGCTGAAATCTGTTCATTTGCTGAAAACCAACAAAACCACGAAAAGTTCTTGTATTTGAAGATGAAATCATTTTGCTTTGAAGAAGAAAGATCTAGCTGACTGAAATAAGTTCATTAGATGAAAACCAACAGAAATTGACAAGAACCACGAAAAGTTCTTGTATTTTAAGATAAAATCTTACTCTATTAAGGAAAAAACTTCCAGCTCGCTGAAATATGTTCATTTGCGAAAAACCATCAAAACCACGAAAAGTTCTTGTATTTGATGATAAAATCTTTTTGCTTTGAAGAAGAAAGATCCAGCTGACTGAAATAAGTTCATTAGATGAAAACCAACAAAAATTGACAAGAACCACGAAAAGTTCTTGTATTTTAAGATAAAATCTTAAGCTATTAAAGAAAAAACTTCTTGCTCGCTGAAATCTGTTCATTTGCTGAAAACCAACAAAACCACGAAAAGTTCTTGTATTTGAAGATAAAATCTTTTTGCTTTGAAGAAGAAAGATCCAGCTGACTGAAATAAGTTCATTGGATGAAAACCAACAAAAATTGACAAGAACCACCAAAAGTTCTTGTATTTTAAGATAAAATCTGACGCTATTAAGGAAAAAACTTCCAGCTCGCTGAAATATGTTCATTTGCTGAAAACCATCAAAACCACGAAAAGTTCTTGTATTTGAAGATAAAATCTTTTTGCTTTGAAGAAGAAAGATCTAGCTGACTGAAATAAGTTCATTAGATGAAAACGAACAAAAATTGACAAGAACCACGAAAAGTTCTTGTATTTTAAGATAAAATCTTACGCTATTAAAGAAAAAACTTCTTGCTCACTGAAATCTGTTCATTTGCTGAAAACCAACAAAACCACGAAAAGTTCTTGTATTTGAAGATAAAATCTTTTTGCTTTGAAGAAGAAAGATCTAGCTGACTGAAATAAGTTCATTGGATGAAAACCAACAAAAATTGACAAGAACCACGAAAAGTTATTGTATTTTAAGAAAAATCTTACGCTATTGAAGAAAAAACTTCTTGCTCACTGAAATCTGTTCATTTGCTGAAAACCAACAAAGCCACGAAAAGTTCTTGTATTTGAAGATAAAATCTTTTTGCTTTGAAGAAGAAAGATCTAGCTGACTGAAATAAGTTCATTAGATGAAAACCAACAAAAATTGACAAGAACCACGAAAAGTTCTTGTATTTTAAGATAAAATCTTACTCTATTAAGGAAAAAACTTCCAGCTCACTGAAATATGTTCATTTGCTGAAAACCATCAAAACCACGACAAGTTCTTGTATTTGAAGATAAAATCTTTTTGCTTTGAAGAAGAAAGATCTAGCTGACTGAAATAAGTTCATTAGATGAAAACCAACAAAAATTGACAAGAACCACCAAAAGTTCTTGTATTTTAAGATAAAATCTGACGCTATTAAGGAAAAAACTTCCAGCTCGCTGAAATATGTTCATTTGCTGAAAACCATCAAAACCACGAAAAGTTCTTGTATTTGAAGATAAAATCCTTTTGCTTTGAAGAAGAAAGATCCAGCTGACTGAAATAAGTCGATGAGATGAAAACCAACAAAAATTGACAAGAAACACGAAAAGTTCTTGTATTTTAAGATAAAATCTTACGCTATTAAAGAAAAAACTTCTTGCTCGCTGAAATCTGTTCATTTGCTGAAAACCAACAAAACCACGAAAAGTTCTTGTATTTGAAGATAAAATCTTTTTGCTTTGAAGAAGAAAGATCCAGCTGACTGAAATAAGTTCATTCGATGAAAACCAACAAAAATTGACAAGAACCACGAAAAGTTCTTGTATTTTAAGATAAAATCTGACGCTATTAAGGAAAAAACTTCCAGCTCGCTGAAATATGTTCATTTGCTGAAAACCATCAAAACCACGAAAAGTTCTTGTATTTGAAGATAAAATCTTTTTGCTTTGAAGAAGAAAGATCCAGCTGACTGAAATAAGTTCATTGGATGAAAACCAACAAAAATTGACAAGAACCACGAAAAGTTCTTGTATTTTCAGATAAAATCTTACTCTATTAAGGAAAAAACTTCCAGCTCACTGAAATATGTTCATTTGCTGAAAACCATCAAAACCACGACAAGTTCTTGTATTTGAAGATAAAATCTTTTTGCTTTGAAGAAGAAAGATCTAGCTGACTGAAATAAGTTCATTGGATGAAAACCAACAAAAATTGACAAGAACCACCAAAAGTTCTTGTATTTTAAGATAAAATCTGACTCTATTAAGGAAAAAACTTCCAGCTCGCTGAAATATGTTCATTTGCTGAAAACCATCAAAACCACGAAAAGTTCTTGTATTTGAAGATAAAATCCTTTTGCTTTGAAGAAGAAAGATCCAGCTGACTGAAATAAGTCGATGAGATGAAAACCAACAAAAATTGACAAGAAACACGAAAAGTTCTTGTATTTTAAGATAAAATCTTACGCTATTAAAGAAAAAACTTCTTGCTCGCTGAAATCTGTTCATTTGCTGAAAACCAACAAAACCACGAAAAGTTCTTGTATTTGAAGATAAAATCTTTTTGCTTTGAAGAAGAAAGATCCAGCTGACTGAAATAAGTTCATTCGATGAAAACCATCAAAACCACGAAAAGTTCTTGTATTTGAAGATAAAATCTTTTTGCTTTGAAGAAGAAAGATCTAGCTGACTGAAATAAGTCGATGAGATGAAAACCAACAAAAATTGACAAGAAACACGAAAAGTTCTTGTATTTTAAGATAAAATCTGACGCTATTAAGGAAAAAACTTCCAGCTCGCTGAAATATGTTCATTTGCTGAAAACCATCAAAACCACGAAAAGTTCTTGTATTTGAAGATAAAATCTTTTTGCTTTGAAGAAGAAAGATCCAGCTGACTGAAATAAGTTCATTAGATGAAAACCAACAAAAATTGACAAGAAACACGAAAAGTTCTTGTATTTTAAGATAAAATCTTACGCTATTAAAGAAAAAACTTCTTGCTCGCTGAAATCTGTTCATTTGCTGAAAACCAACAAAACCACGAAAAGTTCTTGTATTTGAAGATAAAATCTTTTTGCTTTGAAGAAGAAAGATCTAGCTGACTGAAATAAGTTCATTGGATGAAAACCAACAAAAATTGACAAGAACCACGAAAAGTTCTTGTATTTTAAGATAAAATCTTGCTCTATTAAGGAAAAAACTTCCAGCTCGCTGAAATATGTTCATTTGCTGAAAACCATCAAAACCACGAAAAGTTCTTGTATTTGAAGATAAAATCTTTTTGCTTTGAAGAAGAAAGATCTAGCTGACTGAAATAAATTCATTAGATGAAAACGAACAAAAATTGAGAAGAACCATGAAAAGTTCTTGTATTTTAAGATAAAATCTTACGCTATTAAAGAAAAAACTTCTTGCTCGCTGAAATCTGTTCATTTGCTGAAAACCAACAAAACCACGAAAAGTTCTTGTATTTGAAGATAAAATCTTTTTGCTTTGAAGAAGAAAGATCTAGCTGACTGAAATAAGTTCATTAGATGAAAACCAACAAAAATTGACAAGAACCACGAAAAGTTCTTGTATTTTAAGATAAAATCTAACTCTATTAAGGAAAAAACTTCCAGCTCGCTGAAATATGTTCATTTGCTGAAAACCATCAAAACCACGAAAAGTTCTTGTATTTGAAGATAAAATCTTTTTGCTTTGAAGAAGAAAGATCCAGCTGACTGAAATAAGTTCATTAGATGAAAACGAACAAAAATTGACAAGAACCACGAAAAGTTCTTGTATTTTAAGATAAAATCTTACGCTATTAAAGAAAAAACTCCCAGCTCGCTGAATTATGTTCATTTGCTGAAAACCAACAAAACCACGAAAAGTTCTTGTATTTGAAGATAAAATCTTTTTGCTTTGAAGAAGAAAGATCTAGCTGACTGAAATAAGTTCATTAGATGAAAGCGAACAAAAATTGACAAGAACCACGAAAAGTTCTTGTATTTTAAGATAAAATCTAACTCTATTAAGGAAAAAACTTCCAGCTCGCTGAAATATGTTCATTTGCTGAAAACCATCAAAACCACGAAAAGTTCTTGTATTTGAAGATAAAATCTTTTTGCTTTGAAGAAGAAAGATCCAGCTGACTGAAATAAGTTCATTAGATGAAAACGAACAAAAATTGACAAGAACCACGAAAAGTTCTTGTATTTTAAGATAAAATCTTACGCTATTAAACAAAAAACTTCTTGCTCGCTGAAATCAGTTCATTTGCTGAAAACCAACAAAACCACGAAAAGTTCTTGTATTTGAAGATAAAATCTTTTTGCTTTGAAGAAGAAAGATCTAGCTGACTGAAATAAGTTCATTAGATGAAAACCAACAAAAATTGTCAAGAACCACGAAAAGTTCTTGTATTTTAAGATAAAATCTTACGCTATTAAAGAAAAAACTCCCAGCTCGCTGAAATATGTTCATTTGCTGAAAACCAACAAAACCACGAAAAGTTCTTGTATTTGAAGATAAAATCTTTTTGCTTTGAAGAAGAAAGATCTAGCTGACTGAAATAAGTTCATTAGATGAAAGCGAACAAAAATTGACAAGAACCACGAAAAGTTCTTGTATTTTAAGATAAAATCTTACGCTATTAATGAAAAAACTTCTTGCTCGCTGAAATCTGTTCATTTGCTGAAAACCAACAAAACCACGAAAAGTTCTTGTATTTGAAGATAAAATCTTTTTGCTTTGAAGAAGAAAGATCCAGCTGACTGAAATAAGTCGATGAGATGAAAACCAACAAAAATTGACAAGAACCACGAAAAGTTCTTGTATTTTAAGATAAAATCTTCCGCTATTAAGGAAAAAACTTCCAGCTCGCTGAAATATGTTCATTTGCTGAAAACCATCAAAACCACGAAAAGTTATTGTATTTTAAGATAAAATCTTTTTGCTTTGAAGAAGAAAGATCTGGCTGACTGAAATAAGTCGATGAGATGAAAACCAACAAAAATTGACAAGAAACACGAAAAGTTCTTGTATTTTAAGATAAAATCTTACGCTACTAAAGAAAAAACTTCTTGCTCGCTGAAATCTGTTCATTTGCTGAAAACCAACAAAACCACGAAAAGTTCTTGTATTTGAAGATAAAATCTTTTTGCTTTGAAGAAGAAAGATCTAGCTGACTGAAATAAGTCGATGAGATGAAAACCAACAAAAATTGACAAGAAACACGAAAAGTTCTTGTATTTTAAGATAAAATCTGACGCTATTAAGGAAAAAACATCCAGCTCGCTGAAATATGTTCATTTGCTGAAAACCATCAAAACCACGAAAAGTTCTTGTATTTGAAGATAAAATCTTTTTGCTTTGAAGAAGAAAGATCCAGCTGACTGAAATAAGTTCATTAGATGAAAACCAACAAAAATTGACAAGAAACACGAAAAGTTCTTGTATTTTAAGATAAAATCTTACGCTATTAAAGAAAAAACTTCTTGCTCGCTGAAATCTGTTCATTTGCTGAAAACCAACAAAACCACGAAAAGTTCTTGTATTTGAAGATAAAATCTTTTTGCTTTGAAGAAGAAAGATCTAGCTGACTGAAATAAGTTCATTGGATGAAAACCAACAAAAATTGACAAGAACCACGAAAAGTTCTTGTATTTTAAGATAAAATCTTGCTCTATTAAGGAAAAAACTTCCAGCTCGCTGAAATATGTTCATTTGCTGAAAACCATCAAAACCACGAAAAGTTCTTGTATTTGAAGATAAAATCTTTTTGCTTTGAAGAAGAAAGATCTAGCTGACTGAAATAAGTTCATTAGATGAAAACGAACAAAAATTGACAAGAACCATGAAAAGTTCTTGTATTTTAAGATAAAATCTTACGCTATTAAAGAAAAAACTTCTTGCTCGCTGAAATCTGTTCATTTGCTGAAAACCAACAAAACCACGAAAAGTTCTTGTATTTGAAGATAAAATCTTTTTGCTTTGAAGAAGAAAGATCTAGCTGACTGAAATAAGTTCATTAGATGAAAACCAACAAAAATTGACAAGAACCACGAAAAGTTCTTGTATTTTAAGATAAAATCTAACTCTATTAAGGAAAAAACTTCCAGCTCGCTGAAATATGTTCATTTGCTGAAAACCATCAAAACCACGAAAAGTTCTTGTATTTGAAGATAAAATCTTTTTGCTTTGAAGAAGAAAGATCCAGCTGACTGAAATAAGTTCATTAGATGAAAACGAACAAAAATTGACAAGAACCACGAAAAGTTCTTGTATTTTAAGATAAAATCTTACGCTATTAAACAAAAAACTTCTTGCTCGCTGAAATCAGTTCATTTGCTGAAAACCAACAAAACCACGAAAAGTTCTTGTATTTGAAGATAAAATCTTTTTGCTTTGAAGAAGAAAGATCTAGCTGACTGAAATAAGTTCATAAGATGAAAACCAACAAAAATTGTCAAGAACCACGAAAAGTTCTTGTATTTTAAGATAAAATCTTACGCTATTAAAGAAAAAACTCCCAGCTCGCTGAAATATGTTCATTTGCTGAAAACCAACAAAACCACGAAAAGTTCTTGTATTTGAAGATAAAATCTTTTTGCTTTGAAGAAGAAAGATCTAGCTGACTGTAATAAGTTCATTAGATGAAAGCGAACAAAAATTGACAAGAACCACGAAAAGTTCTTGTATTTTAAGATAAAATCTTACGCTATTAATGAAAAAACTTCTTGCTCGCTGAAATCTGTTCATTTGCTGAAAACCAACAAAACCACGAAAAGTTCTTGTATTTGAAGATAAAATCTTTTTGCTTTGAAGAAGAAAGATCCAGCTGACTGAAATAAGTCGATGAGATGAAAACCAACAAAAATTGACAAGAACCACGAAAAGTTCTTGTATTTTAAGATAAAATCTTACGCTATTAAGGAAAAAACTTCCAGCTCGCTGAAATATGTTCATTTGCTGAAAACCATCAAAACCACGAAAAGTTCTTGTATTTGAAGATAAAATCTTTTTGCTTTGAAGAAGAAAGATCTGGCTGACTGAAATAAGTCGATGAGATGAAAACCAACAAAAATTGACAAGAAACACGAAAAGTTCTTGTATTTTAAGATAAAATCTTACGCTACTAAAGAAAAAACTTCTTGCTCGCTGAAATCTGTTCATTTGCTGAAAACCAACAAAACCACGAAAAGTTCTTGTATTTGAAGATAAAATCTTTTTGCTTTGAAGAAGAAAGATCTCGCTGACTGAAATAAGTTCATCAGATGAAAACCAACAAAAATTGACAAGAACCACGAAAAGTTCTTGTATTTTAAGATAAAATCTTACTCTATTAAGGAAAAAACTTCCAGCTCGCTGAAATATGTTCATTTGCTGAAAACCATCAAAACCACGAAAAGTTCTTGTATTTGAAGATAAAATCCTTTCGCTTTGAAGAAGAAAGATCCAGCTGACTGAAATAAGTTCATTAGATGAAAACCAACAAAAATTGACAAGAAACACGAAAAGTTCTTCTATTTTAAGATAAAATCTTACGCTATTAAAGAAAAAACTTCTTGCCCGCTGAAATCTGTTCATTTGCTGAAAACCAACAAAACCACGAAAAGTTCTTGTATTTGAAGATAAAATCTTTTTGCTTTGAAGAAGAAAGATCCAGCTGACTGAAATAAGTCGATGAGATGAAAACGAACAAAAATTGACAAGAACCACGAAAAGTTCTTGTATTTGAAGATAAAATCTTTTTGCTTTGAAGAAGAAAGATCCAGCTGACTGAAATAAGTTCATTAGATGAAAACCAACAAAAATTGAGAAGAACCACGAAAAGTTCTTCTTTTTAAGATAAAATCTGACGCTATTAAGGAAAAAACTTCCAGCTCGCTGAAATATGTTCATTTGCTGAAAACCATCAAAACCACGAAAAGTTCTTGTATTTGAAGATAAAATCTTTTGGCTTTGAAGAAGAAAGATCCAGCTGACTGAAATAAGTTCATTCGATGAAAACCAACAAAAATTGACAAGAAACACGAAAAGTTCTTATATTTTAAGATAAAATCTTACGCTATTAAAGAAAAAACTTCTTGCTCGCTGAAATCTGTTCATTTGCTGAAAACCAACAAAACCACGAAAAGTTCTTGTATTTGAAGATAAAATCTTTTTGCTTTGAAGAAGTAAGATCTCGCTGACTGAAATAAGTTCATCAGATGAAAACCAACAAAAATTGACAAGAACCACGAAAAGTTCTTGTATTTTAAGATAAAATCTTACTCTATTAAGGAAAAAACTTCCAGCTCGTTGAAATATGTTCATTTGCTGAAAACCATCAAAACCACGAAAAGTTCTTGTATTTGAAGATAAAATCTTTTTGCTTTGAAGAAGAAAGATCTAGCTGACTGAAATAAGTTCATTAGATGAAAACGAACAAAAATTGACAAGAACCATGAAAAGTTCTTGTATTTTAAGATAAAATCTTACGCTATTAAAGAAAAAACTTCTTGCTCGCTGAAATCTGTTCATTTGCTGAAAACCAACAAAACCACGAAAAGTTCTTGTATTTGAAGATAAAATCTTTTTGCTTTGAAGAAGAAAGATCTAGCTGACTGAAATAAGTTCATTAGATGAAAACCAACAAAAATTGACAAGAACCACCAAAAGTTCTTGTATTTTAAGATAAAATCTGACGCTATTAAGGAAAAAACTTCCAGCTCGCTGAAATATGTTCATTTGATGAAAATCAACAGAACCACGAAAAGTTCTTGTATTTGAAGATAAAATCCTTTTGCTTTGAAGAAGAAAGATCCAGCTGACTGAAATAAGTTCATTAGATGAAAACCAACAAAAATTGACAAGAAACACGAAAAGTACTTAGATTTTAAGATAAAATCTTACGCTATTAAAGAAAAAACTTCTTGCTCGCTGAAATCTGTTCATTTGCTGAAAACCAACAAAACCACGAAAAGTTCTTGTATTTGAAGATAAAATCTTTTTGCTTTGAAGAAGAAAGATCTAGCTGACTGAAATAAGTTCATTAGATGAAAACCAGCAAAAATTGAGAAGAACCACGAAAAGTTCTTGTATTTTAAGATAAAATCTGACGCTATTAAAGAAAAAACTTCTTGCTCACTGAAATATGTTCATTTGCTGAAAACCATCAAAACCACGAAAAGTTCTTGTATTTGAAGATAAAATCTTTTTGCTTTGAAGAAGAAAGATCCAGCTGACTGAAATAAGTTCATTAGATGAAAACCAACAAAAATTGACAAGAACCACCAAAAGTTCTTGTATTTGAAGATAAAATCTTTTTGCTTTGAAGAAGAAAGATCTAGCTGACTGAAATAAGTTCATTAGATGAAAACCAACAAAAATTGACAAGAACCACCAAAAGTTCTTGTATTTTAAGATAAAATCTGACGCTATTAAGGAAAAAACTTCCAGCTCGCTGAAATATGTTCATTTGCTGAAAACCATCAAAACCACGAAAAGTTCTTGTATTTTCAGATGAAATCTTTTTGCTTTGAAGAAGAAAGATCTGGCTGACTGAAATAAGTCGATGAGATGAAAACCAACAAAAATTGACAAGAAACACGAAAAGTTCTTGTATTTTAAGATAAAATCTTACGCTACTAAAGAAAAAACTTCTTGCTCGCTGAAATCTGTTCATTTGCTGAAAACCAACAAAACCACGAAAAGTTCTTGTATTTGAAGATAAAATCTTTTTGCTTTGAAGAAGAAAGATCCAGCTGACTGAAATAAGTTCATTAGACGAAAACCAACAAAAATTGAGAAGAACCACAAAAAGTTCTTGTATTTTAAGATAAAATCTGACGCGATTAAGGAAAAAACTTCCAGCTCGCTGAAATATGTTCATTTGCTGAAAACCATCAAAACCACGAAAAGTTCTTGTATTTGAAGATAAAATCTTTTTGCTTTGAAGAAGAAAGATCCAGCTGACTGAAATAAGTTCATTAGATGAAAACCAACAAAAATTGACAAGAAACACGAAAAGTTCTTATATTTTAAGATAAAATCTTACGCTATTAAAGAAAAAACTTCCTGCTCGCTGAAATCTGTTCATTTGCTGAAAACCAACAAAACCACGAAAAGTTCTTGTATTTGAAGGTAAAATCTTTTTGCTTTGAAGAAGAAAGATCGAGCTGACTAAAATAACTTCATTCGATCAAAACCAACAAAAATTGACAAGAACCACCAAAAGTTCTTGTATTTTAAGATAAAATCTGACGCTATTAAGGAAAAAACTTCCAGCTCGCTGAAATATGTTCATTTGCTGAAAACCATCAAAACCACGAAAAGTTCTTGTATTTGAAGATAAAATCCTTTTACTTTGAAGAAGAAAGATCCAGCTGACTGAAATAAGTTCATTAGATGAAAACCAACAAAAATTGACAAGAAACACGAAAAGTACTTAGATTTTAAGATAAAATCTTACGCTATTAAAGAAAAAACTTCTTGCTCGCTGAAATCTGTTCATTTGCTGAAAACCAACAAAACCACGAAAAGTTCTTGTATTTGAAGATAAAATCTTTTTGCTTTGAAGAAGAAAGATCTAGCTGACTGAAATAAGTTCATTAGATGAAAACCAACAAAAATTGACAAGAACCACGAAAAGTTCTTGTATTTTAAGATAAAATCTTACTCTATTAAGGAAAAAACTTCCAGCTCGCTGAAATATGTTCATTTGCTGAAAACCATCAAAACCACGAAAAGTTCTTGTATTTGAAGATAAAATCTTTTTGCTTTGAAGAAGAAAGATCTAGCTGACTGAAATAAGTTCATGAGATGAAAACCAACAAAAATTGACAAGAACCACGAAAAGTTCTTGTATTTTAAGATAAAATCTTACTCTATTAAGGAAAAAACTTCCTGCTCGCTGAAATATGTTCATTTGCTGAAAACCATCAAAACCACGAAAAGTTCTTGTATTTGAAGATAAAATCTTTTTGCTTTGAAGAAGAAAGATCTAGCTGACTGAAATAAGTTCATTAGATGAAAACCAACAAAAATTGACAAGAACCACGAAAAGTTCTTGTATTTTAAGATAAAATCTTACGCTACTGAAGAAAAAACTTCTTGCTCGCTGAAATCTGTTCATTTGCTGAAAACCAACAAAACCACGAAAAGTTCTTGTATTTGAAGATAAAATCTTTTTGCTTTGAAGAAGAAAGATCCAGCTGACTGAAATAAGTTCATCAGATGAAAACCAACAAAAATTGACAAGAGCCACGAAAAGTTCTTGTATTTTAAGATAAAATCTTACTCTATTGAGGAAAAAACTTCCAGCTCGCTGAAATATGTTCATTTGCTGAAAACCATCAAAACCACGAAAAGTTCTTGTATTTGAAGATAAAATCTTTTTGCTTTGAAGAAGAAAGATCCAGCTGACTGAAATAAGTTCATTAGATGAAAACCAACAAAAATTGACAAGAAACACGAAAAGTTCTTATATTTTAAGATAAAATCTTACGCTATTAAAGAAAAAACTTCTTGCTCGCTGAAATCTGTTCATTTGCTGAAAACCAACAAAACCACGAAAAGTTCTTGTATTTGAAGATAAAATCTTTTTGCTTTGAAGAAGAAAGATCTCGCTGACTGAAATAAGTTCATCAGATGAAAACCAACAAAAATTGACAAGAACCACGAAAAGTTCTTGTATTTTAAGATAAAATCTTACTCTATTAAGGAAAAAACTTCCAGCTCGCTGAAATATGTTCATTTGCTGAAAACGATCAAAACCACGAAAAGTTCTTGTATTTGAAGATAAAATCTTTTTGCTTTGAAGAAGAAAGATCTAGCTGACTGAAATAAGTTCATAAGATGAAAACGAACAAAAATTGACAAGAACCATGAAAAGTTCTTGTTATTTTAAGATAAAATCTTACGCTATTAAAGAAAAAACTTCTTGCTCGCTGAAATCTGTTCATTTGCTGAAAACCAACAAAACCACGAAAAGTTCTTGTATTTGAAGATAAAATCTTTTTGCTTTGAAGAAGAAAGATCTAGCTGACTGAAATAAGTTCATTAGATGAAAACCAACAAAAATTGACAAGAACCACCAAAAGTTCTTGTATTTTAAGATAAAATCTGACGCTATTAAGGAAAAAACTTCCAGCTCGCTGAAATATGTTCATTTGCTGAAAACCATCAAAACCACGAAAAGTTCTTGTATTTGAAGATAAAATCCTTTTGCTTTGAAGAAGAAAGATCCAGCTGACTGAAATAAGTTCATGAGATGAAAACCAACAAAAATTGACAAGAAAAACGAAAAGTACTTAGATTTTAAGATAAAATCTTACGCTATTAAAGAAAAAACTTCTTGCTCGCTGAAATCTGTTCATTTGCTGAAAACCAACAAAACCACGAAAAGTTCTTGTATTTGAAGATAAAATCTTTTTGCTTTGAAGAAGAAAGATCTAGCTGACTGAAATAAGTTCATCAGATGAAAACCAACAAAAATTGACAAGAACCACGAAAAGTTCTTGTATTTTAAGATAAAATCTTACTCTATTAAGGAAAAAACTTCCAGCTCGCTGAAATATGTTCATTTGCTGAAAACCATCAAAACCACGAAAAGTTCTTGTATTTGAAGATAAAATCTTTTTGCTTTGAAGAAGAAAGATCTAGCTGACTGAAATAAGTTCATTAGATGAAAACCAGCAAAAATTGAGAAGAACCACGAAAAGTTCTTGTATTTTAAGATAAAATCTGACGCTATTAAGGAAAAAACTTCTTGCTCACTGAAATATGTTCATTTGCTGAAAACCATCAAAACCACGAAAAGTTCTTGTATTTGAAGATAAAATCTTTTTGCTTTGAAGAAGAAAGATCCAGCTGACTGAAATAAGTTCATTAGATGAAAACCAACAAAAATTGACAAGAAACACGAAAAGTTCTTATATTTTAAGATAAAATCTTACGCTATTAAAGAAAAAACTTCTTGCTCGCTGAAATCTGTTCATTTGCTGAAAACCAACAAAACCACGAAAAGTTCTTGTATTTGAAGATAAAATCTTTTTGCTTTGAAGAAGAAAGATCTAGCTGACTGAAATAAGTTCATCAGATGAAAACCAACAAAAATTGACAAGAACCACGAAAAGTTCTTGTATTTTAAGATAAAATCTTACTCTATTGAGGAAAAAACTTCCAGCTCGCTGAAATATGTTCATTTGCTGAAAACCATCAAAACCACGAAAAGTTCTTGTATTTGAAGATAAAATCTTTTTGCTTTGAAGAAGAAAGATCTAGCTGACTGAAATAAGTTCATTAGATGAAAGCGAACAAAAATTGACAAGAACCACGAAAAGTTCTTGTATTTTAAGATAAAATCTTACGCTATTAAAGAAAAAACTTCTTGCTCGCTGAAATCTGTTCATTTGCTGAAAACCAACAAAACCACGAAAAGTTCTTGTATTTGAAGATAAAATCTTTTTGCTTTGAAGAAGAAAGATCTAGCTGACTGAAATAAGTTCATTAGATGAAAACCAACAAAAATTGACAAGAACCACCAAAAGTTCTTGTATTTTAAGATAAAATCTGACGCTATTAAGGAAAAAACTTCCAGCTCGCTGAAATATGTTCATTTGCTGAAAACCATCAAAACCACGAAAAGTTCTTGTATTTGAAGATAAAATCTTTTTGCTTTGAAGAAGAAAGATCCAGCTGACTGAAATAAGTTCATTAGATGAAAACCAACAAAAATTGACAAGAAACACGAAAAGTTCTTATATTTTAAGATAAAATCTTCCGCTATTAAAGAAAAAACTTCTTGCTCGCTGAAATCTGTTCATTTGCTGAAAACCAATAAAACCACGAAAAGTTCTTGTATTTGAAGATAAAATCTTTTTGCTTTGAAGAAGAAAGATCCAGCTAACTGAAATAAGTCGATGAGATGAAAACGAACAAAAATTGACAAGAACCACGAAAAGTTCTTGTATTTTAAGATAAAATCTTACGCTATTAAGGAAAAAACTTCCAGCTCGCTGAAATATGTTCATTTGCTGAAAACCATCAAAACCACGAAAAGTTCTTGTATTTTCAGATAAAATCTTTTTGCTTTGAAGAAGAAAGATCTGGCTGACTGAAATAAGTCGATGAGATGAAAACCAACAAAAATTGACAAGAAACACGAAAAGTTCTTGTATTTTAAGATAAAATCTTACGCTACTAAAGAAAAAACTTCTTGCTCGCTGAAATCTGTTCATTTGCTGAAAACCAACAAAACCACGAAAAGTTCTTGTATTTGAAGATAAAATCTTTTTGCTTTGAAGAAGAAAGATCCAGCTGACTGAAATAAGTTCATTAGACGAAAACCAACAAAAATTGAGAAGAACCACGAAAAGTTCTTGTATTTTAAGATAAAATCTGACGCGATTAAGGAAAAAACTTCCAGCTCGCTGAAATATGTTCATTTGCTGAAAACCATCAAAACCACGAAAAGTTCTTGTATTTGAAGATAAAATCTTTTTGCTTTGAAGAAGAAAGATCCAGCTGACTGAAATAAGTTCATTAGATGAAAACCAACAAAAATTGACAAGAAACACGAAAAGTTCTTATATTTTAAGATAAAATCTTACGCTATTAAAGAAAAAACTTCTTGCTCGCTGAAATCTGTTCATTTGCTGAAAACCAACAAAACCACGAAAAGTTCTTGTATTTGAAGATAAAATCTTTGCTTTGAAGAAGAAAGATCCAGCTGACTGAAATAAGTTCATTAGATGAAAACCAACAAAAATTGACAAGAAACACGAAAAGTTCTTGTATTTTAAGATAAAATCTTACTCTATTAAGGAAAAAACTTCCAGCTCGCTGAAATATGTTCATTTGCTGAAAACCATCAAAACCACGAAAAGTTCTTGTATTTGAAGATAAAATCTTTTTGCTTTGAAGAAGAAAGATCTCGCTGACTGAAATAAGTTCATTAGATGAAAACCAACAAAAATTGACAAGAACCATGAAAAGTTCTTGTATTTTAAGATAAAATCTTACGCTATTAAAGAAAAAACTTCTTGCTCGCTGAAATCTGTTCATTTGCTGAAAACCAACAAAACCACGAAAAGTTCTTGTATTTGAAGATAAAATCTTTTTGCTTTGAAGAAGAAAGATCTAGCTGACTGAAATAAGTTCATTAGATGAAAACCAACAAAAATTGACAAGAACCACCAAAAGTTCTTGTATTTTAAGATAAAATCTGACGCTATTAAGGAAAAAACTTCCAGCTCGCTGAAATATGTTCATTTGCTGAAAACCATCAAAACCACGAAAAGTTCTTGTATTTGAAGATAAAATCCTTTTGCTTTGAAGAAGAAAGATCCAGCTGACTGAAATAAGTTCATTCGATGAAAACCAACAAAAATTGACAAGAAACACGAAAAGTACTTAGATTTTAAGATAAAATCTTACGCTATTAAAGAAAAAACTTCTTGCTCGCTGAAATCTGTTCATTTGCTGAAAACCAACAAAACCACGAAAAGTTCTTGTATTTGAAGATAAAATCTTTTTGCTTTGAAGAAGAAAGATCTAGCTGACTGAAATAAGTTCATTAGATGAAAACCAACAAAAATTGACAAGAACCACGAAAAGTTCTTGTATTTTAAGATAAAATCTTACTCTATTAAGGAAAAAACTTCCAGCTCGCTGAAATATGTTCATTTGCTGAAAACCATCAAAACCACGAAAAGTTCTTGTATTTGAAGATAAAATCTTTTTGCTTTGAAGAAGAAAGATCTGGCTGACTGAAATAAGTTCATGAGATGAAAACCAACAAAAATTGACAAGAACCACGAAAAGTTCTTGTATTTTAAGATAAAATCTTACTCTATTAAGGAAAAAACTTCCTGCTCGCTGAAATATGTTCATTTGCTGAAAACCATCAAAACCACGAAAAGTTCTTGTATTTGAAGATAAAATCTTTTTGCTTTGAAGAAGAAAGATCTAGCTGACTGAAATAAGTTCATTAGATGAAAACCAACAAAAATTGACAAGAACCACGAAAAGTTCTTGTATTTTAAGATAAAATCTTACGCTACTGAAGAAAAAACTTCTTGCTCGCTGAAATCTGTTCATTTGCTGAAAACCAACAAAACCACGAAAAGTTCTTGTATTTGAAGATAAAATCTTTTTGCTTTGAAGAAGAACGATCCAGCTGACTGAAATAAGTTCATTAGATGAAAACCAACAAAAATTGAGAAGAACCACGAAAAGTTCTTGTATTTTAAGATAAAATCTGACGCTATTAAGGAAAAAACTTCCAGCTCGCTGAAATATGTTCATTTGCTGAAAACCATCAAAACCACGAAAAGTTCTTGTATTTGAAGATAAAATCTTTTTGCTTTGAAGAAGAAAGATCCAGCTGACTGAAATAAGTTCATTAGATGAAAACGAACAAAAATTGACAAGAACCACGAAAAGTTCTTATATTTTAAGATAAAATCTTACGCTATTAAAGAAAAAACTTCTTGCTCGCTGAAATCTGTTCATTTGCTGAAAACCAACAAAACCACGAAAAGTTCTTGTATTTGAAGATAAAATCTTTTTGCTTTGAAGAGGAAAGATCTAGCTGACTGAAATAAGTTCATCAGATGAAAACCAACAAAAATTGACAAGAGCCACGAAAAGTTCTTGTATTTTAAGATAAAATCTTACTCTATTGAGGAAAAAACTTCCAGCTCGCTGAAATATGTTCATTTGCTGAAAACCATCAAAACCACGAAAAGTTCTTGTATTTGAAGATAAAATCTTTTTGCTTTGAAGAAGAAAGATCCAGCTGACTGAAATAAGTTCATTAGATGAAAACCAACAAAAATTGACAAGAAACACGAAAAGTTCTTATATTTTAAGATAAAATCTTACGCTATTAAAGAAAAAACTTCTTGCTCGCTGAAATCTGTTCATTTGCTGAAAACCAACAAAACCACGAAAAGTTCTTGTATTTGAAGATAAAATCTTTTTGCTTTGAAGAAGAAAGATCTCGCTGACTGAAATAAGTTCATTAGATGAAAACCAACAAAAATTGACAAGAACCACCAAAAGTTCTTGTATTTTAAGATAAAATCTGACGCTATTAAGGAAAAAACTTCCAGCTCGCTGAAATATGTTCATTTGCTGAAAACCATCAAAACCACCAAAAGTTCTTGCATTTGAAGATAAAATCCTTTTGCTTTGAAGAAGAAAGATCCAGCTGACTGAAATAAGTTCATTAGATGAAAACCAACAAAAATTGACAAGAAACACGAAAAGTACTTAGATTTTAAGATAAAATCTTACGCTATTAAAGAAAAAACTTCTTGCTCGCTGAAATCTGTTCATTTGCTGAAAACCAACAAAACCACGAAAAGTTCTTGTATTTGAAGATAAAATCTTTTTGCTTTGAAGAAGAAAGATCTAGCTGACTGAAATAAGTTCATCAGATGAAAACCAACAAAAATTGACAAGAACCACGAAAAGTTCTTGTATTTTAAGATAAAATCTTACTCTATTAAGGAAAAAACTTCCAGCTCGCTGAAATATGTTCATTTGCTGAAAACCATCAAAACCACGAAAAGTTCTTGTATTTGAAGATAAAATCTTTTTGCTTTGAAGAAGAAAGATCTAGCTGACTGAAATAAGTTCATTAGATGAAAACCAGCAAAAATTGAGAAGAACCACGAAAAGTTCTTGTATTTTAAGATAAAATCTGACGCTATTAAGGAAAAAACTTCTTGCTCACTGAAATATGTTCATTTGCTGAAAACCATCAAAACCACGAAAAGTTCTTGTATTTGAAGATAAAATCTTTTTGCTTTGAAGAAGAAAGATCCAGCTGACTGAAATAAGTTCATTAGATGAAAACCAACAAAAATTGACAAGAAACACGAAAAGTTCTTATATTTTAAGATAAAATCTTACGCTATTAAAGAAAAAACTTCTTGCTCGCTGAAATCTGTTCATTTGCTGAAAACCAACAAAACCACGAAAAGTTCTTGTATTTGAAGATAAAATCTTTTTGCTTTGAAGAAGAAAGATCTAGCTGACTGAAATAAGTTCATCAGATGAAAACCAACAAAAATTGACAAGAACCACGAAAAGTTCTTGTATTTTAAGATAAAATCTTACTCTATTGAGGAAAAAACTTCCAGCTTGCTGAAATATGTTCATTTGCTGAAAACCATCAAAACCACGAAAAGTTCTTGTATTTGAAGATAAAATCTTTTTGCTTTGAAGAAGAAAGATCTAGCTGACTGAAATAAGTTCATTAGATGAAAGCGAACAAAAATTGACAAGAACCACGAAAAGTTCTTGTATTTTAAGATAAAATCTTACGCTATTAAAGAAAAAACTTCTTGCTCGCTGAAATCTGTTCATTTGCTGAAAACCAACAAAACCACGAAAAGTTCTTGTATTTGAAGATAAAATATTTTTGCTTTGAAGAAGAAAGATCTAGCTGACTGAAATAAGTTCATTAGATGAAAACCAACAAAAATTGACAAGAACCACCAAAAGTTCTTGTATTTTAAGATAAAATCTGACGCTATTAAGGAAAAAACTTCCAGCTCGCTGAAATATGTTCATTTGCTGAAAACCATCAAAACCACGAAAAGTTCTTGTATTTGAAGATAAAATCCTTTCGCTTTGAAGAAGAAAGATCCAGCTGACTGAAATAAGTTCATGAGATGAAAACCAACAAAAATTGACAAGAAACACGAAAAGTTCTTATATTTTAAGATAAAATCTTCCGCTATTAAAGAAAAAACTTCTTGCTCGCTGAAATCTGTTCATTTGCTGAAAACCAATAAAACCACGAAAAGTTCTTGTATTTGAAGATAAAATCTTTTTGCTTTGAAGAAGAAAGATCCAGCTGACTGAAACAAGTCGATGAGATGAAAACGAACAAAAATTGACAAGAACCACGAAAAGTTCTTGTATTTTAAGATAAAATCTTACGCTATTAAGGAAAAAACTTCCAGCTCGCTGAAATATGTTCATTTGCTGAAAACCATCAAAACCACGAAAAGTTCTTGTATTTTCAGATAAAATCTTTTTGCTTTGAAGAAGAAAGATCTGGCTGACTGAAATAAGTCGATGAGATGAAAACCAACAAAAATTGACAAGAAACACGAAAAGTTCTTGGATTTTAAGATAAAATCTTTCGCTACTAAAGAAAAAACTTCTTGCTCGCTGAAATCTGTTCATTTGCTGAAAACCAACAAAACCACGAAAAGTTCTTGTATTTGAAGATAAAATCTTTTTGCTTTGAAGAAGAAAGATCCAGCTGACTGAAATAAGTTCATTAGACGAAAACCAACAAAAATTGAGAAGAACCACGAAAAGTTCTTGTATTTTAAGATAAAATCTGACGCGATTAAGGAAAAAACTTCCAGCTCGCTGAAATATGTTCATTTGCTGAAAACCATCAAAACCACGAAAAGTTCTTGTATTTGAAGATAAAATCTTTTTGCTTTGAAGAAGAAAGATCCAGCTGACTGAAATAAGTTCATTAGATGAAAACCAACAAAAATTGACAAGAAACACGAAAAGTTCTTATATTTTAAGATAAAATCTTACGCTATTAAAGAAAAAACTTCTTGCTCGCTGAAATCTGTTCATTTGCTGAAAACCAACAAAACCACGAAAAGTTCTTGTATTTGAAGATAAAATCTTTTTGCTTTGAAGAAGAAAGATCCAGCTGACTGAAATAAGTTCATTAGATGAAAACCAACAAAAATTGACAAGAACCACGAAAAGTTCTTATATTTTAAGATAAAATCTTACGCTATTAAAGAAAAAACTTCTTGCTCGCTGAAATCTGTTCATTTGCTGAAAACCAACAAAACCACGAAAAGTTCTTGTATTTGAAGATAAAATCTTTTTGCTTTGAAGAAGAAAGATCTCGCTGACTGAAATAAGTTCATCAGATGAAAACCAACAAAAATTGACAAGAACCACGAAAAGTTCTTGTATTTTAAGATAAAATCTTACTCTATTAAGGAAAAAACTTCCAGCTCGCTGAAATATGTTCATTTGCTCAAAACCATCAAAACCACGAAAAGTTCTTGTATTTGAAGATAAAATCTTTTTGCTTTGAAGAAGAAAGATCTAGCTGACTGAAATAAGTTCATTAGATGAAAACGAACAAAAATTGACAAGAACCATGAAAAGTTCTTGTATTTTAAGATAAAATCTTACGCTATTAAAGAAAAAACTTCTTGCTCGCTGAAATCTGTTCATTTGCTGAAAACCAACAAAACCACGAAAAGTTCTTGTATTTGAAGATAAAATCTTTTTGCTTTGAAGAAGAAAGATCTAGCTGACTGAAATAAGTTCATTAGATGAAAACCAACAAAAATTGACAAGAACCACCAAAAGTTCTTGTATTTTAAGATAAAATCTGACGCTATTAAGGAAAAAACTTCCAGCTCGCTGAAATATGTTCATTTGCTGAAAACCATCAAAACCACGAAAAGTTCTTGTATTTGAAGATAAAATCCTTTTGCTTTGAAGAAGAAAGATCCAGCTGACTGAAATAAGTTCATCAGATGAAAACCAACAAAAATTGACAAGAAACACGAAAAGTACTTAGATTTTAAGATAAAATCTTACGCTATTAAAGAAAAAACTTCTTGCTCGCTGAAATCTGTTCATTTGCTGAAAACCAACAAAACCACGAAAAGTTCTTGTATTTGAAGATAAAATCTTTTTGCTTTGAAGAAGAAAGATCTAGCTGACTGAAATAAGTTCATTAGATGAAAACCAACAAAAATTGACAAGAACCACGAAAAGTTCTTGTATTTTAAGATAAAATCTTACTCTATTAAGGAAAAAACTTCCAGCTCGCTGAAATATGTTCATTTGCTGAAAACCATCAAAACCACGAAAAGTTCTTGTATTTGAAGATAAAATCTTTTTGCTTTGAAGAAGAAAGATCTAGCTGACTGAAATAAGTTCATCAGATGAAAACCAACAAAAATTGACAAGAGCCACGAAAAGTTCTTGTATTTTAAGATAAAATCTTACTCTATTGAGGAAAAAACTTCCAGCTCGCTGAAATATGTTCATTTGCTGAAAACCATCAAAACCACGAAAAGTTCTTGTATTTGAAGATAAAATCTTTTTGCTTTGAAGAAGAAAGATCTAGCTGACTGAAATAAGTTCATTAGATGAAAACGAACAAAAATTGACAAGAACCACGAAAAGTTCTTGTATTTTAAGATAAAATCTTACGCTATTAAAGAAAAAACTTCTTGCTCGCTGAAATCTGTTCATTTGCTGAAAACCAACAAAACCACGAAAAGTTCTTGTATTTGAAGATAAAATCTTTTTGCTTTGAAGAAGTAAGATCTAGCTGACTGAAATAAGTTCATTAGATGAAAACCAACAAAAATTGACAAGAACCACCAAAAGTTCTTGTATTTTAAGATAAAATCTGACGCTATTAAGGAAAAAACTTCCAGCTCGCTGAAATATGTTCATTTGCTGAAAACCATCAAAACCACGAAAAGTTCTTGTATTTGAAGATAAAATCTTTTTGCTTTGAAGAAGAAAGATCCAGCTGACTGAAATAAGTTCATTAGATGAAAACGAACAAAAATTGACAAGAACCACGAAAAGTTCTTATATTTTAAGATAAAATCTTACGCTATTCAAGAAAAAACTTCTTGCTCGCTGAAATCTGTTCATTTGCTGAAAACCAACAAAACCACGAAAAGTTCTTGTATTTGAAGATAAAATCTTTTTGCTTTGAAGAAGAAAGATCCAGCTGACTGAAATAAGTCGATGAGATGAAAACGAACAAAAATTGACAAGAACCACGAAAAGTTCTTGTATTTTAAGATAAAATCTTACGCTATTAAGGAAAAAACTTCCAGCTCGCTGAAATATGTTCATTTGCTGAAAACCAACAAAACCACGAAAAGTTCTTGTATTTGAAGATAAAATCTTTTTGCTTTGAAGAAGAAAGATCCAGCTGACTGAAATAAGTTCATTAGATGAAAACCAACAAAAATTGAGAAGAACCACGAAAAGTTCTTGTATTTTAAGATAAAATTTGACGCTATTAAGGAAAAAACTTCCAGCTCGCTGAAATATGTTCATTTGCTGAAAACCATCAAAACCACGAAAAGTTCTTGTATTTGAAGATAAAATCTTTTTGCTTTGAAGAAGAAAGATCCAGCTGACTGAAATAAGTTCATTAGATGAAAACCAACAAAAATTGACAAGAGACACGAAACGTTCTTATATTTTAAGATAAAATCTTACGCTATTAAAGAAAAAACTTCTTGCTCGCTGAAATCTGTTCATTTGCTGAAAACCAACAAAACCACGAAAAGTTCTTGTATTTGAAGATAAAATCTTTTTGCTTTGAAGAAGAAAGATCTAGCTGACTGAAATAAGTTCATCAGATGAAAACCAACAAAAATTGACAAGAACCACGAAACGTTCTTGTATTTTAAGATAAAATCTTACTCTATTAAGGAAAAAACTTCCAGCTCGCTGAAATATGTTCATTTGCTGAAAACCATCAAAACCACGAAAAGTTCTTGTATTTGAAGATAAAATCTTTTTGCTTTGAAGAAGAAAGATCTAGCTGACTGAAATAAGTTCATTAGATGAAAACCAACAAAAATTGACAAGATCCACGAAAAGTTCTTATATTTTAAGATAAAATCTTACGCTATTAAAGAAAAAACTTCTTGCTCGCTGAAATCTGTTCATTTGCTGAAAACCAACAAAACCACGAAAAGTTCTTGTATTTGAAGATAAAATCTTTTTGCTTTGAAGAAGAAAGATCTCGCTGACTGAAATAAGTTCATCAGATGAAAACCAACAAAAATTGACAAGAACCACGAAAAGTTCTTGTATTTTAAGATAAAATCTTACGCTACTGAAGAAAAAACTTCTTGCTCGCTGAAATCTGTTCATTTGCTGAAAACCAACAAAACCACGAAAAGTTCTTGTATTTGAAGATAAAATCTTTTTGCTTTGAAGAAGAAAGATCCAGCTGACTGAAATAAGTTCATCAGATGAAAACCAACAAAAATTGACAAGAGCCACGAAAAGTTCTTGTATTTTAAGATAAAATCTTACTCTATTGAGGAAAAAACTTCCAGCTCGCTGAAATATGTTCATTTGCTGAAAACCATCAAAACCACGAAAAGTTCTTGTATTTGAAGATAAAATCTTTTTGCTTTGAAGAAGAAAGATCTAGCTGACTGAAATAAGTTCATTAGATGAAAACCAACAAAAATTGACAAGAAACACGAAAAGTTCTTATATTTTAAGATAAAATCTTACGCTATTAAAGAAAAAACTTCTTGCTCGCTGAAATCTGTTCATTTGCTGAAAACCAACAAAACCACGAAAAGTTCTTGTATTTGAAGATAAAATCTTTTTGCTTTGAAGAAGAAAGATCTCGCTGACTGAAATAAGTTCATCAGATGAAAACCAACAAAAATTGACAAGAACCACGAAAAGTTCTTGTATTTTAAGATAAAATCTTACTCTATTAAGGAAAAAACTTCCAGCTCGCTGAAATATGTTCATTTGCTGAAAACCATCAAAACCACGAAAAGTTCTTGTATTTGAAGATAAAATCTTTTTGCTTTGAAGAAGAAAGATCTAGCTGACTGAAATAAGTTCATAAGATGAAAACGAACAAAAATTGACAAGAACCATGAAAAGTTCTTGTTATTTTAAGATAAAATCTTACGCTATTAAAGAAAAAACTTCTTGCTCGCTGAAATCTGTTCATTTGCTGAAAACCAACAAAACCACGAAAAGTTCTTGTATTTGAAGATAAAATCTTTTTGCTTTGAAGAAGAAAGATCTAGCTGACTGAAATAAGTTCATTAGATGAAAACCAACAAAAATTGACAAGAACCACCAAAAGTTCTTGTATTTTAAGATAAAATCTGACGCTATTAAGGAAAAAACTTCCAGCTCGCTGAAATATGTTCATTTGCTGAAAACCATCAAAACCACGAAAAGTTCTTGTATTTGAAGATAAAATCCTTTTGCTTTGAAGAAGAAAGATCCAGCTGACTGAAATAAGTTCATGAGATGAAAACCAACAAAAATTGACAAGAAACACGAAAAGTACTTAGATTTTAAGATAAAATCTTACGCTATTAAAGAAAAAACTTCTTGCTCGCTGAAATCTGTTCATTTGCTGAAAACCAACAAAACCACGAAAAGTTCTTGTATTTGAAGATAAAATCTTTTTGCTTTGAAGAAGAAAGATCTAGCTGACTGAAATAAGTTCATCAGATGAAAACCAACAAAAATTGACAAGAACCACGAAAAGTTCTTGTATTTTAAGATAAAATCTTACTCTATTAAGGAAAAAACTTCCAGCTCGCTGAAATATGTTCATTTGCTGAAAACCATCAAAACCACGAAAAGTTCTTGTATTTGAAGATAAAATCTTTTTGCTTTGAAGAAGAAAGATCTAGCTGACTGAAATAAGTTCATTAGATGAAAACCAGCAAAAATTGAGAAGAACCACGAAAAGTTCTTGTATTTTAAGATAAAATCTGACGCTATTAAGGAAAAAACTTCTTGCTCACTGAAATATGTTCATTTGCTGAAAACCATCAAAACCACGAAAAGTTCTTGTATTTGAAGATAAAATCTTTTTGCTTTGAAGAAGAAAGATCCAGCTGACTTAAATAAGTTCATTAGATGAAAACCAACAAAAATTGACAAGAAACACGAAAAGTTCTTATATTTTAAGATAAAATCTTACGCTATTAAAGAAAAAACTTCTTGCTCGCTGAAATCTGTTCATTTGCTGAAAACCAACAAAACCACGAAAAGTTCTTGTATTTGAAGATAAAATCTTTTTGCTTTGAAGAAGAAAGATCTAGCTGACTGAAATAAGTTCATCAGATGAAAACCAACAAAAATTGACAAGAACCACGAAAAGTTCTTGTATTTTAAGATAAAATCTTACTCTATTGAGGTAAAAACTTCCAGCTCGCTGAAATATGTTCATTTGCTGAAAACCATCAAAACCACGAAAAGTTCTTGTATTTGAAGATAAAATCTTTTTGCTTTGAAGAAGAAAGATCTAGCTGACTGAAATAAGTTCATTAGATGAAAGCGAACAAAAATTGACAAGAACCACGAAAAGTTCTTGTATTTTAAGATAAAATCTTACGCTATTAAAGAAAAAACTTCTTGCTCGCTGAAATCTGTTCATTTGCTGAAAACCAACAAAACCACGAAAAGTTCTTGTATTTGAAGATAAAATCTTTTTGCTTTGAAGAAGAAAGATCTAGCTGACTGAAATAAGTTCATTAGATGAAAACCAACAAAAATTGACAAGAACCACCAAAAGTTCTTGTATTTTAAGATAAAATCTGACGCTATTAAGGAAAAAACTTCCAGCTCGCTGAAATATGTTCATTTGCTGAAAACCATCAAAACCACGAAAAGTTCTTGTATTTGAAGATAAAATCTTTTTGCTTTGAAGAAGAAAGATCCAGCTGACTGAAATAAGTTCATTAGATGAAAACCAACAAAAATTGACAAGAAACACGAAAAGTTCTTATATTTTAAGATAAAATCTTCCGCTATTAAAGAAAAAACTTCTTGCTCGCTGAAATCTGTTCATTTGCTGAAAACCAATAAAACCACGAAAAGTTCTTGTATTTGAAGATAAAATCTTTTTGCTTTGAAGAAGAAAGATCCAGCTAACTGAAATAAGTCGATGAGATGAAAACGAACAAAAATTGACAAGAACCACGAAAAGTTCTTGTATTTTAAGATAAAATCTTACGCTATTAAGGAAAAAACTTCCAGCTCGCTGAAATATGTTCATTTGCTGAAAACCATCAAAACCACGAAAAGTTCTTGTATTTTCAGATAAAATCTTTTTGCTTTGAAGAAGAAAGATCTGGCTGACTGAAATAAGTCGATGAGATGAAAACCAACAAAAATTGACAAGAAACACGAAAAGTTCTTGTATTTTAAGATAAAATCTTACGCTACTAAAGAAAAAACTTCTTGCTCGCTGAAATCTGTTCATTTGCTGAAAACCAACAAAACCACGAAAAGTTCTTGTATTTGAAGATAAAATCTTTTTGCTTTGAAGAAGAAAGATCCAGCTGACTGAAATAAGTTCATTAGACGAAAACCAACAAAAATTGAGAAGAACCACGAAAAGTTCTTGTATTTTAAGATAAAATCTGACGCGATTAAGGAAAAAACTTCCAGCTCGCTGAAATATGTTCATTTGCTGAAAACCATCAAAACCACGAAAAGTTCTTGTATTTGAAGATAAAATCTTTTTGCTTTGAAGAAGAAAGATCCAGCTGACTGAAATAAGTTCATTAGATGAAAACCAACAAAAATTGACAAGAAACACGAAAAGTTCTTATATTTTAAGATAAAATCTTACGCTATTAAAGAAAAAACTTCTTGCTCGCTGAAATCTGTTCATTTGCTGAAAACCAACAAAACCACGAAAAGTTCTTGTATTTGAAGATAAAATCTTTTTGCTTTGAAGAAGAAAGATCTAGCTGACTGAAATAAGTTCATTAGATGAAAACCAACAAAAATTGACAAGAAACACGAAAAGTTCTTATATTTTAAGATAAAATCTTACGCTATTAAAGAAAAAACTTCCTGCTCGCTGAAATCTGTTCATTTGCTGAAAACCAACAAAACCACGAAAAGTTCTTGTATTTGAAGATAAAATCTTTTTGCTTTGAAGAAGAAAGATCTCGCTGACTGAAATAAGTTCATCAGATGAAAACCAACAAAAATTGACAAGAACCACGAAAAGTTCTTGTATTTTAAGATAAAATCTTACTCTATTAAGGAAAAAACTTCCAGCTCGCTGAAATATGTTCATTTGCTGAAAACCATCAAAACCACGAAAAGTTCTTGTATTTGAAGATAAAATCCTTTTGCTTTGAAGAAGAAAGATCCAGCTGACTGAAATAAGTTCATTCGATGAAAACCAACAAAAATTGACAAGAAACACGAAAAGTACTTAGATTTTAAGATAAAATCTTACGCTATTAAAGAAAAAACTTCTTGCTCGCTGAAATCTGTTCATTTGCTGAAAACCAACAAAACCACGAAAAGTTCTTGTATTTGAAGATAAAATCTTTTTGCTTTGAAGAAGAAAGATCTAGCTGACTGAAATAAGTTCATTAGATGAAAACCAACAAAAATTGACAAGAACCACGAAAAGTTCTTGTATTTTAAGATAAAATCTTACTCTATTAAGGAAAAAACTTCCAGCTCGCTGAAATATGTTCATTTGCTGAAAACCATCAAAACCACGAAAAGTTCTTGTATTTGAAGATAAAATCTTTTTGCTTTGAAGAAGAAAGATCTGGCTGACTGAAATAAGTTCATGAGATGAAAACCAACAAAAATTGACAAGAACCACGAAAAGTTCTTGTATTTTAAGATAAAATCTTACTCTATTAAGGAAAAAACTTCCTGCTCGCTGAAATATGTTCATTTGCTGAAAACCATCAAAACCACGAAAAGTTCTTGTATTTGAAGATAAAATCTTTTTGCTTTGAAGAAGAAAGATCTAGCTGACTGAAATAAGTTCATTAGATGAAAACCAACAAAAATTGAGAAGAACCACGAAAAGTTCTTGTATTTTAAGATAAAATCTGACGCTATTAAGGAAAAAACTTCCAGCTCGCTGAAATATGTTCATTTGCTGAAAACCATCAAAACCACGAAAAGTTCTTGTATTTGAAGATAAAATCTTTTTGCTTTGAAGAAGAAAGATCCAGCTGACTGAAATAAGTTCATTAGATGAAAACCAACAAAAATTGACAAGAAACACGAAAAGTTCTTATATTTTAAGATAAAATCTTACGCTATTAAAGAAAAAACTTCTTGCTCGCTGAAATCTGTTCATTTGCTGAAAACCAACAAAACCACGAAAAGTTCTTGTATTTGAAGATAAAATCTTTTTGCTTTGAAGAGGAAAGATCTAGCTGACTGAAATAAGTTCATCAGATGAAAACCAACAAAAATTGACAAGAGCCACGAAAAGTTCTTGTATTTTAAGATAAAATCTTACTCTATTGAGGAAAAAACTTCCAGCTCGCTGAAATATGTTCATTTGCTGAAAACCATCAAAACCACGAAAAGTTCTTGTATTTGAAGATAAAATCTTTTTGCTTTGAAGAAGAAAGATCCAGCTGACTGAAATAAGTTCATTAGATGAAAACCAACAAAAATTGACAAGAAACACGAAAAGTTCTTATATTTTAAGATAAAATCTTACGCTATTAAAGAAAAAACTTCTTGCTCGCTGAAATCTGTTCATTTGCTGAAAACCAACAAAACCACGAAAAGTTCTTGTATTTGAAGATAAAATCTTTTTGCTTTGAAGAAGAAAGATCTGGCTGACTGAAATAAGTTCATGAGATGAAAACCAACAAAAATTGACAAGAACCACGAAAAGTTCTTGTATTTTAAGATAAAATCTTACTCTATTAAGGAAAAAACTTCCTGCTCGCTGAAATATGTTCATTTGCTGAAAACCATCAAAACCACGAAAAGTTCTTGTATTTGAAGATAAAATCTTTTTGCTTTGAAGAAGAAAGATCTAGCTGACTGAAATAAGTTCATTAGATGAAAACCAACAAAAATTGAGAAGAACCACGAAAAGTTCTTGTATTTTAAGATAAAATCTGACGCTATTAAGGAAAAAACTTCCAGCTCGCTGAAATATGTTCATTTGCTGAAAACCATCAAAACCACGAAAAGTTCTTGTATTTGAAGATAAAATCTTTTTGCTTTGAAGAAGAAAGATCCAGCTGACTGAAATAAGTTCATTAGATGAAAACCAACAAAAATTGACAAGAAACACGAAAAGTTCTTATATTTTAAGATAAAATCTTACGCTATTAAAGAAAAAACTTCTTGCTCGCTGAAATCTGTTCATTTGCTGAAAACCAACAAAACCACGAAAAGTTCTTGTATTTGAAGATAAAATCTTTTTGCTTTGAAGAGGAAAGATCTAGCTGACTGAAATAAGTTCATCAGATGAAAACCAACAAAAATTGACAAGAGCCACGAAAAGTTCTTGTATTTTAAGATAAAATCTTACTCTATTGAGGAAAAAACTTCCAGCTCGCTGAAATATGTTCATTTGCTGAAAACCATCAAAACCACGAAAAGTTCTTGTATTTGAAGATAAAATCTTTTTGCTTTGAAGAAGAAAGATCCAGCTGACTGAAATAAGTTCATTAGATGAAAACCAACAAAAATTGACAAGAAACACGAAAAGTTCTTATATTTTAAGATAAAATCTTACGCTATTAAAGAAAAAACTTCTTGCTCGCTGAAATCTGTTCATTTGCTGAAAACCAACAAAACCACGAAAAGTTCTTGTATTTGAAGATAAAATCTTTTTGCTTTGAAGAAGAAAGATCTCGCTGACTGAAATAAGTTCATCAGATGAAAACCAACAAAAATTGACAAGAACCACGAAAAGTTCTTGTATTTTAAGATAAAATCTTACTCTATTAAGGAAAAAACTTCCAGCTCGCTGAAATATGTTCATTTGCTGAAAACCATCAAAACCACGAAAAGTTCTTGTATTTGAAGATAAAATCCTTTCGCTTTGAAGAAGAAAGATCCAGCTGACTGAAATAAGTTCATGAGATGAAAACCAACAAAAATTGACAAGAAACACGAAAAGTTCTTATATTTTAAGATAAAATCTTCCGCTATTAAAGAAAAAACTTCTTGCTCGCTGAAATCTGTTCATTTGCTGAAAACCAATAAAACCACGAAAAGTTCTTGTATTTGAAGATAAAATCTTTTTGCTTTGAAGAAGAAAGATCCAGCTGACTGAAATAAGTCGATGAGATGAAAACGAACAAAAATTGACAAGAACCACGAAAAGTTCTTGTATTTTAAGATAAAATCTTACGCTATTAAGGAAAAAACTTCCAGCTCGCTGAAATATGTTCATTTGCTGAAAACCATCAAAACCACGAAAAGTTCTTGTATTTTCAGATAAAATCTTTTTGCTTTGAAGAAGAAAGATCTGGCTGACTGAAATAAGTCGATGAGATGAAAACCAACAAAAATTGACAAGAAACACGAAAAGTTCTTGGATTTTAAGATAAAATCTTACGCTACTAAAGAAAAAACTTCTTGCTCGCTGAAATCTGTTCATTTGCTGAAAACCAACAAAACCACGAAAAGTTCTTGTATTTGAAGATAAAATCTTTTTGCTTTGAAGAAGAAAGATCCAGCTGACTGAAATAAGTTCATTAGACGAAAACCAACAAAAATTGAGAAGAACCACGAAAAGTTCTTGTATTTTAAGATAAAATCTGACGCGATTAAGGAAAAAACTTCCAGCTCGCTGAAATATGTTCATTTGCTGAAAACCATCAAAACCACGAAAAGTTCTTGTATTTGAAGATAAAATCTTTTTGCTTTGAAGAAGAAAGATCCAGCTGACTGAAATAAGTTCATTAGATGAAAACCAACAAAAATTGACAAGAAACACGAAAAGTTCTTATATTTTAAGATAAAATCTTACGCTATTAAAGAAAAAACTTCTTGCTCGCTGAAATCTGTTCATTTGCTGAAAACCAACAAAACCACGAAAAGTTCTTGTATTTGAAGATAAAATCTTTTTGCTTTGAAGAAGAAAGATCCAGCTGACTGAAATAAGTTCATTAGATGAAAACCAACAAAAATTGACAAGAACCACGAAAAGTTCTTATATTTTAAGATAAAATCTTACGCTATTAAAGAAAAAACTTCTTGCTCGCTGAAATCTGTTCATTTGCTGAAAACCAACAAAACCACGAAAAGTTCTTGTATTTGAAGATAAAATCTTTTTGCTTTGAAGAAGAAAGATCTCGCTGACTGAAATAAGTTCATCAGATGAAAACCAACAAAAATTGACAAGAACCACGAAAAGTTCTTGTATTTTAAGATAAAATCTTACTCTATTAAGGAAAAAACTTCCAGCTCGCTGAAATATGTTCATTTGCTCAAAACCATCAAAACCACGAAAAGTTCTTGTATTTGAAGATAAAATCTTTTTGCTTTGAAGAAGAAAGATCTAGCTGACTGAAATAAGTTCATTAGATGAAAACGAACAAAAATTGACAAGAACCATGAAAAGTTCTTGTATTTTAAGATAAAATCTTACGCTATTAAAGAAAAAACTTCTTGCTCGCTGAAATCTGTTCATTTGCTGAAAACCAACAAAACCACGAAAAGTTCTTGTATTTGAAGATAAAATCTTTTTGCTTTGAAGAAGAAAGATCTAGCTGACTGAAATAAGTTCATTAGATGAAAACCAACAAAAATTGACAAGAACCACCAAAAGTTCTTGTATTTTAAGATAAAATCTGACGCTATTAAGGAAAAAACTTCCAGCTCGCTGAAATATGTTCATTTGCTGAAAACCATCAAAACCACGAAAAGTTCTTGTATTTGAAGATAAAATCCTTTTGCTTTGAAGAAGAAAGATCCAGCTGACTGAAATAAGTTCATCAGATGAAAACCAACAAAAATTGACAAGAAACACGAAAAGTACTTAGATTTTAAGATAAAATCTTACGCTATTAAAGAAAAAACTTCTTGCTCGCTGAAATCTGTTCATTTGCTGAAAACCAACAAAACCACGAAAAGTTCTTGTATTTGAAGATAAAATCTTTTTGCTTTGAAGAAGAAAGATCTAGCTGACTGAAATAAGTTCATTAGATGAAAACCAACAAAAATTGACAAGAACCACGAAAAGTTCTTGTATTTTAAGATAAAATCTTACTCTATTAAGGAAAAAACATCCAGCTCGCTGAAATATGTTCATTTGCTGAAAACCATCAAAACCACGAAAAGTTCTTGTATTTGAAGATAAAATCTTTTTGCTTTGAAGAAGAAAGATCTAGCTGACTGAAATAAGTTCATTAGATGAAAACCAACAAAAATTGACAAGAACCACGAAAAGTTCTTGTATTTTAAGATAAAATCTTACTCTATTAAGGAAAAAACTTCCTGCTCGCTGAAATATGTTCATTTGCTGAAAACCATCAAAACCACGAAAAGTTCTTGTATTTGAAGATAAAATCTTTTTGCTTGGAAGAAGAAAGATCTAGCTGACTGAAATAAGTTCATTAGATGAAAACCAACAAAAATTGACAAGAACCACGAAAAGTTCTTGTATTTTAAGATAAAATCTTACGCTACTGAAGAAAAAACTTCTTGCTCGCTGAAATCTGTTCATTTGCTGAAAACCAACAAAACCACGAAAAGTTCTTGTATTTGAAGATAAAATCTTTTTGCTTTGAAGAAGAAAGATCCAGCTGACTGAAATAAGTTCATTAGATGAAAACCAACAAAAATTGAGAAGAACCACGAAAAGTTCTTGTATTTTAAGATAAAATCTGACGCTATTAAGGAAAAAACTTCCAGCTCGCTGAAATATGTTCATTTGCTGAAAACCATCAAAACCACGAAAAGTTCTTGTATTTGAAGATAAAATCTTTTTGCTTTGAAGAAGAAAGATCCAGCTGACTGAAATAAGTTCATTAGATGAAAACCAACAAAAATTGACAAGAAACACGAAAAGTTCTTATATTTTAAGATAAAATCTTACGCTATTAAAGAAAAAACTTCTTGCTCGCTGAAATCTGTTCATTTGCTGAAAACCAACAAAACCACGAAAAGTTCTTGTATTTGAAGATAAAATCTTTTTGCTTTGAAGAAGAAAGATCTAGCTGACTGAAATAAGTTCATCAGATGAAAACCAACAAAAATTGACAAGAGCCACGAAAAGTTCTTGTATTTTAAGATAAAATCTTACTCTATTGAGGAAAAAACTTCCAGCTCGCTGAAATATGTTCATTTGCTGAAAACCATCAAAACCACGAAAAGTTCTTGTATTTGAAGATAAAATCTTTTTGCTTTGAAGAAGAAAGATCTAGCTGACTGAAATAAGTTCATTAGATGAAAACGAACAAAAATTGACAAGAACCACGAAAAGTTCTTGTATTTTAAGATAAAATCTTACGCTATTAAAGAAAAAACTTCTTGCTCGCTGAAATCTGTTCATTTGCTGAAAACCAACAAAACCACGAAAAGTTCTTGTATTTGAAGATAAAATCTTTTTGCTTTGAAGAAGTAAGATCTAGCTGACTGAAATAAGTTCATTAGATGAAAACCAACAAAAAATGACAAGAACCACCAAAAGTTCTTGTATTTTAAGATAAAATCTGACGCTATTAAGGAAAAAACTTCCAGCTCGCTGAAATATGTTCATTTGCTGAAAACCATCAAAACCACGAAAAGTTCTTGTATTTGAAGATAAAATCTTTTTGCTTTGAAGAAGAAAGATCCAGCTGACTGAAATAAGTTCATTAGATGAAAACGAACAAAAATTGACAAGAACCACGAAAAGTTCTTATATTTTAAGATAAAATCTTACGCTATTCAAGAAAAAACTTCTTGCTCGCTGAAATCTGTTCATTTGCTGAAAACCAACAAAACCACGAAAAGTTCTTGTATTTGAAGATAAAATCTTTTTGCTTTGAAGAAGAAAGATCCAGCTGACTGAAATAAGTCGATGAGATGAAAACGAACAAAAATTGACAAGAACCACGAAAAGTTCTTGTATTTTAAGATAAAATCTTACGCTATTAAGGAAAAAACTTCCAGCTCGCTGAAATATGTTCATTTGCTGAAAACCAACAAAACCACGAAAAGTTCTTGTATTTGAAGATAAAATCTTTTTGCTTTGAAGAAGAAAGATCCAGCTGACTGAAATAAGTTCATTAGATGAAAACCAACAAAAATTGAGAAGAACCACGAAAAGTTCTTGTATTTTAAGATAAAATTTGACGCTATTAAGGAAAAAACTTCCAGCTCGCTGAAATATGTTCATTTGCTGAAAACCATCAAAACCACGAAAAGTTCTTGTATTTGAAGATAAAATCTTTTTGCTTTGAAGAAGAAAGATCCAGCTGACTGAAATAAGTTCATTAGATGAAAACCAACAAAAATTGACAAGAAACACGAAACGTTCTTATATTTTAAGATAAAATCTTACGCTATTAAAGAAAAAACTTCTTGCTCGCTGAAATCTGTTCATTTGCTGAAAACCAACAAAACCACGAAAAGTTCTTGTATTTGAAGATAAAATCTTTTTGCTTTGAAGAAGAAAGATCTAGCTGACTGAAATAAGTTCATCAGATGAAAACCAACAAAAATTGACAAGAACCACGAAACGTTCTTGTATTTTAAGATAAAATCTTACTCTATTAAGGAAAAAACTTCCAGCTCGCTGAAATATGTTCATTTGCTGAAAACCATCAAAACCACGAAAAGTTCTTGTATTTGAAGATAAAATCTTTTTGCTTTGAAGAAGAAAGATCTAGCTGACTGAAATAAGTTCATTAGATGAAAACCAACAAAAATTGACAAGATCCACGAAAAGTTCTTATATTTTAAGATAAAATCTTACGCTATTAAAGAAAAAACTTCTTGCTCGCTGAAATCTGTTCATTTGCTGAAAACCAACAAAACCACGAAAAGTTCTTGTATTTGAAGATAAAATCTTTTTGCTTTGAAGAAGAAAGATCTCGCTGACTGAAATAAGTTCATCAGATGAAAACCAACAAAAATTGACAAGAACCACGAAAAGTTCTTGTATTTTAAGATAAAATCTTACTCTATTAAGGAAAAAACTTCCAGCTCGCTGAAATATGTTCATTTGCTGAAAACCATCAAAACCACGAAAAGTTCTTGTATTTGAAGATAAAATCTTTTTGCTTTGAAGAAGAAAGATCTAGCTGACTGAAATAAGTTCATTAGATGAAAACGAACAAAAATTGACAAGAACCATGAAAAGTTCTTGTATTTTAAGATAAAATCTTACGCTATTAAAGAAAAAACTTCTTGCTCGCTGAAATCTGTTCATTTGCTGAAAACCAACAAAACCACGAAAAGTTCTTGTATTTGAAGATAAAATCTTTTTGCTTTGAAGAAGAAAGATCTAGCTGACTGAAATAAGTTCATTAGATGAAAACCAACAAAAATTGACAAGAACCACCAAAAGTTCTTGTATTTTAAGATAAAATCTGACGCTATTAAAGAAAAAACTTCTTGCTCGCTGAAATCTGTTCATTTGCTGAAAACCAACAAAACCACGAAAAGTTCTTGTATTTGAAGATAAAATCTTTTTGCTTTGAAGAAGAAAGATCTAGCTGACTGAAATAAGTTCATCAGATGAAAACCAACAAAAATTGACAAGAACCACGAAAAGTTCTTGTATTTTAAGATAAAATCTTACTCTATGAAGGAAAAAACTTCCAGCTCGCTGAAATATGTTCATTTGCTGAAAACCATCAAAACCACGAAAAGTTCTTGTATTTGAAGATAAAATCTTTTTGCTTTGAAGAAGAAAGATCTAGCTGACTGAAATAAGTTCATTAGATGAAAACCAGCAAAAATTGAGAAGAACCACGAAAAGTTCTTGTATTTTAAGATAAAATCTGACGCTATTAAGGAAAAAACTTCTTGCTCACTGAAATATGTTCATTTGCTGAAAACCATCAAAACCACGAAAAGTTCTTGTATTTGAAGATAAAATCTTTTTGCTTTGAAGAAGAAAGATCCAGCTGACTGAAATAAGTTCATTAGATGAAAACCAACAAAAATTGACAAGAAACACGAAAAGTTCTTATATTTTAAGATAAAATCTTACGCTATTAAAGAAAAAACTTCTTGCTCGCTGAAATCTGTTCATTTGCTGAAAACCAACAAAACCACGAAAAGTTCTTGTATTTGAAGATAAAATCTTTTTGCTTTGAAGAAGAAAGATCTAGCTGACTGAAATAAGTTCATCAGATGAAAGCCAACAAAAATTGACAAGAACCACGAAAAGTTCTTGTATTTTAAGATAAAATCTTACTCTATTGAGGAAAAAACTTCCAGCTCGCTGAAATATGTTCATTTGCTGAAAACCATCAAAACCACGAAAAGTTCTTGTATTTGAAGATAAAATCTTTTTGCTTTGAAGAAGAAAGATCTAGCTGACTGAAATAAGTTCATTAGATGAAAACGAACAAAAATTGACAAGAACCACGAAAAGTTCTTGTATTTTAAGATAAAATCTTACGCTATTAAAGAAAAAACTTCTTGCTCGCTGAAATCTGTTCATTTGCTGAAAACCAACAAAACCACGAAAAGTTCTTGTATTTGAAGATAAAATCTTTTTGCTTTGAAGAAGAAAGATCCAGCTGACTGAAATAAGTTCATTAGATGAAAACCAACAAAAATTGACAAGAACCACGAAAAGTTCTTATATTTTAAGATAAAATCTTACGCTATTAAAGAAAAAACTTCTTGCTCGCTGAAATCTGTTCATTTGCTGAAAACCAACAAAACCACGAAAAGTTCTTGTATTTGAAGTTAAAATCTTTTTGCTTTGAAGAAGAAAGATCTCGCTGACTGAAATAAGTTCATCAGATGAAAACCAACAAAAATTGACAAGAACCACGAAAAGTTCTTGTATTTTAAGATAAAATCTTACTCTATTAAGGAAAAAACTTCCAGCTCGCTGAAATATGTTCATTTGCTGAAAACCATCAAAACCACGAAAAGTTCTTGTATTTGAAGATAAAATCTTTTTGCTTTGAAGAAGAAAGATCTCGCTGACTGAAATAAGTTCATTAGATGAAAACGAACAAAAATTGACAAGAACCATGAAAAGTTCTTGTATTTTAAGATAAAATCTTACGCTATTAAAGAAAAAACTTCTTGCTCGCTGAAATCTGTTCATTTGCTGAAAACCAACAAAACCACGAAAAGTTCTTGTATTTGAAGATAAAATCTTTTTGCTTTGAAGAAGAAAGATCTAGCTGACTGAAATAAGTTCATTAGATGAAAACCAACAAAAATTGACAAGAAACACCAAAAGTTCTTGTATTTTAAGATAAAATCTGACGCTATTAAGGAAAAAACTTCCAGCTCGCTGAAATATGTTCATTTGCTGAAAACCATCAAAACCACGAAAAGTTCTTGTATTTGAAGATAAAATCCTTTTGCTTTGAAGAAGAAAGATCCAGCTGACTGAAATAAGTTCATTAGATGAAAACCAACAAAAATTGACAAGAAACACGAAAAGTACTTAGATTTTAAGATAAAATCTTACGCTATTAAAGAAAAAACTTCTTGCTCGCTGAAATCTGTTCATTTGCTGAAAACCAACAAAACCACGAAAAGTTCTTGATTTGAAGATAAAATCTTTTTGCTTTGAAGAGGAAAGATCTAGCTGACTGAAATAAGTTCATTAGATGAAAACCAACAAAAATTGACAAGAACCACGAAAAGTTCTTGTATTTTAAGATAAAATCTTACTCTATTAAGGAAAAAACTTCCAGCTCGCTGAAATATGTTCATTTGCTGAAAACCATCAAAACCACGAAAAGTTCTTGTATTTGAAGATAAAATCTTTTTGCTTTGAAGAAGAAAGATCTCGCTGACTGAAATAAGTTCATCAGATGAAAACCAACAAAAATTGACAAGAACCACGAAAAGTTCTTGTATTTTAAGATAAAATCTTACTCTATTAAGGAAAAAACTTCCAGCTCGCTGAAATATGTTCATTTGCTGAAAACCATCAAAACCACGAAAAGTTCTTGTATTTGAAGATAAAATCTTTTTGCTTTGAAGAAGAAAGATCTCGCTGACTGAAATAAGTTCATTAGATGAAAACGAACAAAAATTGACAAGAACCATGAAAAGTTCTTGTATTTTAAGATAAAATCTTACGCTATTAAAGAAAAAACTTCTTGCTCGCTGAAATCTGTTCATTTGCTGAAAACCAACAAAACCACGAAAAGTTCTTGTATTTGAAGATAAAATCTTTTTGCTTTGAAGAAGAAAGATCGAGCTGACTGAAATAAGTTCATTAGATGAAAACCAACAAAAATTGACAAGAACCACCAAAAGTTCTTGTATTTTAAGATAAAATCTGACGCTATTAAGGAAAAAACTTCCAGCTCGCTGAAATATGTTCATTTGCTGAAAACCATCAAAACCACAAAAAGTTCTTGTATTTGAAGATAAAATCCTTTTGCTTTGAAGAAGAAAGATCCAGCTGACTGAAATAAGTTCATTAGATGAAAACCAACAAAAATTGACAAGAAACACGAAAAGTACTTAGATTTTAAGATAAAATCTTACGCTATTAAAGAAAAAACTTCTTGCTCGCTGAAATCTGTTCATTTGCTGAAAACCAACAAAACCACGAAAAGTTCTTGTATTTGAAGATAAAATCTTTTTGCTTTGAAGAAGAAAGATCTAGCTGACTGAAATAAGTTCATTAGATGAAAACGAACAAAAATTGACAAGAACCACGAAAAGTTCTTGTATTTTAAGATAAAATCTTACTCTATCAAGGAAAAAACTTCCAGCTCGCTGAAATATGTTCATTTGCTGAAAACCATCAAAACCACGAAAAGTTCTTGTATTTGAAGATAAAATCTTTTTGCTTTGAAGAAGAAAGATCTAGCTGACTGAAATAAGTTCATGAGATGAAAACCAACAAAAATTGACAAGAACCACGAAAAGTTCTTGTATTTTAAGATAAAATCTTACTCTATTAAGGAAAAAACTTCCAGCTCGCTGAAATATGTTCATTTGCTGAAAACCATCAAAACCACGAAAAGTTCTTGTATTTGAAGATAAAATCTTTTTGCTTTGAAGAAGAAAGATCCAACTGACTGAAATAAGTTCATTAGATGAAAACGAACAAAAATTGACAAGAACCACGAAAAGTTCTTATATTTTAAGATAAAATCTTACGCTATTCAAGAAAAAACTTCTTGCTCGCTGAAATCTGTTCATTTGCTGAAAACCAACAAAACCACGAAAAGTTCTTGTATTTGAAGATAAAATCTTTTTGCTTTGAAGAAGAAAGATCCAGCTGACTGAAATAAGTTCATTAGATGAAAACCAACAAAAATTGAGAAGAACCACGAAAAGTTCTTGTATTTTAAGATAAAATCTGACGCTATTAAGGAAAAAACTTCCAGCTCGCTGAAATATGTTCATTTGCTGAAAACCATCAAAACCACGAAAAGTTCTTGTATTTGAAGATAAAATCTTTTTGCTTTGAAGAAGAAAGATCCAGCTGACTGAAATAAGTTCATTAGATGAAAACCAACAAAAATTGACAAGAAACACGAAACGTTCTTGTATTTTAAGATAAAATCTTACGCTATTAAAGAAAAAACTTCTTGCTCGCTGAAATCTGTTCATTTGCTGAAAACCAACAAAACCACGAAAAGTTCTTGTATTTGAAGATAAAATCTTTTTGCTTTGAAGAAGAAAGATCTAGCTGACTGAAATAAGTTCATCAGATGAAAACCAACAAAAATTGACAAGAACCACGAAACGTTCTTGTATTTTAAGATAAAATCTTACTCTATTAAGGAAAAAACTTCCAGCTCGCTGAAATATGTTCATTTGCTGAAAACCAACAAAACCACGAAAAGTTCTTGTATTTGAAGACAAAATCTTTTTGCTTTGAAGAAGAAAGATCTAGCTGACTGAAATAAGTTCATTAGATGAAAACCAACAAAAATTGACAAGAAACACGAAAAGTACTTAGATTTTAAGATAAAATCTTACGCTATTAAAGAAAAAACTTCTTGCTCGCTGAAATCTGTTCATTTGCTGAAAACCAACAAAACCACGAAAAGTTCTTGTATTTGAAGATAAAATCTTTTTGCTTTGAAGAAGAAAGATCTAGCTGACTGAAATAAGTTCATAAGATGAAAACCAACAAAAATTGTCAAGAACCACGAAAAGTTCTTGTATTTTAAGATAAAATCTTACGCTATTAAAGAAAAAACTCCCAGCTCGCTGAAATATGTTCATTTGCTGAAAACCAACAAAACCACGAAAAGTTCTTGTATTTGAAGATAAAATCTTTTTGCTTTGAAGAAGAAAGATCTAGCTGACTGAAATAAGTTCATTAGATGAAAACGAACAAAAATTGACAAGAACCACGAAAAGTTCTTGTATTTTAAGATAAAATCTTACGCTATTAAACAAAAAACTTCTTGCTCGCTGAAATCTGTTCATTTGCTGAAAACCAACAAAACCACGAAAAGTTCTTGTATTTGAAGATAAAATCTTTTTGCTTTGAAGAAGAAAGATCCAGCTGACTGAAATAAGTTCATAAGATGAAAACCAACAAAAATTGTCAAGAACCACGAAAAGTTCTTGTATTTTAAGATAAAATCTTACGCTATTAAAGAAAAAACTCCCAGCTCGCTGAAATATGTTCATTTGCTGAAAACCAACAAAACCACGAAAAGTTCTTGTATTTGAAGATAAAATCTTTTTGCTTTGAAGAAGAAAGATCTAGCTCACTGAAATAAGTTCATGAGATGAAAACCAACAAAAATTGACACGAAACACGAAAAGTTCTTGTATTTTTAGATAAAATCTTACTCTATTAAGGAAAAAACTTCCAGCTCGCTGAAATATGTTCATTTGCTGAAAACCATCAAAACCACGAAAAGTTCTTGTATTTGAAGATAAAATCTTTTTGCTTTGAAGAAGAAAGATCTAGCTGACTGAAATAAGTTCATTAGATGAAAACGAACAAAAATTGACAAGAACCATGAAAAGTTCTTGTATTTTAAGATAAAATCTTACGCTATTAAAGAAAAAACTTCTTGCTCGCTGAAATCTGTTCATTTGCTGAAAACCAACAAAACCACGAAAAGTTCTTGTATTTGAAGATAAAATCTTTTTGCTTTGAAGAAGAAAGATCTAGCTGACTGAAATAAGTTCATCAGATGAAAACCAACAAAAATTGACAAGAACCACCAAAAGTTCTTGTATTTTAAGATAAAATCTGACGCTATTAAGGAAAAAACTTCCAGCTCGCTGAAATATGTTCATTTGCTGAAAACCATCAAAACCACGAAAAGTTCTTGCATTTGAAGATAAAATCCTTTTGCTTTGAAGAAGAAAGATCCAGCTGACTGAAATAAGTTCATTGGATGAAAACCAACAAAAATTGACAAGAAACACGAAAAGTACTTAGATTTTAAGATAAAATCTTACGCTATTAAAGAAAAAACTTCTTGCTCGCTGAAATCTGTTCATTTGCTGAAAACCAACAAAACCACGAAAAGTTCTTGTATTTGAAGATAAAATCTTTTTGCTTTGAAGAAGAAAGATCTAGCTGACTGAAATAAGTTCATAAGATGAAAACCAACAAAAATTGTCAAGAACCACGAAAAGTTCTTGTATTTTAAGATAAAATCTTACGCTATTGAAGAAAAAACTCCCAGCTCGCTGAAATATGTTCATTTGCTGAAAACCAACAAAACCACGAAAAGTTCTTGTATTTGAAGATAAAATCTTTTTGCTTTGAAGAAGAAAGATCTAGCTGACTGAAATAAGTTCATTAGATGAAAACCAACAAAAATTGACAAGAACCACGAAAAGTTCTTGTATTTTAAGATAAAATCTAACGCTATTAAGGAAAAAACTTCCAGCTCGCTGAAATATGCTCATTTGCTGAAAACCATCAAAACCACGAAAAGTTCTTGTATTTTAAGATAAAATCTTTTTGCTTTGAAGAAGAAAGATCTGGCTGACTGAAATAAGTCGATGAGATGAAAACCAACAAAAATTGACAAGAAACACGAAAAGTTCTTGTATTTTAAGATAAAATCTTACGCTATTAATGAAAAAACTTCTTGCTCGCTGAAATCTGTTCATTTGCTGAAAACCAACAAAACCACGAAAAGTTCTTGCATTTGAAGATAAAATCTTTTTGCTTTGAAGAAGAAAGATCCAGCTGACTGAAATAAGTCGATGAGATGAAAACCAACAAAAATTGACAAGAACCACGAAAAGTTCTTGTATTTTAAGATAAAATCTTACGCTATTAAGGAAAAAACTTCCAGCTCGCTGAAATATGTTCATTTGCTGAAAACCATCAAAACTACGAAAAGTTCTTGTATTTTAAGATAAAATCTTTTTGCTTTGAAGAAGAAAGATCTGGCTGACTGAAATAAGTCGATGAGATGAAAACCAACAAAAATTGACAAGAAACACGAAAAGTTCTTGTATTTTAAGATAAAATCTTACGCTACTAAAGAAAAAACTTCTTGCTCGCTGAAATCTGTTCATTTGCTGAAAACCAACAAAACCACGAAAAGTTCTTGTATTTGAAGATAAAATCTTTTTGCTTTGAAGAAGAAAGATCTAGCTGACTGAAATAAGTTCATTCGATGAAAACCAACAAAAATTGACAAGAACCACCAAAAGTTCTTGTATTTTAAGATAAAATCTGACGCTATTAAGGAAAAAACTTCCAGCTCGCTGAAATATGTTCATTTGCTGAAAACCATCAAAACCACGAAAAGTTCTTGTATTTGAAGATAAAATCCTTTTGCTTTGAAGAAGAAAGATCCAGCTGACTGAAATAAGTTCATCAGATGAAAACCAACAAAAATTGACAAGAAACACGAAAAGTACTTCGATTTTAAGATAAAATCTTACGCTATTAATGAAAAAACTTCTTGCTCGCTGAAATCTGTTCATTTGCTGAAAACCATCAAAACTACGAAAAGTTCTTGTATTTTAAGATAAAATCTTTTTGCTTTGAAGAAGAAAGATCTGGCTGACTGAAATAAGTCGATGAGATGAAAACCAACAAAAATTGACAAGAAACACGAAAAGTTCTTGTATTTCAAGATAAAATCTTACGCTATTAAGGAAAAAACTTCCAGCTCGCTGAAATATGCTCATTTGCTGAAAACCATCAAAACCACGAAAAGTTCTTATATTTTAAGATAAAATCTTTTTGCTTTGAAGAAGAAAGATCTGGCTGACTGAAATAAGTCGATGAGATGAAAACCAACAAAAATTGACAAGAAACACGAAAAGTTCTTGCATTTTAAGATAAAATCTTACGCTATTAATGAAAAAACTTCTTGCTCGCTGAAATCTGTTCATTTGCTGAAAACCAACAAAACCACGAAAAGTTCTTGTATTTGAAGATAAAATCTTTTTGCTTTGAAGAAGAAAGATCCAGCTGACTGAAATAAGTCGATGAGATGAAAACCAACAAAAATTGACAAGAACCACGAAAAGTTCTTGTATTTTAAGATAAAATCTTACGCTATTAAGGAAAAAACTTCCAGCTCGCTGAAATATGTTCATTTGCTGAAAACCATCAAAACCACGAAAAGTTCTTGTATTTTAAGATAAATTCTTTTTGCTTTGAAGAAGAAAGATCTGGCTGACTGAAATAAGTCGAAGAGATGAAAACCAACAAAAATTGACAAGAAACACGATAAGTTCTTGTATTTTAAGATAAAATCTTACGCTACTGAAGAAAAAACTTCTTGCTCGCTGAAATCTGTTCATTTGCTGAAAACCAACAAAACCACGAAAAGTTCTTGTATTTGAAGATAAAATCTTTTTGCTTTGAAGAAGAAAGATCCAGCTGACTGAAATAAGTTCATTAGATGAAAACCAACAAAAATTGACAAGAACCACGAAAAGTTCTTGTATTTTAAGATAAAATCTTACGCTATTAAGGAAAAAACTTCCAGCTCGCTGAAATATGCTCATTTGCTGAAAACCATCAAAACCACGAAAAGTTCTTGTATTTTAAGATAAAATCTTTTTGCTTTGAAGAAGAAAGATCTGGCTGACTGAAATAAGTCGATGAGATGAAAACCAACAAAAATTGACAAGAAACACGAAAAGTTCTTGTATTTTAAGATAAAATCTTACGCTATTAATGAAAAAACTTCTTGCTCGCTGAAATCTGTTCATTTGCTGAAAACCAACAAAACCACGAAAAGTTCTTGCATTTGAAGATAAAATCTTTTTGCTTTGAAGAAGAAAGATCCAGCTGACTGAAATAAGTCGATGAGATGAAAACCAACAAAAATTGACAAGAACCACGAAAAGTTCTTGTATTTTAAGATAAAATCTTACGCTATTAAGGAAAAAACTTCCAGCTCGCTGAAATATGTTCATTTGCTGAAAAACATCAAAACTACGAAAAGTTCTTGTATTTTAAGATAAAATCTTTTTGCTTTGAAGAAGAAAGATCTGGCTGACTGAAATAAGTCGATGAGATGAAAACCAACAAAAATTGACAAGAAACACGAAAAGTTCTTGTATTTTAAGATAAAATCTTACGCTACTAAAGAAAAAACTTCTTGCTCGCTGAAATCTGTTCATTTGCTGAAAACCAACAAAACCACGAAAAGTTCTTGTATTTGAAGATAAAATCTTTTTGCTTTGAAGAAGAAAGATCTAGCTGACTGAAATAAGTTCATTCGATGAAAACCAACAAAAATTGACAAGAACCACCAAAAGTTCTTGTATTTTAAGATAAAATCTGACGCTATTAAGGAAAAAACTTCCAGCTCGCTGAAATATGTTCATTTGCTGATAACCATCAAAACCACGAAAAGTTCTTGTATTTGAAGATAAAATCCTTTTGCTTTGAAGAAGAAAGATCCAGCTGACTGAAATAAGTTCATTAGATGAAAACCAACAAAAATTGACAAGAAACACGAAAAGTACTTCGATTTTAAGATAAAATCTTCCGCTATTAATGAAAAAACTTCTTGCTCGCTGAAATCTGTTCATTTGCTGAAAACCATCAAAACTACGAAAAGTTCTTGTATTTTAAGATAAAATCTTTTTGCTTTGAAGAAGAAAGATCTGGCTGACTGAAATAAGTCGATGAGATGAAAACCAACAAAAATTGACAAGAAACACGAAAAGTTCTTGTATTTTAAGATAAAATCTTACGCTACTAAAGAAAAAACTTCTTGCTAGCTGAAATCTGTTCATTTGCTGAAAACCAACAAAACCACGAAAAGTTCTTGTATTTGAAGATAAAATCTTTTTGCTTTGAAGAAGAAAGATCCAGCTGACTGAAATAAGTTCATTAGATGAAAACCAACAAAAATTGACAAGAACCACGAAAAGTTCTTGTATTTTAAGATAAAATCTGACGCTATTAAGGAAAAAACTTCCAGCTCGCTGAAATATGCTCATTTGCTGAAAACCATCAAAACCACGAAAAGTTCTTATATTTTAAGATAAAATCTTTTTGCTTTGAAGAAGAAAGATCTGGCTGACTGAAATAAGTCGATGAGATGAAAACCAACAAAAATTGACAAGAAACACGAAAAGTTCTTGCATTTTAAGATAAAATCTTATGCTATTAATGAAAAAACTTCTTGCTCGCTGAAATCTGTTCATTTGCTGAAAACCAACAAAACCACGAAAAGTTCTTGTATTTGAAGATAAAATCTTTTTGCTTTGAAGAAGAAAGATCCAGCTGACTGAAATAAGTCGATGAGATGAAAACCAACAAAAATTGACAAGAACCACGAAAAGTTCTTGTATTTTAAGATAAAATCTTACGCTATTAATGAAAAAACTTCTTGCTCGCTGAAATCTGTTCATTTGCTGAAAACCAACAAAACCACGAAAAGTTCTTGCATTTGAAGATAAAATCTTTTTGCTTTGAAGAAGAAAGATCCAGCTGACTGAAATAAGTCGATGAGATGAAAACCAACAAAAATTGACAAGAACCACGAAAAGTTCTTGTATTTTAAGATAAAATCTTACGCTATTAAGGAAAAAACTTCCAGCTCGCTGAAATATGTTCATTTGCTGAAAACCATCAAAACTACGAAAAGTTCTTGTATTTTAAGATAAAATCTTTTTGCTTTGAAGAAGAAAGATCTGGCTGACTGAAATAAGTCGATGAGATGAAAACCAACAAAAATTGACAAGAAACACGAAAAGTTCTTGTATTTTAAGATAAAATCTTACGCTACTAAAGAAAAAACTTCTTGCTCGCTGAAATCTGTTCATTTGCTGAAAACCAACAAAACCACGAAAAGTTCTTGTATTTGAAGATAAAATCTTTTTGCTTTGAAGAAGAAAGATCTAGCTGACTGAAATAAGTTCATTCGATGAAAACCAACAAAAATTGACAAGAACCACCAAAAGTTCTTGTATTTTAAGATAAAATCTGACGCTATTAAGGAAAAAACTTCCAGCTCGCTGAAATATGTTCATTTGCTGAAAACCATCAAAACCACGAAAAGTTCTTGTATTTGAAGATAAAATCCTTTTGCTTTGAAGAAGAAAGATCCAGCTGACTGAAATAAGTTCATCAGATGAAAACCAACAAAAATTGACAAGAAACACGAAAAGTACTTCGATTTTAAGATAAAATCTTACGCTATTAATGAAAAAACTTCTTGCTCGCTGAAATCTGTTCATTTGCTGAAAACCATCAAAACTACGAAAAGTTCTTGTATTTTAAGATAAAATCTTTTTGCTTTGAAGAAGAAAGATCTGGCTGACTGAAATAAGTCGATGAGATGAAAACCAACAAAAATTGACAAGAAACACGAAAAGTTCTTGTATTTCAAGATAAAATCTTACGCTATTAAGGAAAAAACTTCCAGCTCGCTGAAATATGCTCATTTGCTGAAAACCATCAAAACCACGAAAAGTTCTTATATTTTAAGATAAAATCTTTTTGCTTTGAAGAAGAAAGATCTGGCTGACTGAAATAAGTCGATGAGATGAAAACCAACAAAAATTGACAAGAAACACGAAAAGTTCTTGCATTTTAAGATAAAATCTTACGCTATTAATGAAAAAACTTCTTGCTCGCTGAAATCTGTTCATTTGCTGAAAACCAACAAAACCACGAAAAGTTCTTGTATTTGAAGATAAAATCTTTTTGCTTTGAAGAAGAAAGATCCAGCTGACTGAAATAAGTCGATGAGATGAAAACCAACAAAAATTGACAAGAACCACGAAAAGTTCTTGTATTTTAAGATAAAATCTTACGCTATTAAGGAAAAAACTTCCAGCTCGCTGAAATATGTTCATTTGCTGAAAACCATCAAAACCACGAAAAGTTCTTGTATTTTAAGATAAATTCTTTTTGCTTTGAAGAAGAAAGATCTGGCTGACTGAAATAAGTCGAAGAGATGAAAACCAACAAAAATTGACAAGAAACACGATAAGTTCTTGTATTTTAAGATAAAATCTTACGCTACTGAAGAAAAAACTTCTTGCTCGCTGAAATCTGTTCATTTGCTGAAAACCAACAAAACCACGAAAAGTTCTTGTATTTGAAGATAAAATCTTTTTGCTTTGAAGAAGAAAGATCTAGCTGACTGAAATAAGTTCATTCGATGAAAACCAACAAAAATTGACAAGAACCACCAAAAGTTCTTGTATTTTAAGATAAAATCTGACGCTATTAAGGAAAAAACTTCCAGCTCGCTGAAATATGTTCATTTGCTGATAACCATCAAAACCACGAAAAGTTCTTGTATTTGAAGATAAAATCCTTTTGCTTTGAAGAAGAAAGATCCAGCTGACTGAAATAAGTTCATTAGATGAAAACCAACAAAAATTGACAAGAAACACGAAAAGTACTTCGATTTTAAGATAAAATCTTCCGCTATTAATGAAAAAACTTCTTGCTCGCTGAAATCTGTTCATTTGCTGAAAACCATCAAAACTACGAAAAGTTCTTGTATTTTAAGATAAAATCTTTTTGCTTTGAAGAAGAAAGATCTGGCTGACTGAAATAAGTCGATGAGATGAAAACCAACAAAAATTGACAAGAAACACGAAAAGTTCTTGTATTTTAAGATAAAATCTTACGCTACTAAAGAAAAAACTTCTTGCTAGCTGAAATCTGTTCATTTGCTGAAAACCAACAAAACCACGAAAAGTTCTTGTATTTGAAGATAAAATCTTTTTGCTTTGAAGAAGAAAGATCCAGCTGACTGAAATAAGTTCATTAGATGAAAACCAACAAAAATTGACAAGAACCACGAAAAGTTCTTGTATTTTAAGATAAAATCTGACGCTATTAAGGAAAAAACTTCCAGCTCGCTGAAATATGCTCATTTGCTGAAAACCATCAAAACCACGAAAAGTTCTTATATTTTAAGATAAAATCTTTTTGCTTTGAAGAAGAAAGATCTGGCTGACTGAAATAAGTCGATGAGATGAAAACCAACAAAAATTGACAAGAAACACGAAAAGTTCTTGCATTTTAAGATAAAATCTTATGCTATTAATGAAAAAACTTCTTGCTCGCTGAAATCTGTTCATTTGCTGAAAACCAACAAAACCACGAAAAGTTCTTGTATTTGAAGATAAAATCTTTTTGCTTTGAAGAAGAAAGATCCAGCTGACTGAAATAAGTCGATGAGATGAAAACCAACAAAAATTGACAAGAACCACGAAAAGTTCTTGTATTTTAAGATAAAATCTTACGCTATTAAGGAAAAAACTTCCAGCTCGCTGAAATATGTTCATTTGCTGAAAACCATCAAAACCACGAAAAGTTCTTGTATTTGAAGATAAAATCTTTTTGCTTTGAAGAAGAAAGATCCAGCTGACTGAAATAAGTTCATTGGATGAAAACCAACAAAAATTGACAAGAACCACGAAAAGTTCTTCTGTTTTAAGATAAAATCTTACGCTATTAAAGAAAAAACTTCTTGCTCGCTGAAATCTGTTCATTTGCTGAAAACCAACAAAACCACGAAAAGTTCTTGTATTTTAAGATAAAATCTTTTTGCTTTGAAGAAGAAAGATCTAGCTGACTGAAATAAGTTCATTAGATGAAAACCAACAAAAATTGACAAGAACCACCAAAAGTTCTTGTATTTTAAGATAAAATCTGACGCTATTAAGGAAAAAACTTCCAGCTCGCTGAAATATGTTCATTTGCTGAAAACCATCAAAACAACGAAAAGTTCTTGTATTTGAAGATAAAATCTTTTTGCTTTGAAGAAGAAAGATCTAGCTGACTGAAATAAGTTCATTAGATGAAAACAAACAAAAATTGACAAGAACCATGAAAACTTCTTGTATTTTAAGATAAAATCTTACGCTATTAAAGAAAACACTTCTTGCTCGCTGAAATCTGTTCATTTGCTGAAAACCAACAAAACCACGAAAAGTTCTTGTATTTGAAGATAAAATCTTTTTGCTTTGAAGAAGAAAGATCTAGCTGACTGAAATGAGTTCATTAGATGAAAACCAACAAAAATTGACAAGAACCACCAAAAGTTCTTGTATTTTAAGATAAAATCTGACGCTATTAAGGAAAAAACTTCCAGCTCGCTGAAATATGTTCATTTGCTGAAAACCATCAAAACCACGTAAAGTTCTTGTATTTGAAGATAAAATCCTTTTGCTTTGAAGAAGAAAGATCCAGCTGACTGAAATAAGTTCATTCGATGAAAACGAACAAAAATTGACAAGAAACACGAAAAGTTCTTATATTTTAAGATAAAATCTTACGCTATTGAAGAAAAAACTTCTTGCTCGCTGAAATCTGTTCATTTGCTGAAAACCAACAAAACCACGAAAAGTTCTTGTATTTGAAGATGAAATCTTTTTGCTTTGAAGAAGAAAGATCTAGCTGACTGAAATAAGTTCATCAGATGAAAACCAACAAAAATTGACAAGAACCACGAAAAGTTCTTGTATTTTAAGATAAAATCTTACTCTATTAAGGAAAAAACTTCCAGCTCGCTGAAATATGTTCATTTGCTGAAAACCATCAAAACCACGAAAAGTTCTTGTATTTGAAGATAAAATCTTTTTGCTTTGAAGAAGAAAGATCTAGCTGAGTGAAATAAGTTCATTAGATGAAAACGAACAAAAATTGACAAGAACCACGAAAAGTTCTTGTATTTTAAGATAAAATCTTACGCTATTAAACAAAAAACTTCTTGCTCGCTGAAATCTGTTCATTTGCTGAAAACCAACAAAACCACAAAAAGTTCTTGTATTTGAAGATAAAATCTTTTTGCTTTGAAGAAGAAAGATCTCGCTGACTGAAATAAGTTCATAAGATGAAAACCAACAAAAATTGTCAAGAACCACGAAAAGTTCTTGTATTTTAAGATAAAATCTTACACTATTAAAGAAAAAACTCCCAGCTCGCTGAAATATGTTCATTTGCTGAAAACCAACAAAACCACGAAAAGTTCTTGTATTTGAAGATGAAATCTTTTTGCTTTGAAGAAGAAAGATCTAGCTGACTGAAATAAGTTCATCAGATGAAAACCAACAAAAATTGACAAGAACCACAAAAAGTTCTTGTATTTTAAGATAAAATCTTACTCTATTAAGGAAAAAACTTCCAGCTCGCTGAAATATGTTCATTTGCTGAAAACCATCAAAACCACGAAAAGTTCTTGTATTTGAAGATAAAATCTTTTTGCTTTGAAGAAGAAAGATCCAGCTGACTGAAATAAGTTCATTAGATGAAAACGAACAAAAATTGACAAGAACCACGAAAAGTTCTTGTATTTTAAGATAAAATCTTACGCTATTAAACAAAAATCTTCTTGCTCGCTGAAATCTGTTCATTTGCTGAAAACCAACAAAACCACGAAAAGTTCTTGTATTTGAAGATAAAATCTTTTTGCTTTGAAGAAGAAAGATCTAGCTGACTGAAATAAGTTCATAAGATGAAAACCAACAAAAATTGTCAAGAACCACGAAAAGTTCTTGTATTTTAAGATAAAATCTTACGCTATTGAAGAAAAAACTCCCAGCTCGCAGAAATATGTTCATTTGCTGAAAACCAACAAAACCACGAAAAGTTCTTGTATTTGAAGATAAAATCTTTTTGCTTTGAAGAAGAAAGATCCAGCTCACTGAAATAAGTTCATTAGATGAAAACCAACAAAAATTGACAAGAACCACGAAAAGTTCTTGTATTTTAAGATAAAATCTTACGCTATTAAGGAAAAAACTTCCAGCTCGCTGAAATATGCTCATTTGCTGAAAACCATCAAAACCACGAAAAGTTCTTATATTTTAAGATAAAATCTTTTTGCTTTGAAGAAGAAAGATCCAGCTGACTGAAATAAGTCGATGAGATGAAAACCAACAAAAATTGACAAGAACCACGAAAAGTTCTTGTCTTTTAAGATAAAATCTTACGCTATTAAGGGAAAAACTTCCAGCTCGCTGAAATATGTTCATTTGCTGAAAACCATCAAAACCACGAAAAGTTCTTGTATTTTAAGTAAAAATCTTTTTGCTTTGAAGAAGAAAGATCTGGCTGACTGAAATAAGTCGAAGAGATGAAAACCAACAAAAATTGACAAGAAACACGATAAGTTCTTGTATTTAAAGATAAAATCTTACGCTACTAAAGAAAAAACTTCTTGCTCGCTGAAATCTGTTCATTTGCTGAAAACCAACAAAACCACGAAAAGTTCTTGTATTTGAAGATAAAATCTTTTTGCTTTGAAGAAGAAAGATCCAGCTGACTGAAATAATTTCATTCGATGAAAACCAACAAAAATTGACAAGAACCACGAAAAGTTCTTGTATTTTAAGATAAAATCTGACGCTATTAAGGAACAAACTTCCAGCTCGCTGAAATATGTTCATTTGCTGAAAACCATCAAAACCACGAAAACTTCTTGTATTTGAAGATAAAATCTTTTTGCTTTGAAGAAGAAAGATCCAGCTGACTGAAATAAGTTCATTCGATGAAAACCAACAAAAATTGACAAGAAACACGAAAAGTTCTTCTATTTTAAGATAAAATCTTACGCTATTAAAGAAAAAACTTCTTGCTCGCTGAAATCTGTTCATTTGCTGAAAACCAACAAAACCACGAAAAGTTCTTGTATTTAAAGATAAAATCTTTTTGCTTTGAAGAAGAAAGATCTAGCTGACTGAAATAAGTTCATTAGATGAAAACCAACAAAAATTGACAAGAACCACGAAAAGTTCTTGTATTTTAAGATAAAATCTTACTCTATTAAGGAAAAAACTTCCAGCTCGCTGAAATATGTTCATTTGCTGAAAACCATCAAAACCACGAAAAGTTCTTGTATTTGAAGATAAAATCTTTTTGCTTTGAAGAAGAAAGATCTAGCTGACTGAAATAAGTTCATTAGATGAAAACGAACAAAAATTGACAAGAACCATGAAAAGTTCTTGTATTTGAAGATAAAATCTTACGCTATTAAAGAAAAAACTTCTTGCTCGCTGAAATCTGTTCATTTGCTGAAAACCAACAAAACCACGAAAAGTTCTTGTATTTGAAGATGAAATCTTTTTGCTTTGAAGAAGAAAGATCTAGCTGACTGAAATAAGTTCATTCGATGAAAACCAACAAAAATTGACAAGAAACACGAAAAGTTCTTCTATTTTAAGATAAAATCTTACTCTATTAAAGAAAAAACTTCTTGCTCGCTGAAATCTGTTCATTTGCTGAAAACCAACAAAACCACGAAAAGTTCTTGTATTTAAAGATAAAATCTTTTTGCTTTGAAGAAGAAAGATCTAGCTGACTGAAATAAGTTCATTAGATGAAAACCAACAAAAATTGACAAGAACCACGAAAAGTTCTTGTATTTTAAGATAAAATCTTACTCTATTAAGGAAAAAACTTCCAGCTCGCTGAAATATGTTCATTTGCTGAAAACCATCAAAACCACGAAAAGTTCTTGTATTTGAAGATAAAATCTTTTTGCTTTGAAGAAGAAAGATCTAGCTGACTGAAATAAGTTCATTAGATGAAAATGAACAAAAATTGACAAGAACCATGAAAAGTTCTTGTATTTTAAGATAAAATCTAACGCTATTAAACAAAAAACTTCTTGCTCGCTGAAATCTGTTCATTTGCTGAAAACCAACAAAACCACGAAAAGTTCTTGTATTTGAAGATAAAATCTTTTTGCTTTGAAGAAGAAAGATCTAGCTGACTGAAATAAGTTCATTGGATGAAAACCAACAAAAATTGACAAGAACCACCAAAAGTTCTTGTATTTTAAGATAAAATCTTACGCTATTAAACAAAAAACTTCTTGCTCGCTGAAATCTGTTCATTTGCTGAAAACCAACAAAACCACGAAAAGTTCTTGTATTTGAAGATAAAATCTTTTTGCTTTGAAGAAGAAAGATCTAGCTGACTGAAATAAGTTCATAAGATGAAAACCAACAAAAATTGTCAAGAACCACGAAAAGTTCTTGTATTTTAAGATAAAATCTTACGCTATTAAAGAAAAAACTCCCAGCTCGCTGAAATATGTTCATTTGCTGAAAACCAACAAAACCACGAAAAGTTCTTGTATTTGAAGATAAAATCTTTTTGCTTTGAAGAAGAAAGATCTAGCTCACTGAAATAAGTTCATTAGATGAAAACCAACAAAAATTGACAAGAACCACGAAAAGTTCTTGTATTTTAAGATAAAATCTTACGCTATTAAGGAAAAAACTTCCAGCTCGCTGAAATATGCTCATTTGCTGAAAACCATCAAAACCACGAAAAGTTCTTATATTTTAAGATAAAATCTTTTTGCTTTGAAGAAGAAAGATCTGGCTGACTGAAATAAGTCGATGAGATGAAAACCAACAAAAATTGACAAGAAACACGAAAAGTTCTTGCATTTTAAGATAAAATCTTACGCTATTAATGAAAAAACTTCTTGCTCACTGAAATCTGTTCATTTGCTGAAAACCAACAAAACCACGAAAAGTTCTTGTATTTGAAGATAAAATCTTTTTGCTTTGAAGAAGAAAGATCCAGCTGACTGAAATAAGTCGATGAGATGAAAACCAACAAAAATTGACAAGAACCACGAAAAGTTCTTGTATTTTAAGATAAAATCTTACGCTATTAAGGAAAAAACTTCCAGCTCGCTGAAATATGTTCATTTGCTGAAAACCATCAAAACCACAAAAAGTTCTTGTATTTTAAGATAAAATCTGACGCTATTAAGGAAAAAACTTCCAGCTCGCTGAAATATGTTCATTTGCTGAAAACCATCAAAACCACGAAAAGTTATTGTATTTGAAGATAAAATCCTTTTGCTTTGAAGAAGAAAGATCCAGCTGACTGAAATAAGTTCATGAGATGAAAACGAACAAAAATTGACAAGAAACACGAAAAGTTCATGTATTTTAAGATAAAATCTTACGCTATTAAAGAAAAAACTTCTTGCTCGCTGAAATCTGTTCATTTGCTGAAAACCAACAAAACCACGAAAAGTTCTTGTATTTGAAGATAAAATCTTTTTGCTTTGAAGAAGAAAGATCTAGCTGACTGAAATAAGTTCATTAGATGAAAACCAACAAAAATTGACAAGAACCACGAAAAGTTCTTGTATTTTAAGATAAAATCTTACTCTATTAAGGAAAAAACTTCCAGCTCGCTGAAATATGTTCATTTGCTGAAAACCATCAAAACCACGAAAAGTTCTTGTATTTGAAGATAAAATCTTTTTGCTTTGAAGAAGAAAGATCCAGCTGACAGAAATAAGTTCATAAGATGAAAACGAACAAAAATTGACAAGAACCATGAAAAGTTCTTGTATTTTAAGATAAAATCTTACGCTATTAAAGAAAGAACTTCTTGCTCGCTGAAATCTGTTCATTTGCTGAAAACCAACAAAACCACGAAAAGTTCTTGTATTTGAAGATAAAATCTTTTTGCTTTGAAGAAGAAAGATCTAGCTGACTGAAATAAGTTCATTAGATGAAAACCAACAAAAATTGACAAGAACCACCAAAAGTTCTTGTATTTTAAGATAAAATCTGACGCTATTAAGGAAAAAACTTCCAGCTCGCTGAAATATGTTCATTTGCTGAAAACCATCAAAACCACGAAAAGTTCTTGTATTTGAAGATAAAATCCTTTTGCTTTCAAGAAGAAAGATCCAGCTGACTGAAATAAGTTCATTAGATGAAAACGAACAAAAATTGACAAGAAACACGAAAAGTTCATATATTTTAAGATAAAATCTTACGCTATTAAAGAAAAAACTTCTTGCTCGCTGAAATCTGTTCATTTGCTGAAAACCAACAAAACCACGAAAAGTTCTTGTATTTGAAGATAAAATCTTTTTGCTTTGAAGAAGAAAGATCTAGCTGACTGAAATAAGTTCATTAGATGAAAACCAACAAAAATTGACAAGAACCACGAAAAGTTCTTGTATTTTAAGATAAAATCTTACTCTATTAAGGAAAAAACTTCCAGCTCGCTGAAATATGTTCATTTGCTGAAAACCATCAAAACCACGAAAAGTTCTTGTATTTGAAGATAAAATCTTTTTGCTTTGAAGAAGAAAGATCTAGCTGACTGAAATAAGTTCATTAGATGAAAACCAACAAAAATTGACAAGAACCACCAAAAGTTCTTGTATTTTAAGATAAAATCTGACGCTATTAAGGAAAAAACTTCCAGCTCGCTGAAATATGTTCATTTGCTGAAAACCATCAAAACCACGAAAAGTTCTTGTATTTGAAGATAAAATCCTTTTGCTTTGAAGAAGAAAGATCCAGCTGACTGAAATAAGTTCATTAGATGAAAACCAACAAAAATTGACAAGAAACACGAAAAGTTCTTATATTTTAAGATAAAATCTTACGCTATTAAAGAAAAAACTTCTTGCTCGCTGTAATCTGTTCATTTGCTGAAAACCATCAAAACCACGAAAAGTTCTTGTATTTGAAGATAAAATCTTTTTGCTTTGAAGAAGAAAGATCCAGCTGACTGAAATAAGTTCATTAGATGAAAACGAACAAAAATTGACAAGAACCACGAAAAGTTCTTGTATTTTAAGATAAAATCTTACGCTATTAAAGAAAAAACTTCTTGCTCGCTGAAATCTGTTCATTTGCTGAAAACCAACAAAACCACGAAAAGTTCTTGTATTTAAAGATAAAATCTTTTTGCTTTGAAGAAGAAAGATCTAGCTGACTGAAATAAGTTCATTAGATGAAAACCAACAAAAATTGACAAGAACCACGAAAAGTTCTTGTATTTTAAGATAAAATCTTACTCTATTAAGGAAAAAACTTCCAGCTCGCTGAAATATGTTCATTTGCTGAAAACCATCAAAACCACGAAAAGTTCTTGTATTTGAAGATAAAATCTTTTTGCTTTGAAGAAGAAAGATCTAGCTGACTGAAATAAGTTCATTAGATGAAAATGAACAAAAATTGACAAGAACCATGAAAAGTTCTTGTATTTTAAGATAAAATTTAACGCTATTAAACAAAAAACTTCTTGCTCGCTGAAATCTGTTCATTTGCTGAAAACCAACAAAACCACGAAAAGTTCTTGTATTTGAAGATAAAATCTTTTTGCTTTGAAGAAGAAAGATCTAGCTGACTGAAATAAGTTCATTGGATGAAAACCAACAAAAATTGACAAGAACCACCAAAAGTTCTTGTATTTTAAGATAAAATCTGACGCTATTAAGGAAAAAACTTCCAGCTCGCTGAAATATGTTCATTTGCTGAAAACCATCAAAACCACGAAAAGTTATTGTATTTGAAGATAAAATCCTTTTGCTTTGAAGAAGAAAGATCCAGCTGACTGAAATAAGTTCATGAGATGAAAACGAACAAAAATTGACAAGAAACACGAAAAGTTCATGTATTTTAAGATAAAATCTTACGCTATTAAAGAAAAAACTTCTTGCTCGCTGAAATCTGTTCATTTGCTGAAAACCAACAAAACCACGAAAAGTTCTTGTATTTGAAGATAAAATCTTTTTGCTTTGAAGAAGAAAGATCTAGCTGACTGAAATAAGTTCATTAGATGAAAACCAACAAAAATTGACAAGAACCACGAAAAGTTCTTGTATTTTAAGATAAAATCTTACTCTATTAAGGAAAAAACTTCCAGCTCGCTGAAATATGTTCATTTGCTGAAAACCATCAAAACCACGAAAAGTTCTTGTATTTGAAGATAAAATCTTTTTGCTTTGAAGAAGAAAGATCCAGCTGACAGAAATAAGTTCATAAGATGAAAACGAACAAAAATTGACAAGAACCATGAAAAGTTCTTGTATTTTAAGATAAAATCTTACGCTATTAAAGAAAGAACTTCTTGCTCGCTGAAATCTGTTCATTTGCTGAAAACCAACAAAACCACGAAAAGTTCTTGTATTTGAAGATAAAATCTTTTTGCTTTGAAGAAGAAAGATCTAGCTGACTGAAATAAGTTCATTAGATGAAAACCAACAAAAATTGACAAGAACCACCAAAAGTTCTTGTATTTTAAGATAAAATCTGACGCTATTAAGGAAAAAACTTCCAGCTCGCTGAAATATGTTCATTTGCTGAAAACCATCAAAACCACGAAAAGTTCTTGTATTTGAAGATAAAATCCTTTTGCTTTCAAGAAGAAAGATCCAGCTGACTGAAATAAGTTCATTAGATGAAAACCAACAAAAATTGACAAGAACCACGAAAAGTTCTTGTATTTTAAGATAAAATCTTACGCTATTAAAGAAAAAACTTCTTGCTCGCTGAAATCTGTTCATTTGCTGAAAACCAACAAAACCACGAAAAGTTCTTGTATTTGAAGATGAAATCTTTTTGCTTTGAAGAAGAAAGATCTAGCTGACTGAAATAAGTTCATCAGATGAAAACCAACAAAAATTGACAAGAACCACGAAAAGTTCTTGTATTTTAAGATAAAATCTTACTCTATTAAGGAAAAAACTTCCAGCTCGCTGAAATATGTTCATTTGCTGAAAACCATCAAAACCACGAAAAGTTCTTGTATTTGAAGATAAAATCTTTTTGCTTTGAAGAAGAAAGATCCAGCTGACTGAAATAAGTTCATTAGATGAAAACGAACAAAAATTGACAAGAACCACGAAAAGTTCTTGTATTTTAAGATAAAATCTTACGCTATTAAACAAAAAACTTCTTGCTCGCTGAAATCTGTTCATTTGCTGAAAACCAACAAAACCACGAAAAGTTCTTGTATTTGAAGATAAAATCTTTTTGCTTTGAAGAAGAAAGATCGAGCTGACTGAAATAAGTTCATAAGATGAAAACCAACAAAAATTGTCAAGAACCACGAAAAGTTCTTGTATTTTAAGATAAAATCTTACGCTATTAAAGAAAAAACTCCCAGCTCGCTGAAATATGTTCATTTGCTGAAAACCAACAAAACCACGAAAAGTTCTTGTATTTGAAGATAAAATCCTTTTGCTTTGAAGAAGAAAGATCCAGCTGACTGAAATAAGTTCATTAGATGAAAACGAACAAAAATTGACAAGAAACACGAAAAGTTCATATATTTTAAGATAAAATCTTACGCTATTAAAGAAAAAACTTCTTGCTCGCTGAAATCTGTTCATTTGCTGAAAACCAACAAAACCACGAAAAGTTCTTGTATTTGAAGATAAAATCTTTTTGCTTTGAAGAAGAAAGATCTAGCTGACTGAAATAAGTTCATTAGATGAAAACCAACAAAAATTGACAAGAACCACGAAAAGTTCTTGTATTTTAAGATAAAATCTTACTCTATTAAGGAAAAAACTTCCAGCTCGCTGAAATATGTTCATTTGCTGAAAACCATCAAAACCACGAAAAGTTCTTGTATTTGAAGATAAAATCTTTTTGCTTTGAAGAAGAAAGATCTAGCTGACTGAAATAAGTTCATTAGATGAAAACCAACAAAAATTGACAAGAACCACCAAAAGTTCTTGTATTTTAAGATAAAATCTGACACTATTAAGGAAAAAACTTCCAGCTCGCTGAAATATGTTCATTTGCTGAAAACCATCAAAACCACGAAAAGTTCTTGTATTTGAAGATAAAATCCTTTTGCTTTGAAGAAGAAAGATCCAGCTGACTGAAATAAGTTCATTAGATGAAAACCAACAAAAATTGACAAGAAACACGAAAAGTTCTTATATTTTAAGATAAAATCTTACGCTATTAAAGAAAAAACTTCTTGCTCGCTGAAATCTGTTCATTTGCTGAAAACCATCAAAACCACGAAAAGTTCTTGTATTTGAAGATAAAATCTTTTTGCTTTGAAGAAGAAAGATCCAGCTGACTGAAATAAGTTCATTAGATGAAAACGAACAAAAATTGACAAGAACCACGAAAAGTTCTTGTATTTTAAGATAAAATCTTACGCTATTAAACAAAAAACTTCTTGCTCGCTGAAATCTGTTCATTTGCTGAAAACCAACAAAACCACGAAAAGTTCTTGTATTTGAAGATAAAATCTTTTTGCTTTGAAGAAGAAAGATCTTGCTCACTGAAATAAGTTCATCAGATGAAAACCAACAAAAATTGACAAGAACCACGAAAAGTTCTTGTATTTTAAGATAAAATCTTACGCTATTAAGGAAAAAACTTCCAGCTTGCTGAAATATGCTCATTTGCTGAAAACCATCAAAACCACGAAAAGTTCTTATATTTTAAGATAAAATCTTTTTGCTTTGAAGAAGAAAGATCTGGCTGACTGAAATAAGTCGATGAGATGAAAACCAACAAAAATTGACAAGAAACACGAAAAGTTCTTGCATTTTAAGATAAAATCTTCCGCTATTAATGAAAAAACTTCTTGCTCGCTGAAATCTGTTCATTTGCTGAAAACCAACAAAACCACGAAAAGTTCTTGTATTTGAAGATAAAATCTTTTTGATTTGAAGAAGAAAGATCCAGCTGACTGAAATAAGTCGATGAGATGAAAACCAACAAAAATTGACAAGAACCACGAAAAGTTCTTGTATTTTAAGATAAAATCTTACGCTATTAAGGAAAAAACTTCCAGCTCGCGGAAATATGTTCATTTGCTGAAAACCATCAAAACCACGAAAAGTTCTTGTATTTTAAGATAAAATCTTTTTGCTTTGAAGAAGAAAGATCTGGCTGACTGAAATAAGTTCATGAGATGAAGACCAACAAAAATTGACAAGAACCACGAAAAGTTCTTGTATTTTAAGATAAAATCTTACTCTATTAAGGAAAAAACTTCCAGCTCGCTGAAATTTGTTCATTTGCTGAAAACCATCAAAACCACGAAAAGTTCTTGTATTTGAAGATAAAATCTTTTTGCTTTGAAGAAGAAAGATCTAGCTGACTGAAATAAGTTCATTAGATGAAAACGAACAAAAATTGACAAGAACCACGAAAAGTTCTTGTATTTTAAGATAAAATCTTACGCTATTAAGGAAAAAACTTCTTGCTCGCTGAAATCTGTTCATTTGCTGAAAACCAACAAAACCACGAAAAGTTCGTGTATTTGAAGATGAAATGTTTTTGCTTTGAAGAAGAAAGATCTAGCTGACTGAAATAAGTTCATCAGATGAAAACCAACAAAAATTGACAAGAACCACGAAAAGTTCTTGTATTTTAAGATAAAATCTTACTCTATTGAGGAAAAAACTTCCAGCTCGCTGAAATATGTTCATTTGCTGAAAACCATCAAAACCACGAAAAGTTCTTGTATTTGAAGATAAAATCTTTTTGCTTTGAAGAAGAAAGATCCAGCTGACTGAAATAAGTTCATTAGATGAAAATGAACAAAAATTGACAAGAACCACGAAAAGTTCTTGTATTTTAAGATAAAATCTAACGCTATTAAACAAAAAACTTCTTGCTCGCTGAAATCTGTTCATTTGCTGAAAACCAACAAAACCACGAAAAGTTCTTGTATTTGAAGATAAAATCTTTTTGCTTTGAAGAAGAAAGATCTAGCTGACTGAAATAAGTTCATAAGATGAAAACCAACAAAAATTGTCAAGAACCACGAAAAGTTCTTGTATTTTAAGATAAAATCTTACGCTATTAAAGAAAAAACTCCAGCTCGCTGAAATCTGTTCATTTGCTGAAAACCAACAAAACCACGAAAAGTTCTTGTATTTGAAGATAAAATCTTTTTGCTTTGAAGAAGAAAGATCTAGCTGACTGAAATAAGTTCATTAGATGAAAACCAAGAAAAATTGACAAGAACCACCAAAAGTTCTTGTATTTTAAGATAAAATCTGACGCTATTAAGGAAAAAACTTCCAGCTCGCTGAAATATGTTCATTTGCTGAAAACCATCAAAACCACGAAAAGTTCTTGTATTTGAAGATAAAATCCTTTTGCTTTGAAGAAGAAAGATCCAGCTGACTGAAATAAGTTCATTAGATGAAAACCAACAAAAATTGACAATAAACACGAAAAGTTCTTATATTTTAAGATAAAATCTTACGCAATTAAAGAAAAAACTTCTTGCTCGCTGAAATCTGTTCATTTGCTGAAAACCATCAAAACCACGAAAAGTTCTTGTATTTGAAGATAAAATCTTTTTGCTTTGAAGAAGAAAGATCCAGCTGACTGAAATAAGTTCATTAGATGAAAACGAACAAAAATTGACAAGAACCACGAAAAGTTCTTGTATTTTAAGATAAAATCTTACGCTATTAAACAAAAAACTTCTTGCTCGCTGAAATCTGTTCATTTGCTGAAAACCATCAAAACCACGAAAAGTTCTTGTATTTGAAGATAAAATCTTTTTGCTTTGAAGAAGAAAGATCCAGCTGACTGAAATAAGTTCATGAGATGAAAACCAACAAAAATTGTCAAGAACCACGAAAAGTTCTTGTATTTTAAGATAAAATCTTACGCTATTGAAGGAAAAACTCCCAGCTCGCTGAAATATGTTCATTTGCTGAAAACCAACAAAACCACGAAAAGTTCTTGTATTTGAAGATAAAATCTTTTTGCTTTGAAGAAGAAAGATCTTGCTCACTGAAATAAGTTCATCAGATGAAAACCAACAAAAATTGACAAGAACCACGAAAAGTTCTTGTATTTTAAGATAAAATCTTACGCTATTAAGGAAAAAACTTCCAGCTTGCTGAAATATGCTCATTTGCTGAAAACCTTCAAAACCACGAAAAGTTCGTATATTTTAAGATAAAATCTTTTTGCTTTGAAGAAGAAAGATCTGGCTGACTGAAATAAGTCGATGAGATGAAAACCAACAAAAATTGACAAGAAACACGAAAAGTTCTTGCATTTTAAGATAAAATCTTCCGCTATTAATGAAAAAACTTCTTGCTCGATGAAATCTGTTCATTTGCTGAAAACCAACAAAACCACGAAAAGTTCTTGTATTTGAAGATAAAATCTTTTTGCTTTGAAGAAGAAAGATCCAGCTGACTGAAATAAGTCGATGAGATGAAAACCAACAAAAATTGACAAGAACCACGAAAAGTTCTTGTATTTTAAGATAAAATCTTACGCTATTAAGGAAAAAACTTCCAGCTCGCTGAAATATGTTCATTTGCTGAAAACCATCAAAACCACGAAAAGTTCTTGTATTTTAAGATAAAATCTTTTTGCTTTGAAGAAGAAAGATCTGGCTGACTGAAATAAGTTCATGAGATGAAAACCAACAAAAATTGACAAGAACCACGAAAAGTTCTTGTATTTTAAGATAAAATCTTACTCTATTAAGGAAAAAACTTCCAGCTCGCTGAAATTTGTTCATTTGCTGAAAACCATCAAAACCACGAAAAGTTCTTGTATTTGAAGATAAAATCTTTTTGCTTTGAAGAAGAAAGATCTAGCTGACTGAAATAAGTTCATTAGATGAAAACGAACAAAAATTGACAAGAACCATGAAAAGTTCTTGTATTTTAAGATAAAATCTTACGCTATTAAAGAAAAAACTTCTTGCTCGCTGAAATCTGTTCATTTGCTGAAAACCAACAAAACCACGAAAAGTTCTTGTATTTGAAGATGAAATGTTTTTGCTTTGAAGAAGAAAGATCTAGCTGACTGAAATAAGTTCATCAGATGAAAACCAACAAAAATTGACAAGAACCACGAAAAGTTCTTGTATTTTAAGATAAAATCTTACTCTATTGAGGAAAAAACTTCCAGCTCGCTGAAATATGTTCATTTGCTGAAAACCATCAAAACCACGAAAAGTTCTTGTATTTGAAGATAAAATCTTTTTGCTTTGAAGAAGAAAGATCCAGCTGACTGAAATAAGTTCATTAGATGAAAATGAACAAAAATTGACAAGAACCACGAAAAGTTCTTGTATTTTAAGATAAAATCTAACGCTATTAAACAAAAAACTTCTTGCTCGCTGAAATCTGTTCATTTGCTGAAAACCAACAAAACCACGAAAAGTTCTTGATTTGAAGATAAAATCTTTTTGCTTTGAAGAAGAAAGATCTAGCTGACTGAAATAAATTCATAAGATGAAAACCAACAAAAATTGTCAAGAACCACGAAAAGTTCTTGTATTTTAAGATAAAATCTTACGCTATTAAAGAAAAAACTCCCAGCTCGCTGAAATCTGTTCATTTGCTGAAAACCAACAAAACCACGAAAAGTTCTTGTATTTGAAGATAAAATCTTTTTGCTTTGAAGAAGAAAGATCTAGCTGACTGAAATAAGTTCATTAGATGAAAACCAACAAAAATTGACAAGAACCACCAAAAGTTCTTGTATTTTAAGATAAAATCTGACGCTATTAAGGAAAAAACTTCCAGCTCGCTGAAATATGTTCATTTGCTGAAAACCATCAAAACCACGAAAAGTTCTTGTATTTGAAGATAAAATCCTTTTGCTTTGAAGAAGAAAGATCCAGCTGACTGAAATAAGTTCATTAGATGAAAACCAACAAAAATTGACAATAAACACGAAAAGTTCTTATATTTTAAGATAAAATCTTACGCTATTAAAGAAAAAACTTCTTGCTCGCTGAAATCTGTTCATTTGCTGAAAACCATCAAAACCACGAAAAGTTCTTGTATTTGAAGATAAAATCTTTTTGCTTTGAAGAAGAAAGATCCAGCTGACTGAAATAAGTTCATTAGATGAAAACGAACAAAAATTGACAAGAACCACGAAAAGTTCTTGTATTTTAAGATAAAATCTTACGCTATTAAACAAAAAACTCCCAGCTCGCTGAAATATGTTCATTTGCTGAAAACCAACAAAACCACGAAAAGTTCTTGTATTTGAAGATAAAATCTTTTCGCTTTGAAGAAGAAAGATCTAGCTCACTGAAATAAGTTCATTAGATGAAAACCAACAAAAATTGACAAGAACCACGAAAAGTTCTTGTATTTTAAGATAAAATCTTACGCTATTAAGGAAAAAACTTCCAGCTTGCTGAAATATGCTCATTTGCTGAAAACCATCAAAACCACGAAAAGTTCTTATATTTTAAGATAAAATCTTTTTGCTTTGAAGAAGAAAGATCTGGCTGACTGAAATAAGTCGATGAGATGAAAACCAACAAAAATTGACAAGAAACACGAAAAGTTCTTGCATTTTAAGATAAAATCTTCCGCTATTAATGAAAAAACTTCTTGCTCGCTGAAATATGTTCATTTGCTGAAAACCATCAAAACCACGAAAAGTTCTTCTATTTTAAGATAAAATCTTTTTGCTTTGAAGAAGAAAGATCTGGCTGACTGAAATAAGTCGATGAGATGAAAACCAACAAAAATTGACAAGAAACACGATAAGTTCTTGTATTTTAAGATAAAATCTTACGCTGCTAAAGAAAAAACTTCTTGCTCGCTGAAATCTGTTCATTTGCTGAAAACCAACAAAACCACGAAAAGTTCTTGCATTTGAAGATAAAATCTTTTTGCTTTGAAGAAGAAAGATCCAGCTGACTGAAATAAGTTCATTCGATGAAAACCAACAAAAATTGACAAGAACCACGAAAAGTTCTTGTATTTTAAGATAAAATCTGACGCTATTAAGGAAAAAACTTCCAGCTGGCTGAAATATGTTCATTTGCTGAAAACCATCAAAACCACGAAAAGTTCTTGTATTTGAAGATAAAATCTTTTTGCTTTGAAGAAGAAAGATCCAGCTGACTGAAATAAGTTCATTAGATGAAAACCAACAAAAATTGACAAGAAACACGAAAAGTTCTTCTATTTTAAGATAAAATCTTACGCTATTAAAGAAAAAACTTCTTGCTCGCTGAAATCTGTTCATTTGCTGAAAACCAACAAAACCACGAAAAGTTCTTGTATTTGAAGATAAAATCTTTTTGCTTTGAAGAAGAAAGATCTAGCTGACTGAAATAAGTTCATTAGATGAAAACCAACAAAAATTGACAAGAACCACGAAAAGTTCTTGTATTTTAAGATAAAATCTTACTCTATTAAGGAAAAAACTTCCAGCTCGCTGAAATTTGTTCATTTGCTGAAAACCATCAAAACCACGAAAAGTTCTTGTATTTGAAGATAAAATCTTTTTGCTTTGAAGAAGAAAGATCTAGCTGACTGAAATAAGTTCATTAGATGAAAACGAACAAAAATTGACAAGAACCATGAAAAGTTCTTGTATTTTAAGATAAAATCTTACGCTATTAAAGAAAAAACTTCTTGCTCGCTGAAATCTGTTCATTTGCTGAAAACCAACAAAACCACGAAAAGTTCTTGTATTTGAAGATGAAATGTTTTTGCTTTGAAGAAGAAAGATCTAGCTGACTGAAATAAGTTCATCAGATGAAAACCAACAAAAATTGACAAGAACCACGAAAAGTTCTTGTATTTTAAGATAAAATCTTACTCTATTAAGGAAAAAACTTCCAGCTCGCTGAAATATGTTCATTTGCTGAAAACCATCAAAACCACGAAAAGTTCTTGTATTTGAAGATAAAATCTTTTTGCTTTGAAGAAGAAAGATCCAGCTGACTGAAATAAGTTCATTAGATGAAAACGAACAAAAATTGACAAGAACCACGAAAAGTTCTTGTCTTTTAAGATAAAATCTAACGCTATTAAACAAAAAACTTCTTGCTCGCTGAAATCTGTTCATTTGCTGAAAACCAACAAAACCACGAAAAGTTCTTGTATTTGAAGATAAAATCTTTTTGCTTTGAAGAAGAAAGATCTAGCTGACTGAAATAAGTTCATAAGATGAAAACCAACAAAAATTGTCAAGAACCACGAAAAGTTCTTGTATTTTAAGATAAAATCTTACGCTATTAAAGAAAAAACTCCCAGCTCGCTGAAATATGTTCATTTGCTGAAAACCAACAAAACCACGAAAAGTTCTTGTATTTGAAGATAAAATCTTTTTGCTTTGAAGAAGAAAGATCTAGCTGACTGAAATCAGTTCATTAGATGAAAACCAACAAAAATTGACAAGAAACACGAAAAGTTCTTATATTTTAAGATAAAATCTTACTCTATGAAAGAAAAAACTTCTTGCTCGCTGAAATCTGTTCATTTGCTGAAAACCAACAAAACCACGAAAAGTTCTTGTATTTGAAGATAAAATCTTTTTGCTTTGAAGAAGAAAGATCTAGCTGACTGAAATGAGTTCATTAGATGAAAACCAACAAAAATTGACAAGAACCACGAAAAGTTCTTGTATTTTAAGATAAAATCTTACTCTATTAAGGAAAAAACTTCCAGCTCGCTGAAATATGTTCATTTGCTGAAAACCATCAAAACCACGAAAAGTTCTTGTATTTGAAGATAAAATCTTTTTGCTTTGAAGAAGAAAGATCTAGCTGACTGAAATAAGTTCATTAGATGAAAACGAACAAAAATTGACAAGAACCATGAAAAGTTCTTGTATTTTAAGATAAAATCTTACGCTATTAAAGAAAAAACTTCTTGCTCGCTGAAATCTGTACATTTGCTGAAAACCAACAAAACCACGAAAAGTTCTTGTATTTGAAGATAAAATCTTTTTGCTTTGAAGAAGAAAGATCGAGCTGACTGAAATAAGTTCATTAGATGAAAACCAACAAAAATTGACAAGAACCACCAAAAGTTCTTGTATTTTAAGATAAAATCTGACGCTATTGAGGAAAAAACTTCCAGCTCGCTGAAATATGTTCATTTGCTGAAAACCATCAAAACCACGAAAAGTTCTTGTATTTGAAGATAAAATCCTTTTGCTTTGAAGAAGAAAGATCCAGCTGACTGAAATAAGTTCATTGGATGAAAACCAACAAAAATTGACAAGAAACACGAAAAGTTCTTATATTTTAAGATAAAATCTTACGCTATTAAAGAAAAAACTTCTTGCTCGCTGAAATCTGTTCATTTGCTGAAAACCAACAAAACCACGAAAAGTTCTTGTATTTGAAGATAACATCTTTTTGCTTTGAAGAAGAAAGATCTAGCTGACTGAAATAAGTTCATCAGATGAAAACCAACAAAAATTGACAAGAACCACGAAAAGTTCTTGTATTTTAAGATAAAATCTTACTCTATTAAGGAAAAAACTTCCAGCTCGCTGAAATATGTTCATTTGCTGAAAACCATCAAAACCACGAAAAGTTCTTGTATTTGAAGATAAAATCTTTTTGCTTTGAAGAAGAAAGATCCAGCTGACTGAAATAAGTTCATTAGATGAAAACCAACAAAAATTGACGAGAAACACGAAAAGTTCTTATATTTTAAGATAAAATCTTACGCTATTAAAGAAAAAACTTCTTGCTCGCTGAAATCTGTTCATTTGCTGAAAACCAACAAAACCACGAAAAGTTCTTGTATTTGAAGATAAAATCTTTTTGCTTTGAAGAAGAAAGATCTCGCTGACTGAAATAAGTTCATCAGATGAAAACCAACAAAAATTGACAAGAAACACGAAAAGTTCTTATATTTTAAGATAAAATCTTACGCTATTAAAGAAAAAACTTCTTGCTCGCTGAAATCTGTTCATTTGCTGAAAACCAACAAAACCACGAAAAGTTCTTGTATTTGAAGATAAAATCTTTTTGCTTTGAAGAAGAAAGATCCAGCTGACTGAAATAAGTCGATGAGATGAAAACCAACAAAAATTGACAAGAACCACGAAAAGTTCTTGTATTTTAAGATAAAATCTTAAGCTATTAAGGAAAAAACTTCCAGCTCGCTGAAATATGTTCATTTGCTGAAAACCATCAAAACCACGAAAAGTTCTTGTATTTTAAGATAAAATCTTTTTGCTTTGAAGAAGAAAGATCTGGCTGACTGAAATAAGTCGATGAGATGAAAACCAACAAAAATTGACAAGAAACACGATAAGTTCTTGTATTTTAAGATAAAATCTTACGCTACTAAAGAAAAAACTTCTTGCTCGCTGAAATCTGTTCATTTGCTGAAAACCAACAAAACCACGAAAAGTTCTTGCATTTGAAGATAAAATCTTTTTGCTTTGAAGAAGAAAGATCCAGCTGACTGAAATAAGTTCATTAGATGAAAACCAACAAAAATTGACAAGAACCACGAAAAGTTCTTGTATTTTAAGATAAAATCTGACGCTATTAAGGAAAAAACTTCCAGCTGGCTGAAATATGTTCATTTGCTGAAAACCATCAAAACCACGAAAAGTTCTTGTATTTGAAGATAAAATCTTTTTGCTTTGAAGAAGAAAGATCCAGCTGACTGAAATAAGTTCATTAGATGAAAACCAACAAAAATTGACAAGAAACACGAAAAGTTCTTCTATTTTAAGATAAAATCTTACGCTATTAAAGAAAAAACTTCTTGCTCGCTGAAATCTGTTCATTTGCTGAAAACCAACAAAACCACGAAAAGTTCTTGTATTTGAAGATAAAATCTTTTTGCTTTGAAGAAGAAAGATCTAGCTGACTGAAATAAGTTCATAAGATGAAAACCAACAAAAATTGACAAGAACCACGAAAAGTTCTTGTATTTTAAGATAAAATCTTACTCTATTAAGGAAAAAACTTCCAGCTCGCTGAAATTTGTTCATTTGCTGAAAACCATCAAAACCACGAAAAGTTCTTGTATTTGAAGATAAAATCTTTTTGCTTTGAAGAAGAAAGATCCAGCTGACTGAAATAAGTTCATTAGATGAAAACCAACAAAAATTGACAAGAACCATGAAAAGTTCTTGTATTTTAAGATAAAATCTTACGCTATTAAAGAAAAAACTTCTTGCTCGCTGAAATCTGTTCATTTGCTGAAAACCAACAAAACCACGAAAAGTTCTTGTATTTGAAGATGAAATGTTTTTGCTTTGAAGAAGAAAGATCTAGCTGACTGAAATAAGTTCATCAGATGAAAACCAACAAAAATTGACAAGAACCACGAAAAGTTCTTGTATTTTAAGATAAAATCTTACTCTATTAAGGAAAAAACTTCCAGCTCGCTGAAATATGTTCATTTGCTGAAAACCATCAAAACCACGAAAAGTTCTTGTATTTGAAGATAAAATCTTTTTGCTTTGAAGAAGATCCAGCTGACTGAAATAAGTTCATTAGATGAAAACGAACAAAAATTGACAAGAACCACGAAAAGTTCTTGTATTTTAAGATAAAATCTAACGCTATTAAACAAAAAACTTCTTGCTCGCTGAAATCTGTTCATTTGCTGAAAACCAACAAAACCACGAAAAGTTCTTGTATTTGAAGATAAAATCTTTTTGCTTTGAAGAAGAAAGATCTAGCTGACTGAAATAAGTTCATAAGATGAAAACCAACAAAAATTGTCAAGAACCACGAAAAGTTCTTGTATTTTAAGATAAAATCTTACGCTATTAAAGAAAAAACTCCCAGCTCGCTGAAATATGTTCATTTGCTGAAAACCAACAAAACCACGAAAAGTTCTTGTATTTGAAGATAAAATCTTTTTGCTTTGAAGAAGAAAGATCTAGCTGACTGAAATCAGTTCATCAGATGAAAACCAACAAAAATTGACAAGAACCACGAAAAGTTCTTGTATTTTAAGATAAAATCTGACACTATTAAGGAAAAAACTTCCAGCTCGCTGAAATATGTTCATTTGCTGAAAACCATCAAAACCACGAAAAGTTCTTGTATTTGAAGATAAAATCTTTTTGCTTTGAAGAAGAAAGATCCAGCTGACTGAAATAAGTTCATTAGATGAAAACCAACAAAAATTGACAAGAAACACGAAAAGTTCTTCTATTTTAAGATAAAATCTTACTCTATGAAAGAAAAAACTTCTTGCTCGCTGAAATCTGTTCATTTGCTGAAAACCAACAAAACCACGAAAAGTTCTTGTATTTGAAGATAAAATCTTTTTGCTTTGAAGAAGAAAGATGTAGCTGACTGAAATAAGTTCATTAGATGAAAACCAACAAAAATTGACAAGAACCACGAAAAGTTCTTGTATTTTAAGATAAAATCTTACTCTATTAAGGAAAAAACTTCCAGCTCGCTGAAATATGTTCATTTGCTGAAAACCATCAAAACCACGAAAAGTTCTTGTATTTGAAGATAAAATCTTTTTGCTTTGAAGAAGAAAGATCTAGCTGACTGAAATAAGTTCATTAGATGAAAACGAACAAAAATTGACAAGAACCATGAAAAGTTCTTGTATTTTAAGATAAAATCTTACGCTATTAAAGAAAAAACTTCTTGCTCGCTGAAATCTGTACATTTGCTGAAAACCAACAAAACCACGAAAAGTTCTTGTATTTGAAGATAAAATCTTTTTGCTTTGAAGAAGAAAGATCGAGCTGACTGAAATAAGTTCATCAGATGAAAACCAACAAAAATTGACAAGAACCACCAAAAGTTCTTGTATTTTAAGATAAAATCTGACGCTATTGAGGAAAAAACTTCCAGCTCGCTGAAATATGTTCATTTGCTGAAAACCATCAAAACCACGAAAAGTTCTTGTATTTGAAGATAAAATCCTTTTGCTTTGAAGAAGAAAGATCCAGCTGACTGAAATAAGTTCATTAGATGAAAACCAACAAAAATTGACAAGAAACACGAAAAGTTCTTATATTTTAAGATAAAATCTTACGCTATTAAAGAAAAAACTTCTTGCTCGCTGAAATCTGTTCATTTGCTGAAAACCAACAAAACCACGAAAAGTTCTTGTGTTTGAAGATAACATCTTTTTGCTTTGAAGAAGAAAGATCTAGCTGACTGAAATAAGTTCATCAGATGAAAACCAACAAAAATTGACAAGAACCACGAAAAGTTCTTGTATTTTAAGATAAAATCTTACTCTATTAAGGAAAAAACTTCCAGCTCGCTGAAATATGTTCATTTGCTGAAAACCATCAAAACCACGAAAAGTTCTTGTGTTTGAAGATAAAATCTTTTTGCTTTGAAGAAGAAAGATCCAGCTGACTGAAATAAGTTCATTAGATGAAAACCAACAAAAATTGACAAGAAACACGAAAAGTTCTTATATTTTAAGATAAAATCTTACGCTATTAAAGAAAAAACTTCTTGCTCGCTGAAATCTGTTCATTTGCTGAAAACCAACAAAACCACGAAAAGTTCTTGTATTTGAAGATAAAATCTTTTTGCTTTGAAGAAGAAAGATCTCGCTGACTGAAATAAGTTCATCAGATGAAAACCAACAAAAATTGACAAGAACCACGAAAAGTTCTTGTATTTTAAGATAAAATCTTACTCTATTAAGGAAAAAACTTCCAGCTCGCTGAAATATGTTCATTTGCTGAAAACCATCAAAACCACGAAAAGTTCTTGTATTTGAAGATAAAATCTTTTTGCTTTGAAGAAGAAAGATCTAGCTGACTGAAATAAGTTCATTAGATGAAAACGAACAAAAATTGACAAGAACCATGAAAAGTTCTTGTATTTTAAGATAAAATCTTACGCTATTAAAGAAAAAACTTCTTGCTCGCTGAAATCTGTTCATTTGCTGAAAACCAACAAAACCACGAAAAGTTCTTGTGTTTGAAGATAAAATCTTTTTGCTTTCAAGAAGAAAGATCCAGCTGACTGAAATAAGTTCATGAGATGAAAACCAACAAAAAGTGACAAGAACCACCAAAAGTTCTTGTATTTTAAGATAAAATCTGACGCTATTAAGGAAAAAACTTCCAGCTCGCTGAAATATGTTCATTTGCTGAAAACCATCAAAACCACGAAAAGTTCTTGTATTTGAAGATAAAATCCTTTTGCTTTGAAGAAGAAAGATCCAGCTGACTGAAATAAGTTCATTAGATGAAAACCAACAAAAATTGACAAGAAACACGAAAAGTTCTTATATTTTAAGATAAAATCTTACGCTATTAAAGAAAAAACTTCTTGCTCGCTGAAATCTGTTCATTTGCTGAAAACCAACAAAACCACGAAAAGTTCTTGTATTTGAAGATGAAATCTTTTTGCTTTGAAGAAGAAAGATCTCGCTGACTGAAATAAGTTCATCAGATGAAAACCAACAAAAATTGACAAGAACCACGAAAAGTTCTTGTATTTTAAGATAAAATCTTACGCTATTAAGGAAAAAACTTCCAGCTCGCTGAAATATGCTCATTTGCTGAAAACCATCAAAACCACGAAAAGTTCTTGTATTTTAAGATAAAATCTTTTTGCTTTGAAGAAGAAAGATCTGGCTGACTGAAATAAGTCGATGAGATGAAAACCAACAAAAATTGACAAGAAACACGAAAAGTTCTTGTATTTTAAGATAAAATCTTACGCTATTAATGAAAAAACTTCTTGCTCGCTGTAATCTGTTCATTTGCTGAAAACCAACAAAACCACAAAAAGTTCTTGTATTTTAAGATAAAATCTTTTTGCTTTGAAGAAGAAAGATCTGGCTGACTGAAATAAGTCGATGAGATGAAAACCAACAAAAATTGACAAGAAACACGAAAAGTTCTTGTATTTTAAGATAAAATCTTACGCTATTAAGGAAAAAACTTCCAGCTCGCTGAAATATGCTCATTTGCTGAAAACCATCAAAACCACGAAAAGTTCTTGTATTTTAAGATAAAATCTTTTTGCTTTGAAGAAGAAAGATCCAGCTGACTGAAATAAGTTCATTAGATGAAAACCAACAAAAATTGACAAGAACCACGAAAAGTTCTTGTATTTTAAGATAAAATCTGACGCTATTAAGGAAAAAACTTCCAGCTCGCTGAAATATGTTCATTTGCTGAAAACCAACAAAACCACGAAAAGTTCTTGTATTTGAAGATAAAATCTTTTTGCTTTGAAGAAGAAAGATCTAGCTGACTGAAATAAGTTCATTAGATGAAAACCAACAAAAATTGACAAGAACCACGAAAAGTTCTTGTATTTTAAGATAAAATCTTACTCTATTAAGGAAAAAACTTCCAGCTCGCTGAAATATGTTCATTTGCTGAAAACCATCAAAACCACGAAAAGTTCTTGTATTTGAAGATAAAATCTTTTTGCTTTGAAGAAGAAAGATCTAGCTGACTGAAATAAGTTCATTAGATGAAAACGAACAAAAATTGACAAGAACCATGAAAAGTTCTTGTATTTTAAGATAAAATCTTACGCTATTAAAGAAAAAACTTCTTGCTCGCTGAAATCTGTTCATTTGCTGAAATCCAACAAAAGCACGAAAAGTTCTTGTATTTGAAGATAAAATCTTTTTGCTTTGAAGAAGAAAGATCTAGCTGACTGAAATCAGTTCATTAGATGAAAACCAACAAAAATTGACAAGAACCACCAAAAGTTCTTGTATTTTAAGATAAAATCTGACGCTATTAAGGAAAAAACTTCCAGCTCGCTGAAATATGTTCATTTGCTGAAAACCATCAAAACCACGAAAAGTTCTTGTATTTGAAGATAAAATCCTTTTGCTTTGAAGAAGAAAGATCCAGCTGACTGAAATAAGTTCATTAGATGAAAACCAACAAAAATTGACAAGAAACACGAAAAGTTCTTATATTTTAAGATAAAATCTTACGCTATTAAAGAAAAAACTTCTTGCTCGCTGAAATCTGTTCATTTGCTGAAAACCAACAAAACCACGAAAAGTTCTTGTATTTGAAGATGAAATCTTTTTGCTTTGAAGAAGAAAGATCTTGCTGACTGAAATAAGTTCATCAGATGAAAACCAACAAAAATTGACAAGAACCATGAAAAGTTCTTGTATTTGAAGATAAAATCTTACTCTATAAAGGAAAAAACTTCCAGCTCGCTGAAATATGTTCATTTGCTGAAAACCATCAAAACCACGAAAAGTTCTTGTATTTGAAGATAAAATCTTTTTGCTTTGAAGAAGAAAGATCCAGCTGACTGAAATAAGTTCATTGGATGAAAACGAACAAAAATTGACAAGAACCACGAAAAGTTCTTGTATTTTAAGATAAAATCTTACGCTATTAAAGAAAAAACTCCCAGCTCGCTGAAATATGTTCATTTGCTGAAAACCAACAAAACCACGAAAAGTTCTTGTATTTGAAGATAAAATCTTTTTGCTTTGAAGAAGAAAGATCTGGCTGACTGAAATAAGTCGATGAGATGAAAACCAACAAAAATTGACAAGAAACACGAAAAGTTCTTGTATTTTAAGATAAAATCTTACGCTATTAATGAAAAAACTTCTTGCTCGCTGAAATCTGTTGATTTGCTGAAAACCAACAAAACCACGAAAAGTTCTTGTATTTGAAGATAAAATCTTTTTGCTTTGAAGAAGAAAGATCCAGCTGACTGAAATAAGTCGATGAGATGAAAACCAACAAAAATTGACAAGAACCACGAAAAGTTCTTGTATTTTAAGATAAAATCTTACGCTGTTAAGGAAAAAACTTCCAGCTCGCTGAAATATGTTCATTTGCTGAAAACCATCAAAACCACGAAAAGTTCTTGTATTTTAAGATAAAATCTTTTTGCTTTGAAGAAGAAAGATCTGGCTGACTGAAATAAGTCGATGAGCTGAAAACCAACAAAAATTGACAAGAAACACGAAAAGTTCTTGGATTTTAAGATAAAATCTTACGCAACTAAAGAAAAAACTTCTTGCTCGCTGAAATCTGTTCATTTGCTGAAAACCAACAAAACCACGAAAAGTTCTTGTATTTGAAGATAAAATCTTTTTGCTTTGAAGAAGAAAGATCCAGCTGACTGAAATAAGTACATCAGATGAAAACCAACAAAAATTGACAAGAAACACGAAAAGTTCTTATATTTTGAGATAAAATCTTACGCTATAAAAGAAAAAACTTCTTGCTCGCTGAAATATGTTCATTTGCTGAAAACCATCAAAACCACGAAAAGTTCTTGTATTTGAAGATAAAATCTTTTTGCTTTGAAGAAGAAAGATCTAGCTGACTGAAATAAGTTCATCAGATGAAAACGAACAAAAATTGACAAGAACCATGAAAAGTTCTTGTATTTTAAGATAAAATCTTACGCTATTAAAGAAAAAACTTCTTGCTCGCTGAAATCTGTTCATTTGCTGAAAACCAACAAAACCACGAAAAGTTCTTGTATTTGAAGATGAAATCTTTTTGCTTTCAAGAAGAAAGATCCAGCTGACTGAAATAAGTTCATCAGATGAAAACCAACAAAAATTGACAAGAACCACGAAAAGTTCTTGTATTTTAAGATAAAATCTTACTCTATTAAGGAAAAAACTTCCAGCTCGCTGAAATATGTTCATTTGCTGAAAACCATCAAAACCACGAAAAGTTCTTGTATTTGAAGATAAAATCTTTTTGCTTTGAAGAAGAAAGATCCAGCTGACTGAAATAAGTTCATTGGATGAAAACGAACAAAAATTGACAAGAACCACGAAAAGTTCTTGTATTTTAAGATAAAATCTTACGCTATTAAAGAAAAAACTCCCAGCTCGCTGAAATATGTTCATTTGCTGAAAACCAACAAAACCACGAAAAGTTCTTGTATTTGAAGATAAAATCTTTTTGCTTTGAAGAAGAAAGATCTGGCTGACTGAAATAAGTCGATGAGATGAAAACCAACAAAAATTGACAAGAAACACGAAAAGTTCTTGTATTTTAAGATAAAATCTTACGCTATTAATGAAAAAACTTCTTGCTCGCTGAAATCTGTTGATTTGCTGAAAACCAACAAAACCACGAAAAGTTCTTGTATTTGAAGATAAAATCTTTTTGCTTTGAAGAAGAAAGATCCAGCTGACTGAAATAAGTCGATGAGATGAAAACCAACAAAAATTGACAAGAACCACGAAAAGTTCTTGTATTTTAAGATAAAATCTTACGCTGTTAAGGAAAAAACTTCCAGCTCGCTGAAATATGTTCATTTGCTGAAAACCATCAAAACCACGAAAAGTTCTTGTATTTTAAGATAAAATCTTTTTGCTTTGAAGAAGAAAGATCTGGCTGACTGAAATAAGTCGATGAGCTGAAAACCAACAAAAATTGACAAGAAACACGAAAAGTTCTTGGATTTTAAGATAAAATCTTACGCAACTAAAGAAAAAACTTCTTGCTCGCTGAAATCTGTTCATTTGCTGAAAACCAACAAAACCACGAAAAGTTCTTGTATTTGAAGATAAAATCTTTTTGCTTTGAAGAAGAAAGATCCAGCTGACTGAAATAAGTACATCAGATGAAAACCAACAAAAATTGACAAGAAACACGAAAAGTTCTTATATTTTGAGATAAAATCTTACGCTATAAAAGAAAAAACTTCTTGCTCGCTGAAATATGTTCATTTGCTGAAAACCATCAAAACCACGAAAAGTTCTTGTATTTGAAGATAAAATCTTTTTGCTTTGAAGAAGAAAGATCTAGCTGACTGAAATAAGTTCATCAGATGAAAACGAACAAAAATTGACAAGAACCATGAAAAGTTCTTGTATTTTAAGATAAAATCTTACGCTATTAAAGAAAAAACTTCTTGCTCGCTGAAATCTGTTCATTTGCTGAAAACCAACAAAACCACGAAAAGTTCTTGTATTTGAAGATGAAATCTTTTTGCTTTCAAGAAGAAAGATCCAGCTGACTGAAATAAGTTCATCAGATGAAAACCAACAAAAATTGACAAGAACCACGAAAAGTTCTTGTATTTTAAGATAAAATCTTACTCTATTAAGGAAAAAACTTCCAGCTCGCTGAAATATGTTCATTTGCTGAAAACCATCAAAACCACGAAAAGTTCTTGTATTTGAAGATAAAATCTTTTTGCTTTGAAGAAGAAAGATCCAGCTGACTGAAATAAGTACATTAGATGAAAACCAACAAAAATTGACAAGAAACACGAAAAGTTCTTATATTTTAAGATAAAATCTTACGCTATTAAAGAAAAAACTTCTTGCTCGCTGAAATATGTTCATTTGCTGAAAACCATCAAAACCACGAAAAGTTCTTGTATTTGAAGATAAAATCTTTTTGCTTTGAAGAAGAAAGATCTAGCTGACTGAAATAAGTTCATCAGATGAAAACGAACAAAAATTGACAAGAACCATGAAAAGTTCTTGTATTTTAAGATAAAATCTTACGCTATTAAAGAAAAAACTTCTTGCTCGCTGAAATCTGTTCATTTGCTGAAAACCAACAAAACCACGAAAAGTTCTTGTATTTGAAGATGAAATCTTTTTGCTTTCAAGAAGAAAGATCCAGCTGACTGAAATAAGTTCATCAGATGAAAACCAACAAAAATTGACAAGAACCACGAAAAGTTCTTGTATTTTAAGATAAAATCTTACTCTATTAAGGAAAAAACTTCCAGCTCGCTGAAATATGTTCATTTGCTGAAAACCATCAAAACCACGAAAAGTTCTTGTATTTGAAGATAAAATCTTTTTGCTTTGAAGAAGAAAGATCCAGCTGACTGAAATAAGTTCATTGGATGAAAACGAACAAAAATTGACAAGAACCACGAAAAGTTCTTGTATTTTAAGATAAAATCTTACGCTATTAAAGAAAAAACTCCCAGCTCGCTGAAATATGTTCATTTGCTGAAAACCAACAAAACCACGAAAAGTTCTTGTATTTGAAGATAAAATCTTTTTGCTTTGAAGAAGAAAGATCTGGCTGACTGAAATAAGTCGATGAGATGAAAACCAACAAAAATTGACAAGAAACACGAAAAGTTCTTGTATTTTAAGATAAAATCTTACGCTATTAATGAAAAAACTTCTTGCTCGCTGAAATCTGTTGATTTGCTGAAAACCAACAAAACCACGAAAAGTTCTTGTATTTGAAGATAAAATCTTTTTGCTTTGAAGAAGAAAGATCCAGCTGACTGAAATAAGTCGATGAGATGAAAACCAACAAAAATTGACAAGAACCACGAAAAGTTCTTGTATTTTAAGATAAAATCTTACGCTGTTAAGGAAAAAACTTCCAGCTCGCTGAAATATGTTCATTTGCTGAAAACCATCAAAACCACGAAAAGTTCTTGTATTTTAAGATAAAATCTTTTTGCTTTGAAGAAGAAAGATCTGGCTGACTGAAATAAGTCGATGAGCTGAAAACCAACAAAAATTGACAAGAAACACGAAAAGTTCTTGGATTTTAAGATAAAATCTTACGCAACTAAAGAAAAAACTTCTTGCTCGCTGAAATCTGTTCATTTGCTGAAAACCAACAAAACCACGAAAAGTTCTTGTATTTGAAGATAAAATCTTTTTGCTTTGAAGAAGAAAGATCCAGCTGACTGAAATAAGTACATCAGATGAAAACCAACAAAAATTGACAAGAAACACGAAAAGTTCTTATATTTTGAGATAAAATCTTACGCTATAAAAGAAAAAACTTCTTGCTCGCTGAAATATGTTCATTTGCTGAAAACCATCAAAACCACGAAAAGTTCTTGTATTTGAAGATAAAATCTTTTTGCTTTGAAGAAGAAAGATCTAGCTGACTGAAATAAGTTCATCAGATGAAAACGAACAAAAATTGACAAGAACCATGAAAAGTTCTTGTATTTTAAGATAAAATCTTACGCTATTAAAGAAAAAACTTCTTGCTCGCTGAAATCTGTTCATTTGCTGAAAACCAACAAAACCACGAAAAGTTCTTGTATTTGAAGATGAAATCTTTTTGCTTTCAAGAAGAAAGATCCAGCTGACTGAAATAAGTTCATCAGATGAAAACCAACAAAAATTGACAAGAACCACGAAAAGTTCTTGTATTTTAAGATAAAATCTTACTCTATTAAGGAAAAAACTTCCAGCTCGCTGAAATATGTTCATTTGCTGAAAACCATCAAAACCACGAAAAGTTCTTGTATTTGAAGATAAAATCTTTTTGCTTTGAAGAAGAAAGATCCAGCTGACTGAAATAAGTACATTAGATGAAAACCAACAAAAATTGACAAGAAACACGAAAAGTTCTTATATTTTAAGATAAAATCTTACGCTATTAAAGAAAAAACTTCTTGCTCGCTGAAATATGTTCATTTGCTGAAAACCATCAAAACCACGAAAAGTTCTTGTATTTGAAGATAAAATCTTTTTGCTTTGAAGAAGAAAGATCTAGCTGACTGAAATAAGTTCATCAGATGAAAACGAACAAAAATTGACAAGAACCATGAAAAGTTCTTGTATTTTAAGATAAAATCTTACGCTATTAAAGAAAAAACTTCTTGCTCGCTGAAATCTGTTCATTTGCTGAAAACCAACAAAACCACGAAAAGTTCTTGTATTTGAAGATGAAATCTTTTTGCTTTCAAGAAGAAAGATCCAGCTGACTGAAATAAGTTCATCAGATGAAAACCAACAAAAATTGACAAGAACCACGAAAAGTTCTTGTATTTTAAGATAAAATCTTACTCTATTAAGGAAAAAACTTCCAGCTCGCTGAAATATGTTCATTTGCTGAAAACCATCAAAACCACGAAAAGTTATTGTATTTGAAGATAAAATCTTTTTGCTTTGAAGAAGAAAGATCCAGCTGACTGAAATAAGTTCATTCGATGAAAACGAACAAAAATTGACAAGAACCACGAAAAGTTCTTGTATTTTAAGATAAAATCTTACGCTATTAAACAAAAAACTTCTTGCTCGCTGAAATCTGTTCATTTGCTGAAAACCAACAAAACCACGAAAAGTTCTTGTATTTGAAGATAAAATCTTTTTGCTTTGAAGAAGAAAGATCCAGCTGACTGAAATAAGTTCAACAGATGAAAACCAACAAAAATTGTCAAGAACCACGAAAAGTTCTTGTATTTTAAGATAAAATCTTACGCTATTAAATAAAAAACTCCCAGCTCGCTGAAATATGTTCATTTGCTGAAAACCAACAAAACCACGAAAAGTTCTTGTATTTGAAGATAAAATATTTTTGCTTTGAAGAAGAAAGATCTAGCTGACTGAAATAAGTTCATTAGATGAAAACCAACAAAAATTGACAAGAACCACGAAAAGTTCTTGTATTTTAAGATAAAATCTTACGCTATTAAGGAAAAAACTTCCAGCTCGCTGAAATATGCTCATTTGCTGAAAACCATCAAAACCACGAAAAGTTCTTGTATTTTAAGATAAAATCTTTTTGCTTTGAAGAAGAAAGATCTGGCTGACTGAAATAAGTTCATTAGATGAAAACGAACAAAAATTGACAAGAACCATGAAAAGTTCTTGTATTTTAAGATAAAATCTTACGCTATTAAAGAAAAAACTTCTTGCTCGCTGAAATCTGTTCATTTGCTGAAAACCAACAAAACCACGAAAAGTTCTTGTATTTGAAGATAAAATCTTTTTGCTTTGAAGAAGAAAGATCTAGCTGACTGAAATAAGTTCATTAGATGAAAACCAACAAAAATTGACAAGAACCACGAAAAGTTCTTGTATTTTAAGATAAAATCTTACTCTATTAAGGAAAAAACTTCCAGCTCGCTGAAATATGTTCATTTGCTGAAAACCATCAAAACCACGAAAAGTTCTTGTATTTGAAGATAAAATCTTTTTGCTTTGAAGAAGAAAGATCTAGCTGACTGAAATAAGTTCATTAGATGAAAACGAACAAAAATTGACAAGAACCATGAAAAGTTCTTGTATTTTAAGATAAAATCTTACGCTATTAAAGAAAAAACTTCTTGCTCGCTGAAATCTGTTCATTTGCTGAAATCCAACAAAAGCACGAAAAGTTCTTGTATTTGAAGATAAAATCTTTTTGCTTTGAAGAAGAAAGATCTAGCTGACTGAAATCAGTTCATTAGATGAAAACCAACAAAAATTGACAAGAACCACCAAAAGTTCTTGTATTTTAAGATAAAATCTGACGCTATTAAGGAAAAAACTTCCAGCTCGCTGAAATATGTTCATTTGCTGAAAACCATCAAAACCACGAAAAGTTCTTGTATTTGAAGATAAAATCCTTTTGCTTTGAAGAAGAAAGATCCAGCTGACTGAAATAAGTTAATTAGATGAAAACCAACAAAAATTGACAAGAAACACGAAAAGTTCTTATATTTTAAGATAAAATCTTACGCTATTAAAGAAAAAACTTCTTGCTCGCTGAAATCTGTTCATTTGCTGAAAACCAACAAAACCACGAAAAGTTCTTGTATTTGAAGATGAAATCTTTTTGCTTTGAAGAAGAAAGATCTTGCTGACTGAAATAAGTTCATCAGATGAAAACCAACAAAAATTGACAAGAACCATGAAAAGTTCTTGCATTTGAAGATAAAATCTTACTCTATAAAGGAAAAAACTTCCAGCTCGCTGAAATATGTTCATTTGCTGAAAACCATCAAAACCACGAAAAGTTCTTGTATTTGAAGATAAAATCTTTTTGCTTTGAAGAAGAAAGATCCAGCTGACTGAAATAAGTTCATTGGATGAAAACGAACAAAAATTGACAAGAACCACGAAAAGTTCTTGTATTTTAAGATAAAATCTTACGCTATTAAAGAAAAAACTTCTTGCTCGCTGAAATCTGTTCATTTGCTGAAAACCAACAAAACCACGAAAAGTTCTTGTATTTGAAGATAAAATCTTCTTGCTTTGAAGAAGAAAGATCTAGCTGACTGAAATAAGTTCATAAGATGAAAACCAACAAAAATTGTCAAGAACCACGAAAAGTTCTTGTATTTTAAGATAAAATCTTACGCTATTCAAGAAAAAACTTCCAGCTCGCTGAAATATGCTCATTTGCTGAAAACGATCAAAACCACGAAAAGTTCTTGTATTTTAAGATAAAATCTTTTTGCTTTGAAGAAGAAAGATCTGGCTGACTGAAATAAGTCGATGAGATGAAAACCAACAAAAATTGACAAGAAACACGAAAAGTTCTTGTATTTTAAGATAAAATCTTACGCTATTAATGAAAAAACTTCTTGCTCGCTGAAATCTGTTGATTTGCTGAAAACCAACAAAACCACGAAAAGTTCTTGTATTTGAAGATAAAATCTTTTTGCTTTGAAGAAGAAAGATCCAGCTGACTGAAATAAGTCGATGAGATGAAAACCAACAAAAATTGACAAGAACCATGAAAAGTTCTTGTATTTTAAGATAAAATCTTACGCTGTTAAGGAAAAAACTTCCAGCTCGCTGAAATATGTTCATTTGCTGAAAACCATCAAAACCACGAAAAGTTCTTGTATTTTAAGATAAAATCTTTTTGCTTTGAAGAAGAAAGATCTGGCTGACTGAAATAAGTCGATGAGCTGAAAACCAACAAAAATTGACAAGAAACACGAAAAGTTCTTGGATTTTAAGATAAAATCTTACGCAACTAAAGAAAAAACTTCTTGCTCGCTGAAATCTGTTCATTTGCTGAAAACCAACAAAACCACGAAAAGTTCTTGTATTTGAAGATAAAATCTTTTTGCTTTGAAGATGAAAGATCCAGCTGACTGAAATAAGTACATTAGATGAAAACCAACAAAAATTGACAAGAAACACGAAAAGTTCTTATATTTTAAGATAAAATCTTACGCTATTAAAGAAAAAACTTCTTGCTCGCTGAAATATGTTCATTTGCTGAAAACCATCAAAACCACGAAAAGTTCTTGTATTTGAAGATAAAATCTTTTTGCTTTGAAGAAGAAAGATCTAGCTGACTGAAATAAGTTCATCAGATGAAAACGAACAAAAATTGACAAGAACCATGAAAAGTTCTTGTATTTTAAGATAAAATCTTACGCTATTAAAGAAAAAACTTCTTGCTCGCTGAAATCTGTTCATTTGCTGAAAACCAACAAAACCACGAAAAGTTCTTGTATTTGAAGATGAAATCTTTTTGCTTTCAAGAAGAAAGATCCAGCTGACTGAAATAAGTTCATTAGATGAAAACCAACAAAAATTGACAAGAACCACCAAAAGTTCTTGTATTTTAAGATAAAATCTGACGCTGCTGAGGAAAAAACTTCCAGCTCGCTGAAATATGTTCATTTGCTGAAAACCATCAAAACCACGAAAAGTTCTTGTATTTGAAGATAAAATCTTTTTGCTTTGAAGAAGAAAGATCTTGCTGACTGAAATAAGTTCATTAGATGAAAACGAACAAAAATTGACAAGAACCACGAAAAGTTCTTGTATTTTAAGATAAAATCTTACGCTATCAAAGAAAAAACTTCTTGCTCGCTGAAATCTGTTCATTTGCTGAAAACCAACAAAACCACGAAAAGTTCTTGTATTTGAAGATAAAATCTTTTTGCTTTGAAGAAGAAAGATCCAGCTGACTGAAATAAGTTCATTGGATGAAAACCAACAAAAATTGACAAGAACCACGAAAAGTGCTTGTATTTTAAGATAAAATCTTACGCGATTAAAGAAAAAACTTCTTGCTCGCTGAAATCTGTTCATTTGCTGAAAACCAACAAAACCACGAAAAGTTCTTGTATTTGAAGATAAAATCTTTTTGCTTTGAAGAAGAAAGATCTAGCTGACTGAAATAAGTTCATTCGATGAAAACCAACCAAAATTGACAAGAACCACGAAAAGTTCTTGTATTTTAAGATAAAATCTTACTCTATTAAGGAAAAAACTTCCAGCTCGCTGAAATATGTTCATTTGCTGAAAACCATCAAAACCACGCAAAGTTCTTGTATTTGAAGATAAAATCTTTTTGCTTTGAAGAAGAAAGATCTAGCTGACTGAAATAAGTTCATCAGATGAAAGCGAACAAAAATTGACAAGAACCACGAAAAGTTCTTGTATTTTAAGATAAAATCTTACGCTATTAAAGAAAAAACTTCTTGCTCGCTGAAATCTGTTCATTTGCTGAAAACCAACAAAACCACGAAAAGTTCTTGTATTTGAAGATAAAATCTTTTTGCTTTGAAGAAGAAAGATCGAGCTGACTGAAATAAGTTCATTGGATGAAAACCAACAAAAATTGACAAGAACCACGAAAAGTTCTTGTATTTTAAGATAAAATCTTACTCTATTAAGGAAAAAACTTCCAGCTCGCTGAAATATGTTCATTTGCTAAAAACCATCAAAACCACGAAAAGTTCTTGTATTTGATGATAAAATATTTTTGCTTTGAAGAAGAAAGATCCAGCGGACTGAAATAAGTTCATTAGATGAAAACCAACAAAAATTGACAATTACCACGAAAAGTTCTTGTTTTTTAAGATCAAATCTGACGCTATTCAGGAAAAAACTTCCAGCTCGCTGAAATATGTTCATTTGCTGAAAACCATCAAAACCACGAAAAGTTCTTGTATTTGAAGATAAAATCCTTTTGCTTTGAAGAAGAAAGATCCAGCTGACTGAAATAAGTTCATTGGATGAAAGCGAACAAAAATTGACAAGAACCACGAAACGTTCTTGTATTTTAAGATAAAATCTTACGCTATTAAAGAAAAAACTCCCAGCTCGCTGAAATCTGTTCATTTGCTGAAAGCCAAAAAAACCACGAACAGTTCTTGTATTTGAAGATAAAATCTTTTTGCTTTGAAGAAGAAAGATCTAGCTGACTGAAATAAGTTCATTAGATGAAAGCGAACAAAAATTGACAAGAACCACGAAAAGTTCTTGTATTTTAAGATAAAATCTTACGCTATTAAAGAAAAAACTTCTTGCTCGCTGAAATCTGTTCATTTGCTAAAAACCAACAAAACCACGAAAAGTTCTTGTATTTGAAGATAAAATCTTTTTGCTTTGAAGAAGAAAGATCGAGCTGACTGAAATAAGTTCATTGGATGAAAACCAACAAAAATTGACAAGAACCACGAAAAGTTCTTGTATTTTAAGATAAAATCTTACGCTATTAAAGAAAAAACTCCCAGCTCGCTGAAATCTGTTCATTTGCTGAAAACCAACAAAACCTCGAAAAGTTCTTGTATTTGAAGATAAAATCTTTTTGCTTTGAAGAAGAAAGATCTCGCTGACTGAAATAAGTTCATTAGATGAAAACCAACAAAAATTGACAAGAACCACGAAAAGTTCTTGTATTTTAAGATAAAATCTTACTCTATTAAGGAAACAACATCCAGCTCGCTGAAATCTGTTCATTTGCTGAAAACCATCAAAACCACGAAAAGTTCTTGTATTTGAAGATAAAATCTTTTTGCTTTGAAGAAGAAAGATCTAGCTGACTGAAATAAGTTCATTAGATGAAAACCAACCAAAATTGACAAGAACCACGAAAAGTTCTTGTATTTTAAGATAAAATCTTACTCTATTAAGGAAAAAACTTCCAGCTCGCTGAAATATGTTCATTTGCTGAAAACCATCAAAACCACGCAAAGTTCTTGTATTTGAAGATAAAATCTTTTTGCTTTGAAGAAGAAAGATCCAGCTGACTGAAATAAGTTCATCAGATGAAAGCGAACAAAAATTGACAAGAACCACGAAAAGTTCTTGTATTTTAAGATAAAATCTTACGCTATTAAAGAAAAAACTTCTTGCTCGCTGAAATCTGTTCATTTGCTGAAAACCAACAAAACCACGAAAAGTTCTTGTATTTGAAGATAAAATCTTTTTGCTTTGAAGAAGAAAGATCGAGCTGACTGAAATAAGTTCATTGGATGAAAACCAACAAAAATTGACAAGAACCACGAAAAGTTCTTGTATTTTAAGATAAAATCTTACTCTATTAAGGAAAAAACTTCCAGCTCGCTGAAATATGTTCATTTGCTAAAAACCATCAAAACCACGAAAAGTTCTTGTATTTGATGATAAAATCTTTTTGCTTTGAAGAAGAAAGATCCAGCGGACTGAAATAAGTTCATCAGATGAAAACCAACAAAAATTGACAAGAACCACGAAAAGTTCTTGTTTTTTAAGATCAAATCTGACGCTATTAAGGAAAAAACTTCCAGCTCGCTGAAATATGTTCATTTGCTGAAAACCATCAAAACCACGAAAAGTTCTTGTATTTGAAGATAAAATCCTTTTGATTTGAAGAAGAAAGATCCAGCTGACTGAAATAAGTTCATTAGATGAAAGCGAACAAAAATTGACAAGAACCACGAAAAGTTCTTGTATTTTAAGATAAAATCTTACGCTATTAAAGAAAAAACTTCTTGCTCGCTGAAATCTGTTCATTTGCTGAAAACCAACAAAACCACGAAAAGTTCTTGTATTTGATGATAAAATCTTTTTGCTTTGAAGAAGAAAGATCGAGCTGACTGAAATAAGTTCATTGGATGAAAACCAACAAAAATTGACAAGAACCACGAAAAGTTCTTGTATTTTAAGATAAAATCTTACGCTATTAAAGAAAAAACTCCCAGCTCGCTGAAATCTGTTCATTTGCTGAAAGCCAACAAAACCACGAAAAGTTCTTGTATTTGAAGATAAAATCTTTTTGCTTTGAAGAAGAAAGATCTAGCTGACTGAAATAAGTTCATTAGATGAAAGCGAACAAAAATTGACAAGAACCACGAAAAGTTCTTGTATTTTAAGATAAAATCTTACGCTATTAAAGAAAAAACTTCTTGCTCGCTGAAATCTGTTCATTTGCTAAAAACCAACAAAACCACGAAAAGTTCTTGTATTTGAAGATAAAATCTTTTTGCTTTGAAGAAGAAAGATCGAGCTGACTGAAATAAGTTCATTGGATGAAAACCAACAAAAATTGACAAGAACCACGAAAAGTTCTTGTATTTTAAGATAAAATCTTACGCTATTAAAGAAAAAACTTCTTGCTCGCTGAAATCTGTTCATTTGCTGAAAACCAACAAAACCACGAAAAGTTCCTGTATTTGAAGATAAAATCTTTTTGCTTTGAAGAACAAAGATCTAGCTGACTGAAATAAGTTCATTAGATGAAAACCAACAAAAATTGACAAGAACCACCAAAAGTTCTTGTATTTTAAGATAAAATCTGACGCTATTAAGGAAAAAACTTCCAGCTCGCTGAAATATGTTCATTTGCTGAAAACCATCAAAACCACGAAAAGTTCTTGTATTTGAAGATAAAATCTTTTTGCTTTGAAGAAGAAAGTTCCAGCTGACTGAAATAAGTTCATTAGATGAAAACGAACAAAAATTGACAAGAACCACGAAAAGTTCTTGTATTTTAAGATAAAATCTTACGCTATCAAAGAAAAAACTTCTTGCTCGCTGAAATCTGTTCATTTGCTGAAAACCAACAAAACCACGAAAAGTTCTTGTATTTGAAGATAAAATCTTTTTGCTTTGAAGAAGAAAGATCTAGCTGACTGAAATAAGTTCATTAGATGAAAGCGAACAAAAATTGACAAGAACCACGAAAAGTTCTTGTATTTTAAGATAAAATCTTACGCTATTAAAGAAAAAACTTCTTGCTCGCTGAAATCTGTTCATTTGCTGAAAACCAACAAAACCACGAAAAGTTCTTGTATTTGAAGATAAAATCTTTTTGCTTTGAAGAAGAAAGATCGAGCTGACTGAAATAAGTTCATTGGATGAAAACCAACAAAAATTGACAAGAACCACGAAAAGTTCTTGTATTTTAAGATAAAATCTTACGCTATCAAAGAAAAAACTCCCAGCTCGCTGAAATATGTTCATTTGCTGAAAACCAACAAAACCACGAAAAGTTCTTGTATTTGAAGATAAAATCTTTTTGCTTTGAAGAAGAAAGATCTAGCCGACTGAAATAAGTTCATTAGATGAAAACCAACAGAAATTGACAAGAACCACGAAAAGTTCTTGTATTTTAAGATAAAATCTTACTCTATTAAGGAAAAAACTTCCAGCTCGCTGAAATATGTTCATTTGCTAAAAACCATCACAACCACGAAAAGTTCTTGTATTTGATGATAAAATCTTTTTGCTTTGAAGAAGAAAGATCCAGCGGACTGAAATAAGTTCATTAGATGAAAACCAACAAAAATTGACAAGAACCACGAAAAGTTCTTGTTTTTTAAGATCAAATCTGACGCTATTAAGGAAAAAACTTCCAGCTCGCTGAAATATGTTCATTTGCTGAAAACCATCAAAACCACGAAAAGTTCTTGTATTTGAAGATAAAATCCTTTTGCTTTGAAGAAGAAAGATCCAGCTGACTGAAATAAGTTCATTAGATGAAAGCGAAGAAAAATTGACAAGAACCACGAAAAGTTCTTGTATTTTAAGATAAAATCTTACGCTATTAAAGAAAAAACTTCTTGCTCGCTGAAATCTGTTCATTTGCTGAAAACCAACAAAACCACGAAAAGTTCTTGTATTTGAAGATAAAATCTTTTTGCTTTGAAGAAGAAAGATCGAGCTGACTGAAATAAGTTCATTGGATGAAAACCAACAAAAATTGACAAGAACCACGAAAAGTTCTTGTATTTTAAGATAAAATCTTACGCTATCAAAGAAAAAACTCCCAACTCGCTGAAATCTGTTCATTTGCTGAAAGCCAACAAAACCACGAAAAGTTCTTGTATTTGAAGATAAAATCTTTTTGCTTTGAAGAAGAAAGATCTAGCTGACTGAAATAAGTTCATTAGATGAAAGCGAACAAAAATTGACAAGAACCACGAAAAGTTCTTGTATTTTAAGATAAAATCTTACGCTATTAAAGAAAAAACTTCTTGCTCGCTGAAATCTGTTCATTTGCTGAAAACCAACAAAACCACGAAAAGTTCTTGTATTTGAAGATAAAATCTTTTTGCTTTGAAGAAGAAAGATCGAGCTGACTGAAATAAGTTCATTGGATGAAAACCAACAAAAATTGACAAGAACCACGAAAAGTTCTTGTATTTTAAGATAAAATCTTACGCTATTAAAGAAAAAACTCCCAGCTCGCTGACATCTGTTCATTTGCTGAAAACCAACAAAACCTCGAAAAGTTCTTGTATTTGAAGATAAAATCTTTTTGCTTTGAAGAAGAAAGATCTAGCTGACTGAAATAAGTTCATTAGATGAAAACCAACAAAAATTGACAAGAACCACGAAAAGTTCTTGTATTTTAAGATAAAATCCTTTTGCTTTGAAGAAGAAAGATCCAGCTGACTGAAATATGTTCATTCGATGAAAACCAACGAAAATTGACAAGAAACACGAAAAGTTCTTATATTTTAAGATAAAATCTTACGCTATTAAAGAAAAAACTTCTTGCTCGCTGAAATCTGTTCATTTGCTGAAAACCAACAAAACCACGAAAAGATCTTGTATTTTAAGATAAAATCTTACGCTATTAAAGAAAAAACTTCTTGCTCGCTGAAATCTGTTCATTTGCTGAAAACCAACAAAACCACGAAAAGTTCTTGTATTTGAAGATAAAATCTTTTTGCTTTGAAGAAGAAAGATCTAGCTGACTGAAATAAGTTCATAAGATGAAAACTAACAAAAATTGTCAAGAACCACGAAAAGTTCTTTTATTTTAAGATAAAATCTTACGCTATTAAAGAAAAAACTTCTCGCTCGCTGAAATATGTTCATTTGCTGAAAATCAACAAAACCACGAAAAGTTCTTGTTTTTGAAGATAAAATCTTTTTGCTTTGAAGAAGAAAGATCGAGCTGACTGAAATAAGTTCATTGGATGAAAACCAACAAAAATTGACAAGAACCACGAAAAGTTCTTGTATTTTAAGATAAAATCTTACTCTATTAAGGAAAAAACTTCCAGCTCGCTGAAATATGTTCATTTGCTGAAAACCATCAAAACCACGAAAAGTTCTTGTATTTGAAGATAAAATCTTTTTGCTTTGAAGAAGAAAGATCTAGCTGACTGAAATGAGTTCATTAGATGAAAGCGAACAAAAATTGACAAGAACCACGAAAAGTTCTTGTATTTTAAGATAAAATCTTACTCTATTAAGGAAAAAACTTCCAGCTCGCTGAAATATGTTCATTTGCTGAAAACCAACAAAACCACGAAAAGTTCTTGTATTTGAAGATAAAATCTTTTTGCTTTGAAGAAGAAAGATCTAGCTGACTGACATAAGTTCATCAGATGAAAACCAACAAAAATTGACAAGAAACACGAAAAGTTCTTGTATTTTAAGATAAAATGTTACGCTATTAAAGAAAAAACTCCCAGCTCGCTGAAATCTGTTCATTTGCTGAAAGCCAACAAAACCACGAAAAGTTCTTGTATTTGAAGATAAAATCTTTTTGCTTTGAAGAAGAAAGATCCAGCTGACTGAAATAAGTTCATGAGATGAAAGCGAACAAAAATTGAAAAGAACCACGAAAAGTTCTTGTATTTTAAGATAAAATCTGACGCTATTAAGGAAAAAACTTCCAGCTCGCTGAAATATGTTCATTTGCTGAAAACCATCAAAACCACGAAAAGTTCTTGCATTTGAAGATAAAATCCTTTTGCTTTGAAGAAGAAAGATCCAGCTGACTGAAATATGTTCATTCGATGAAAACCAACGAAAATTGACAAGAAACACGAAAAGTTCTTATATTTTAAGATAAAATCTTACGCCATTAAAGAAAAAACTTCTTGCTCGCTGAAATCTGTTCATTTGCTGAAAACCAACAAAACCACAAAAAGATCTTGTATTTTAAGATAAAATCTTACGCTATTAAAGAAAAAACTTCTTGCTCGCTGAAATCTGTTCATTTGCTGAAAACCAACAAAACCACGAAAAGTTCTTGTATTTGAAGATAAAATCTTTTTGCTTTGAAGAAGAAAGATCTAGCTGACTGAAATAAGTTCATAAGATGAAAACCAACAAAAATTGACAAGAACCACGAAAAGTTCTTGTATTTTAAGATAAAATCTTACGCTATTAAAGAAAAAACTTCTTGCTCGCTGAAATCTGTTCATTTGCTGAAAACCAACAAAACCAAGAAAAGTTCTTGTATTTGAAGATAAAATCTTTTTGCTTTGAAGAAGAAAGATCTGGCTGACTGAAATAAGTTCATTAGATGAAAACCAACAAAAATTGACAAGAACCACGAAAAGTTCTTGTATTTTAAGATAAAATGTTACGCTATTAAAGAAAAAACTCCCAGCTCGCTGAAATCTGTTCATTTGCTGAAAACCAACAAAACCACGAAAAGTTCTTGTATTGGAAGATAAAATATTTTTGCTTTGAAGAAGAAAGATCTAGCTGACTGAAATAAGTTCATTCGATGAAAACCAACCAAAATTGACAAGAACCACGAAAAGTTCTTGTATTTTAAGATAAAATCTTACGCTATTAAGGAAAAAACTTCCAGCTCGCTGAAATATGTTCATTTGCTGAAAACCATCAAAACCACGAAAAGTTCTTGTATTTGAAGATAAAACCTTTTTGCTTTGAAGAAGAAAGATCTAGCTGACTGAAATAAGTTCATTAGATGAACACCAACAAAATGACAAGAACCACGAATAGTTCTTGTATTTTAAGATAAAATCTTATGCTATTAAAGAAACAACTCCCAGCTCGCTGAAATATGTTCATTTGCTGAAAACCATCAAAACCACAAAAAGTTCTTGTATTTTAAGATAAAATCTTACGCTATTAAAGAAAAAACTTCTTGCTCGCTGAAATCTGTTCATTTGCTGAAAACCAACAAAACCACGAAAAGTTCTTGTATTTGAAGATAAAATCTTTTTGCTTTGAAGAAGAAAGATCTAGCTGACTGAAATAAGTTCATTAGATGAAAACCAACAAAAATTGACAAGAACCACCAAAAGTTCTTGTATTTTAAGATAAAATCTGACTCTATTAAGGAAAAAACTTCCAGCTCGCTGAAATATGTTCATTTGCTGAAAACCATCAAAACCACGAAAAGTTCTTGTATTTGAAGATAAAATCCTTTTGCTTTGAAGAAGAAAGATCTAGCTGACTGAAATAAGTTCATTAGATGAAAACCAACAAAAATTGACAAGAACCACCAAAAGTTCTTGTATTTTAAGATAAAATCTGACGCTATTAAGGAAAAAACTTCCAGTTCTCTGAAATATGTTCATTTGCTGAAAACCAACAAAACCACGAAAAGTTCTTGTATTTGAAGATAAAATCTTTATGCTTTGAAGAAGAAAGATCTAGCTGACTGAAATAAGTTCATTAGATTAAAACGAACAAAAATTGACAAGAACCACGAAAAGTTCTTGTATTTTAAGATAAAATCTTACGCTATTAAAGAAAAAACTTCTTGCTCGCTGAAATCTGTTCATTTGCTGAAAACCAACAAAACCAAGAAAAGTTCTTGTATTTGAAGATAAAATCTTTTTGCTTTGAAGAAGAAAGATCTAGCTGACTGAAATAAGTTCATTAGATGAAAACCAACAAAAATTGACAAGAACCACGAAAAGTTCTTGCATTTTAAGATAAAATCTTACGCTATTGAAGAAAAAACTTCCTGCTCGCTGAAATCTGTTCATTTGCTGAAAACCAACAAAACCACGAAAAGTTCTTGTATTTGAAGATAAAATCTTTTTGCTTTGAAGAAGAAAGATCGAGCTGACTGAAATAAGTTCATTCGATGAAAACCAACCAAAATTGACAAGAACCACGAAAAGTTCTTGTATTTTAAGATAAAATCTTACGCTGTTAAGGAAAAAACTTCCAGCTCGCTGAAATATGTTCATTTGCTGAAAACCATCAAAACCACGAAAAGTTCTTGTATTTGAAGATAAAACCTTTTTGCTTTGAAGAAGAAAGATCTAGCTGACTGAAATAAGTTCATTAGATGAACACCAACAAAAATTGACAAGAACCACGAATAGTTCTTGTATTTTAAGATAAAATCTTATGCTATTAAAGAAACAACTCCCAGCTCGCTGAAATATGTTCATTTGCTGAAAACCATCAAAACCACAAAAAGTTCTTGTATTTGAAGATAAACTCTTTTTGCTTTGAAGAAGAAAGATCTAGCTGACTGAAATAAGTTCATGAGATGAAAACCAACAAAAATTGACAAGAACCACGAAAAGTTCTTGTATTTTAAGATAAAATCTGACGCTATTAAAGAAAAAAACTTCTTGCTCGCTGAAATCTGTTCATTTGCTGAAAACCAACAAAACCACGAAAAGTTCTTGTATTTGAAGATAAAATCTTTTTGCTTTGAAGAAGAAAGATCTAGCTGACTGAAATAAGTTCATTGGATGAAAACCAACAAAAATTGACAAGAACCACGAAAAGTTCTTGTATTTTAAGATAAAATCCTACGCTATTAAAGAAAAAACGCCCAGCTCGCTGAAATATGTTCATTTGCTGAAAACCAACAACACCACGAAAAGTTCTTGTATTTGAAGATAAAATCTTTTTGCTTTGAAGAAGAAAGATCTAGCTGACTGAAATAAGTTCATAAGATGAAAACCAACAAAAATTGACAAGAACCACGAAAAGTTCTTGTATTTTAAGATAAAATCTTACTCTATTAAGGAAAAAACTTCCAGCTCGCTGAAATATGTTCATTTGCTGAAAACCATCAAAACCACGAAAAGTTCTTGTGTTTGAAGATAAAATCTTTTTGCTTTGAAGAAGAAAGATCTAGCTGACTGAAATGAGTTCATTAGATGAAAGCGAACAAAAATTGACAAGAACCACGAAAAGTTCTTGTATTTTAAGATAAAATCTTACTCTATTAAGGAAAAAACTTCCAGCTCGCTGAAATATGTTCATTTGCTGAAAACCAACAAAACCACGAAAAGTTCTTGTATTTGAAGATAAAATCTTTTTGCTTTGAAGAAGAAAGATCTAGCTGACTGAAATAAGTTCATTAGATGAAAACGAACAAAAATTGACAAGAACCACGAAAAGTTCTTGTATTTTAAGATAAAATCTTACGCTATTAAAGAAAAAACTCCCAGCTCGCTGAAATATGTTCATTTGCTGAAAACCAACAACACCACGAAAAGTTCTTGTATTTGAAGATAAAATCTTTTTGCTTTGAAGAAGAAAGATCTAGCTGACTGAAATAAGTTCATTCGATGAAAACGAACAAAAATTGACAAGAACCACGAAAAGTTCTTGTATTTTAAGATAAAATCTTACGCTATTAAAGAAAAAACTTCTTGCTCGCTGAAATCTGTTCATTTGCTGAAAACCAACAAAACCAAGAAAAGTTCTTGTATTTGAAGATAAAATCTTTTTGCTTTGAAGAAGAAAGATCTAGCTGACTGAAATAAGTTCATTAGATGAAAACCAACAAAAATTGACAAGAACCACGAAAAGTTCTTGCATTTTAAGATAAAATCTTACGCTATTAAAGAAAAAACTTCCTGCTCGCTGAAATCTGTTCATTTGCTGAAAACCAACAAAACCACGAAAAGTTCTTGCATTTGAAGATAAAATCTTTTTGCTTTGAAGAAGAAAAATCTAGCTGACTGAAATAAGTTCATTAGATGAAAACGAACAAAAATTGACAAGAACCACGAAAAGTTCTTGTATTTTAAGATAAAATCTTACGCTATTAAAGAAAAAACTTCTTGCTCGCTGAAATCTGTTCATTTGCTGAAAACCAACAAAACCAAGAAAAGTTCTTGTATTTGAAGATAAAATCTTTTTGCTTTGAAGAAGAAAGATCTAGCTGACTGAAATAAGTTCATTAGATGAAAACCAACAAAAATTGACAAGAACCACGAAAAGTTCTTGCATTTTAAGATAAAATCTTACGCTATTAAAGAAAAAACTTCCTGCTCGCTGAAATCTGTTCATTTGCTGAAAACCAACAAAACCACGAAAAGTTCTTGCATTTGAAGATAAAATCTTTTTGCTTTGAAGAAGAAAAATCTAGCTGACTGAAATAAGTTCATTAGATGAAAACCAACAAAAATTGACAAGAACCACGAAAAGTTCTTGCATTTTAAGATAAAATCTTACGCTATTAAAGAAAAAACTTCCTGCTCGCTGAAATCTGTTCATTTGCTGAAAACCAACAAAACCACGAAAAGTTCTTGCATTTGAAGATAAAATCTTTTTGCTTTGAAGAAGAAAAATCTAGCTGACTGAAATAAGTTCATTAGATGAAAACCAACAAAAATTGACAAGAACCACGAAAAGTTCTTGTATTTTAAGATAAAATGTTACGCTATTAAAGAAAAAACTTCCAGCTCGCTGAAATATGTTCATTTACTGAAAACCATCAAAACTACGAAAAGTTCTTGTATTTGAAGATAAAATCTTTTTGCTTTGAAGAAGAAAGATCTCGCTGACTGAAATAAGTTCATTTGATGAAAACCAACAAAAATTGACAAGAACCAACAAAAGTTCTTGTATTTTAAGATAAAATTGATGCTATTAAAGAAACAACTCCCAGCTCGCTGAAATCTGTTCATTTGCTGAAAACCATCAAAACCACAAAAAGTTCTTGTATTTGAAGATAAACTCTTTTTGCTTTCAAGAAGAAAGATCTAGCTGACTGAAATAAGTTCATTAGATGAAAACGAACAAAAACTGACAAGAACCACGAAAAGTTCTTGTATTTTAAGATAAAATCTTACGCTATTAAGGAAAAAACTTCCAGCTCGCTGAAATATGTTCATTTGCTGAAAACCATCAAAACCACGAAAAGTTCTTGTATTTCAAGATAAAATCTTTTTGCTTTGAAGAAGAAAGATCTGGCTGACTGAAATAAGTCGATGAGATGAAAACCAACAAAAATTGACAAGAACCACGAAAAGTTCTTGCATTTTAAGATAAAATCTTACGCTATGAAAGAAAAAACTTCCTGCTCGCTGAAATCTGTTCATTTGCTGAAAACCAACAAAACCACGAAAAGTTCTTGTATTTGAAGATAAAATCTTTTTGCTTTGAAGAAGAAAGATCCATCTGACTGAAATAAGTTCATTAGATCAAAACCAACAAAAATTGACAAGAAACACCAAAAGTTCTTGTATTTTAAGATAAAATCTGACGCTATTAAGGAAAAAACTTCCAGCTCGCTGAAATATGTTCATTTGCTGAAAACCATCAAAACCACGAAAAGTTCTTGTATTTGAAGATAAAACCTTTTTGCTTTGAAGAAGAAACATCTAGCTGACTGAAATAAGTTCATTCGATGAACACCAACAAAAATTGACAAGAACCACGAATAGTTCTTGTATTTTAAGATAAAATCTTACGCTATTGAAGAAAAATCTCCCAGCTCGCTGAAATATGTTCATTTGCTGAAAACCAACAAAACCACGAAAAGTTCTTGTATTTGAAGATAAAATCTTTTTGCTTTGAAGAAGAAAAATCTAGCTGACTGAAATAAGTTCATGAGATGAAAACCAACAAAAATTGACAAGAACCACGAAAAGTTCTTGTATTTTAAGATAAAATCTTGCGCTATTAAGGAAAAAACTTCCAGCTCGCTGAAATATGTAGATTTGCTGAAAACCATCAAAACCACGAAAAGTTCTTGTATTTGAAGATAAAATCTTTTTGCTTTGAAGAAGAAAGATCTCGCTGACTGAAATAAGTTCATTTGATGAAAACCAACAAAAATTGACAAGAACCAACAAAAGTTCTTGTATTTTAAGATAAAATCTTATGCTATTAAAGAAACAACTCCCAGCTCGCTGAAATATGTTCATTTGCTGAAAACCATCAAAACCACAAAAAGTTCTTGTATTTGAAGATAAACTCTTTTTGCTTTGAAGAAGAAAGATCTAGCTGACTGAAATAAGTTCATTAGATGAAAACCAACAAAAATTGACAAGAACCACGAAAAGTTCTTGTATTTTAAGATAAAATCTGACGCTATTAAAGAAAAAACTTCTTGCTCGCTGAAATCTGTTCATTTGCTGAAAACCAACAAAACCACGAAAAGTTCTTGTATTTGAAGATAAAATCTTTTTGCTTTGAAGAAGAAAGATCTCGCTGACTGAAATAAGTTCATTTGATGAAAACCAACAAAAATTGACAAGAACCAACAAAAGTTCTTGTATTTTAAGATAAAATCTTATGCTATTAAAGAAACAACTCCCAGCTCGCTGAAATATGTTCATTTGCTGAAAACCATCAAAACCACAAAAAGTTCTTGTATTTGAAGATAAACTCTTTTTGCTTTGAAGAAGAAAAATCTAGCTGACTGAAATAAGTTCATGAGATGAAAACCAACAAAAATTGACAAGAACCACGAAAAGTTCTTGTATTTTAAGATAAAATCTTGCGCTATTAAGGAAAAAACTTCCAGCTCGCTGAAATATGTTCATTTGCTGAAAACCATCAAAACCACGAAAAGTTCTTGTATTTGAAGATAAAATCTTTTTGCTTTGAAGAAGAAAGATCTCGCTGACTGAAATAAGTTCATTTGATGAAAACCAACAAAAATTGACAAGAACCAACAAAAGTTCTTGTATTTTAAGATAAAATCTTATGCTATTAAAGAAACAACTCCCAGCTCGCTGAAATATGTTCATTTGCTGAAAACCATCAAAACCACAAAAAGTTCTTGTATTTGAAGATAAAATCTTTTTGCTTTGAAGAAGAAAGATCTAGCTGACTGAAATAAGTTCATTGGATGAAAACCAACAAAAATTGAGTAGAACCACGAAAAGTTCTTGCATTTTAAGATAAAATCTTACGCTATTAAAGAAAAAACTTCCTGCTCGCTGAAATCTGTTCATTTGCTGAAAACCAACAAAACCACGAAAAGTTCTTGTATTTGAAGATAAAATCTTTTTGCTTTGAAGAAGAAAAATCTAGCTGACTGAAATAAGTTCATTAGATGAAAACCAACAAAAATTGACAAGAACCACGAAAAGTTCTTGTATTTTAAGATAAAATGTTACGCTATTAAAGAAAAAACTTCCAGCTCGCTGAAATATGTTCATTTACTGAAAACCATCAAAACCACGAAAAGTTCTTGTATTTGAAGATAAAATCTTTTTGCTTTGAAGAAGAAAGATCTCGCTGACTGAAATAAGTTCATTTGATGAAAACCAACAAAAATTGACAAGAACCAACAAAAGTTCTTGTATTTTAAGATAAAATCTTATGCTATTAAAGAAACAACTCCCAGCTCGCTGAAATCTGTTCATTTGCTGAAAACCATCAAAACCACAAAAAGTTCTTGTATTTGAAGATAAACTCTTTTTGCTTTCAAGAAGAAAGATCTAGCTGACTGAAATAAGTTCATTAGATGAAAACCAACAAAAATTGACAAGAACCACGAAAAGTTCTTGTATTTTAAGATAAAATCTGACGCTATTAAAGAAAAAAACTTCTTGCTCGCTGAAATCTGTTCATTTGCTGAAAACCAACAAAACCACGAAAAGTTCTTGTATTTGAAGATAAAATCTTTTTGCTTTGAAGAAGAAAGATCTAGCTGACTGAAATAAGTTCATTGGATGAAAACCAACAAAAATTGACAAGAACCACGAAAAGTTCTTGTATTTTAAGATAAAATCTTACGCTATTAAAGAAAAAACTCCCAGCTCGCTGAAATATGTTCATTTGCTGAAAACCAACAACACCACGAAAAGTTCTTGTATTTGAAGATAAAATCTTTTTGCTTTGAAGAAGAAAGATCTAGCTGACTGAAATAAGTTCATAAGATGAAAACCAACAAAAATTGACAAGAACCACGAAAAGTTCTTGTATTTTAAGATAAAATCTTACTCTATTAAGGAAAAAACTTCCAGCTCGCTGAAATATGTTCATTTGCTGAAAACCAACAAAACCACGAAAAGTTCTTGTATTTGAAGATAAAATCTTTTTGCTTTGAAGAAGAAAGATCTAGCTGACTGAAATAAGTTCATTAGATGAAAACGAACAAAAATTGACAAGAACCACGAAAAGTTCTTGTATTTTAAGATAAAATCTTACGCTATTAAAGAAAAAACTTCTTGCTCGCTGAAATCTGTTCATTTGCTGAAAACCAACAAAACCAAGAAAAGTTCTTGTATTTGAAGATAAAATCTTTTTGCTTTGAAGAAGAAAGATCGAGCTGACTGAAATAAGTTCATTAGATGAAAACCAACAAAAATTGACAAGAACCACGAAAGGTTCTTGCATTTTAAGATAAAATCTTACGCTATTAAAGAAAAAACTTCCTGCTCGCTGAAATCTGTTCATTTGCTGAAAACCAACAAAACCACGAAAAGTTCTTGCATTTGAAGATAAAATCTTTTTGCTTTGAAGAAGAAAAATCTAGCTGACTGAAATAAGTTCATTAGATGAAAACCAACAAAAATTGACAAGAACCACGAAAAGTTCTTGTATTTTAAGATAAAATGTTACGCTATTAAAGAAAAAACTTCCAGCTCGCTGAAATATGTTCATTTACTGAAAACCATCAACACCACGAAAAGTTCTTGTATTTGAAGATAAAATCTTTTTGCTTTGAAGAAGAAAGATCTCGCTGACTGAAATAAGTTCATTTGATGAAAACCAACAAAAATTGACAAGAACCAACAAAAGTTCTTGTATTTTAAGATAAAATATATGCTATTAAAGAAACAACTCCCAGCTCGCTGAAATCTGTTCATTTGCTGAAAACCATCAAAACCACAAAAAGTTCTTGTATTTGAAGATAAACTCTTTTTGCTTTCAAGAAGAAAGATCTAGCTGACTGAAATAAGTTCATTAGATGAAAACGAACAAAAACTGACAAGAACCACGAAAAGTTCTTGTATTTTAAGATAAAATCTTACGCTATTAAGGAAAAAACTTCCAGCTCGCTGAAATATGTTCATTTGCTGAAAACCATCAAAACCACGAAAAGTTCTTGTATTTCAAGATAAAATCTTTTTGCTTTGAAGAAGAAAGATCTGGCTGACTGAAATAAGTCGATGAGATGAAAACCAACAAAAATTGACAAGAACCACGAAAAGTTCTTGCATTTTAAGATAAAATCTTACGCTATTAAAGAAAAAACTTCCTGCTCGCTGAAATCTGTTCATTTGCTGAAAACCAACAAAACCACGAAAAGTTCTTGTATTTGAAGATAAAATCTTTTTGCTTTGAAGAAGAAAGATCCATCTGACTGAAATAAGTTCATTAGATCAAAACCAACAAAAATTGACAAGAAACACCAAAAGTTCTTGTATTTTAAGATAAAATCTGACGCTATTAAGGAAAAAACTTCCAGCTCGCTGAAATATGTTCATTTGCTGAAAACCATCAAAACCACGAAAAGTTCTTGTATTTGAAGATAAAACCTTTTTGCTTTGAAGAAGAAACATCTAGCTGACTGAAATAAGTTCATTCGATGAACACCAACAAAAATTGACAAGAACCACGAATAGTTCTTGTATTTTAAGATAAAATCTTACGCTATTGAAGAAAAATCTCCCAGCTCGCTGAAATATGTTCATTTGCTGAAAACCAACAAAACCACGAAAAGTTCTTGTATTTGAAGATAAAATCTTTTTGCTTTGAAGAAGAAAAATCTAGCTGACTGAAATAAGTTCATGAGATGAAAACCAACAAAAATTGACAAGAACCACGAAAAGTTCTTGTATTTTAAGATAAAATCTTGCGCTATTAAGGAAAAAACTTCCAGCTCGCTGAAATATGTTCATTTGCTGAAAACCATCAAAACCACGAAAAGTTCTTGTATTTGAAGATAAAATCTTTTTGCTTTGAAGAAGAAAGATCTCGCTGACTGAAATAAGTTCATTTGATGAAAACCAACAAAAATTGACAAGAACCAACAAAAGTTCTTGTATTTTAAGATAAAATCTTATGCTATTAAAGAAACAACTCCCAGCTCGCTGAAATATGTTCATTTGCTGAAAACCATCAAAACCACAAAAAGTTCTTGTATTTGAAGATAAACTCTTTTTGCTTTGAAGAAGAAAGATCTAGCTGACTGAAATAAGTTCATTAGATGAAAACCAACAAAAATTGACAAGAACCACGAAAAGTTCTTGTATTTTAAGATAAAATCTGACGCTATTAAAGAAAAAACTTCTTGCTCGCTGAAATCTGTTCATTTGCTGAAAACCAACAAAACCACGAAAAGTTCTTGTATTTGAAGATAAAATCTTTTTGCTTTGAAGAAGAAAGATCTCGCTGACTGAAATAAGTTCATTTGATGAAAACCAACAAAAATTGACAAGAACCAACAAAAGTTCTTGTATTTTAAGATAAAATCTTATGCTATTAAAGAAACAACTCCCAGCTCGCTGAAATATGTTCATTTGCTGAAAACCATCAAAACCACAAAAAGTTCTTGTATTTGAAGATAAACTCTTTTTGCTTTGAAGAAGAAAAATCTAGCTGACTGAAATAAGTTCATGAGATGAAAACCAACAAAAATTGACAAGAACCACGAAAAGTTCTTGTATTTTAAGATAAAATCTTGCGCTATTAAGGAAAAAACTTCCAGCTCGCTGAAATATGTTCATTTGCTGAAAACCATCAAAACCACGAAAAGTTCTTGTATTTGAAGATAAAATCTTTTTGCTTTGAAGAAGAAAGATCTCGCTGACTGAAATAAGTTCATTTGATGAAAACCAACAAAAATTGACAAGAACCAACAAAAGTTCTTGTATTTTAAGATAAAATCTTATGCTATTAAAGAAACAACTCCCAGCTCGCTGAAATATGTTCATTTGCTGAAAACCATCAAAACCACAAAAAGTTCTTGTATTTGAAGATAAACTCTTTTTGCTTTGAAGAAGAAAGATCTAGCTGACTGAAATAAGTTCATGAGATGAAAACCAACAAAAATTGACAAGAACCACGAAAAGTTCTTGTATTTTAAGATAAAATCTGACGCTATTAAAGAAAAAACTTCTTGCTCGCTGAAATCTGTTCATTTGCTGAAAACCAACAAAATCACGAAAAGTTCTTGTATTTGAAGATAAAATCTTTTTGCTTTGAAGAAGAAAGATCTCGCTGACTGAAATAAGTTCATTGGATGAAAACCAACAAAAATTGACAAGAACCACGAAAAGTTCTTGTATTTTAAGATAAAATCTTACGCTATTAAAGAAAAAACTCCCAGCTCGCTGAAATATGTTCATTTGCTGAAAACCAACAACACCACGAAAAGTTCTTGTATTTGAAGATAAAATCTTTTTGCTTTGAAGAAGAAAGATCTAGCTGACTGAAATAAGTTCATAAGATGAAAACCAACAAAAATTGACAAGAACCACGAAAAGTTCTTGTATTTTAAGATAAAATCTTACTCTATTAAGGAAAAAACTTCCAGCTCGCTGAAATATGTTCATTTGCTGAAAACCATCAAAACCACGAAAAGTTCTTGTATTTGAAGATAAAATCTTTTTGCTTTGAAGAAGAAAGATCTAGCTGACTGAAATGAGTTCATTAGATGAAAGCGAACAAAAATTGACAAGAACCACGAAAAGTTCTTGTATTTTAAGATAAAATCTTACTCTATTAAGGAAAAAACTTCCAGCTCGCTGAAATATGTTCATTTGCTGAAAACCAACAAAACCACGAAAAGTTCTTGTATTTGAAGATAAAATCTTTTTGCTTTGAAGAAGAAAGATCTAGCTGACTGAAATAAGTTCATTAGATGAAAACGAACAAAAATTGACAAGAACCACGAAAAGTTCTTGTATTTTAAGATAAAATCTTACGCTATTAAAGAAAAAACTTCTTGCTCGCTGAAATCTGTTCATTTGCTGAAAACCAACAAAACCAAGAAAAGTTCTTGTATTTGAAGATAAAATCTTTTTGCTTTGAAGAAGAAAGATCTTGCTGACTGAAATAAGTTCATTAGATGAAAACCAACAAAAATTGACAAGAACCACGAAAAGTTCTTGTATTTTAAGATAAAATGTTACGCTATTAAAGAAAAAACTTCCAGCTCGCTGAAATATGTTCATTTACTGAAAACCATCAAAACAACGAAAAGTTCTTGTATTTGAAGATAAAATCTTTTTGCTTTGAAGAAGAAAGATCTCGCTGACTGAAATAAGTTCATTTGATGAAAACCAACAAAAATTGACAAGAACCAACAAAAGTTCTTGTATTTTAAGATAAAATCTTATGCTATTAAAGAAACAACTCCCAGCTCGCTGAAATCTGTTCATTTGCTGAAAACCATCAAAACCACAAAAAGTTCTTGTATTTTAAGATAAAATCTTATGCTATTAAAGAAACAACTTCCAGCTCGCTGAAATATGATCATTTGCTGAAAACCATCAAAACCACAAAAAGTTCTTGTATTTGAAGATAAACTCTTTTTGCTTTGAAGAAGAAAGATCTAGCTGACTGAAATAAGTTCATTAGATGAAAACCAACAAAAATTGACAAGAACCACGAAAAGTTCTTGTATTTTAAGATAAAATCTGACGCTATTAAAGAAAAAACTTCTTGCTCGCTGAAATCTGTTCATTTGCTGAAAACCAACAAAACCACGAAAAGTTCTTGTATTTGAAGATAAAATCTTTTTGCTTTGAAGAAGAAAGATCTCGCTGACTGAAATAAGTTCATTTGATGAAAACCAACAAAAATTGACAAGAACCAACAAAAGTTCTTGTATTTTAAGATAAAATCTTATGCTATTAAAGAAACAACTCCCAGCTCGCTGAAATATGTTCATTTGCTGAAAACCATCAAAACCACAAAAAGTTCTTGTATTTGAAGATAAACTCTTTTTGCTTTGAAGAAGAAAAATCTAGCTGACTGAAATAAGTTCATGAGATGAAAACCAACAAAAATTGACAAGAACCACGAAAAGTTCTTGTATTTTAAGATAAAATCTTGCGCTATTAAGGAAAAAACTTCCAGCTCGCTGAAATATGTTCATTTGCTGAAAACCATCAAAACCACGAAAAGTTCTTGTATTTGAAGATAAAATCTTTTTGCTTTGAAGAAGAAAGATCTCGCTGACTGAAATAAGTTCATTTGATGAAAACCAACAAAAATTGACAAGAACCAACAAAAGTTCTTGTATTTTAAGATAAAATCTTATGCTATTAAAGAAACAACTCCCAGCTCGCTGAAATATGTTCATTTGCTGAAAACCATCAAAACCACAAAAAGTTCTTGTATTTGAAGATAAACTCTTTTTGCTTTGAAGAAGAAAGATCTAGCTGACTGAAATAAGTTCATGAGATGAAAACCAACAAAAATTGACAAGAACCACGAAAAGTTCTTGTATTTTAAGATAAACTCTGACGCTATTAAAGAAAAAACTTCTTGCTCGCTGAAATCTGTTCATTTGCTAAAAACCAACAAAACCACGAAAAGTTCTTGTATTTGAAGATAAAATCTTTTTGCTTTGAAGAAGAAAGATCTCGCTGACTGAAATAAGTTCATTGGATGAAAACCAACAAAAATTGACAAGAACCAACAAAAGTTCTTGTATTTTAAGATAAAATCTTATGCTATTAAAGAAACAACTCCCAGCTCGCTGAAATCTGTTCATTTGCTAAAAACCAACAAAACCACGAAAAGTTCTTGTATTTGAAGATAAAATCTTTTTGCTTTGAAGAAGAAAGATCTCGCTGACTGAAATAAGTTCATTGGATGAAAACCAACAAAAATTGACAAGAACCACGAAAAGTTCTTGTATTTTAAGATAAAATCTTACGCTATTAAAGAAAAAACTCCCAGCTCGCTGAAATATGTTCATTTGCTGAAAACCAACAACACCACGAAAAGTTCTTGTATTTGAAGATAAAATCTTTTTGCTTTGAAGAAGAAAGATCTAGCTGACTGAAATAAGTTCATTAGATGAAAACGAACAAAAATTGACAAGAACCACGAAAAGTTCTTGTATTTTAAGATAAAATCTTACGCTATTAAAGAAAAAACTTCTTGCTCGCTGAAATCTGTTCATTTGCTGAAAACCAACAAAACCAAGAAAAGTTCTTGTATTTGAAGATAAAATCTTTTTGCTTTGAAGAAGAAAGATCTTGCTGACTGAAATAAGTTCATTAGATGAAAACCAACAAAAATTGACAAGAACCACGAAAAGTTCTTGCATTTTAAGATAAAATCTTACGCTATTAAAGAAAAAACTTCCTGCTCGCTGAAATCTGTTCATTTGCTGAAAACCAACAAAACCACGAAAAGTTCTTGTATTTGAAGATAAAATCTTTTTGCTTTGAAGAAGAAAAATCTAGCTGACTGAAATAAGTACATTAGATGAAAACCAACAAAAATTGACAAGAACCACGAAAAGTTCTTGTATTTTAAGATAAAATGTTACGCTATTAAAGAAAAAACTTCCAGCTCGCTGAAATATGTTCATTTACTGAAAACCATCAAAACAACGAAAAGTTCTTGTATTTGAAGATAAAATCTTTTTGCTTTGAAGAAGAAAGATCTCGCTGACTGAAATAAGTTCATTTGATGAAAACCAACAAAAATTGACAAGAACCAACAAAAGTTCTTGTATTTTAAGATAAAATCTTATGCTATTAAAGAAACAACTCCCAGCTCGCTGAAATCTGTTCATTTGCTGAAAACCATCAAAACCACAAAAAGTTCTTGTATTTGAAGATAAACTCTTTTTGCTTTGAAGAAGAAAGATCTAGCTGACTGAAATAAGTTCATTAGATGAAAACGAACAAAAACTGACAAGAACCACGAAAAGTTCTTGTATTTTAAGATAAAATCTTACGCTATTAAGGAAAAAACTTCCAGCTCGCTGAAATATGTTCATTTGCTGAAAACCATCAAAACCACGAAAAGTTCTTGTATTTTAAGATAAAATCTTTTTGCTTTGAAGAAGAAAGATCTGGCTGACTGAAATAAGTCGATGAGATGAAAACCAACAAAAATTGACAAGAACCACGAAAAGTTCTTGCATTTTAAGATAAAATCTTACGCTATTAAAGAAAAAACTTCCTGCTCGCTGAAAACTGTTCATTTGCTGAAAACCAACAAAACCACGAAAAGTTCTTGTATTTGAAGATAAAATCTTTTTGCTTTGAAGAAGAAAGATCTAGCCGACTGAAATAAGTTCATTAGATGAAAACCAACAAAAATTGACAAGAACCACGAAAAGTTCTTGTATTTTAAGATAAAATCTGACGCTATTAAAGAAAAAACTTCTTGCTCGCTGAAATCTGTTCATTTGCTGAAAACCAACAAAACCACGAAAAGTTCTTGTATTTGAAGATAAAATCTTTTTGCTTTGAAGAAGAAAGATCTAGCTGACTGAAATAAGTTCATAAGATGAAAGCGAACAAAAATTGACAAGAACCACGAAAAGTTCTTGTATTTTAAGATAAAATCTTCCTCTATTAAGGAAAAAACTTCCAGCTCGCTGAAATATGTTCATTTGCTGAAAACCATCAAAACCACGAAAAGTTCTTGTATTTGAAGATAAAATCTGATTGCTTTGAAGAAGAAAGATCGAGCTGACTGAAATGAGTTCATTAGATGAAAGCGAACAAAAATTGACAAGAACCACGAAAAGTTCTTGTATTTTAAGATAAAATCTTACGCTATTAAAGAAAAAACTTCTTGCTCGCTGAAATCTGTTCATTTGCTGAAAACCAACAAAACCAAGAAAAGTTCTTGTATTTTAAGATAAAATCTTTTTGCTTTGAAGAAGAAAGATCTGGCTGACTGAAATAAGTCGATGAGATGAAAACCAACAAAAATTGACAAGAACCACGAAAAGTTCTTGCATTTTACGATAAAATCTTACGCTATTAAAGAAAAAACTTCCTGCTCGCTGAAATCTGTTCATTTGCTGAAAACCAACAAAACCACGAAAAGTTCTTGTATTTGAAGATAAAATATTTTGCTTTGAAGAAGAAAGATCTAGCTGACTGAAATAAGTTCATGAGATGAAAACCAACAAAAATTGACAAGAACCACGAAAAGTTCTTGTATTTTAAGATAAAATCTGACGCTATTAAAGAAAAAACTTCTTGCTCGCTGAAATCTGTTCATTTGCTGAAAACCAACAAAACCACGAAAAGTTCTTGTATTTGAAGATAAAATCTTTTTGCTTTGAAGAAGAAAGATCTCGCTGACTGAAATAAGTTCATTTGATGAAAACCAACAAAAATTGACAAGAACCAACAAAAGTTCTTGTATTTTAAGATAAAATCTTATGCTATTAAAGAAACAACTCCCAGCTCGCTGAAATCTGTTCATTTGCTGAAAACCATCAAAACCACAAAAAGTTCTTGTATTTGAAGATAAACTCTTTTTGCTTTGAAGAAGAAAGATCTAGCTGACTGAAATAAGTTCATTGGATGAAAACGAACAAAAACTGACAAGAACCACGAAAAGTTCTTGTATTTTAAGATAAAATCTTACGCTATTAAGGAAAAAACTTCCAGCTCGCTGAAATATGTTCATTTGCTGAAAACCATCAAAACCACGAAAAGTTCTTGTATTTTAAGATAAAATCTTTTTGCTTTGAAGAAGAAAGATCTGGCTGACTGAAATAAGTCGATGAGATGAAAACCAACAAAAATTGACAAGAACCACGAAAAGTTCTTGCATTTTAAGATAAAATCTTACGCTATTAAAGAAAAAACTTCCTGCTCGCTGAAAACTGTTCATTTGCTGAAAACCAACAAAACCACGAAAAGTTCTTGTATTTGAAGATAAAATCTTTTTGCTTTGAAGAAGAAAGATCTAGCTGACTGAAATAAGTTCATTAGATGAAAACCAACAAAAATTGACAAGAACCACGAAAAGTTCTTGTATTTTAAGATAAAATCTGACGCTATTAAAGAAAAAACTTCTTGCTCGCTGAAATCTGTTCATTTGCTGAAAACCAACAAAACCACGAAAAGTTCTTGTATTTGAAGATAAAATCTTTTTGCTTTGAAGAAGAAAGATCTAGCTGACTGAAATAAGTTCATAAGATGAAAGCGAACAAAAATTGACAAGAACCACGAAAAGTTCTTGTATTTTAAGATAAAATCTTCCTCTATTAAGGAAAAAACTTCCAGCTCGCTGAAATATGTTCATTTGCTGAAAACCATCAAAACCACGAAAAGTTCTTGTATTTGAAGATAAAATCTGATTGCTTTGAAGAAGAAAGATCTAGCTGACTGAAATAAGTTCATTAGATGAAAACGAACAAAAATTGACAAGAACCACGAAAAGTTCTTGTATTTTAACATAAAATCTTACGCTATTAAAGAAAAAACTTCTTGCTCGCTGAAATCTGTTCATTTGCTGAAAACCAACAAAACCAAGAAAAGTTCTTGTATTTTAAGATAAAATCTTTTTGCTTTGAAGAAGAAAGATCTGGCTGACTGAAATAAGTCGATGAGATGAAAACCAACAAAAATTGACAAGAACCACGAAAAGTTCTTGCATTTTACGATAAAATCTTACGCTATTAAAGAAAAAACTTCCTGCTCGCTGAAATCTGTTCATTTGCTGAAAACCAACAAAACCACGAAAAGTTCTTGTATTTGAAGATAAAATGTTTTGCTTTGAAGAAGAAAGATCTAGCTGACTGAAATAAGTTCATGAGATGAAAACCAACAAAAATTGACAAGAACCACGAAAAGTTCTTGTATTTTAAGATAAAATCTGACGCTATTAAAGAAAAAACTTCTTGCTCGCTGAAATCTGTTCATTTGCTGAAAACCAACAAAACCACGAAAAGTTCTTGTATTTGAAGATAAAATCTTTTTGCTTTGAAGAAGTAAGATCTCGCTGACTGAAATAAGTTCATTGGATGAAAACCAACAAAAATTGAAAAGAACCACGAAAAGTTCTTGTATTTTAAGATAAAATCTTACGCTATTAAAGAAAAAACTCCCAGCTCGCTGAAATATGTTCATTTGCTGAAAACTATCAAAACCACGAAAAGTTCTTGTATTTGAAGATAAAATCTTTTTGCTTTGAAGAAGAAAGATCTAGCTGACTGAAATAAGTTCATTAGATGAAAACGAACAAAAATTGACAAGAACCACGAAAAGTTCTTGTATTTTAACATAAAATCTTACGCTATTAAAGAAAAAACTTCTTGCTCGCTGAAATCTGTTCATTTGCTGAAAACCAACAAAACCAAGAAAAGTTCTTGTATTTTAAGATAAAATCTTTTTGCTTTGAAGAAGAAAGATCTGGCTGACTGAAATAAGTCGATGAGATGAAAACCAACAAAAATTGACAAGAACCACGAAAAGTTCTTGCATTTTACGATAAAATCTTACGCTATTAAAGAAAAAACTTCCTGCTCGCTGAAATCTGTTCATTTGCTGAAAACCAACAAAACCACGAAAAGTTCTTGTATTTGAAGATAAAATATTTTGCTTTGAAGAAGAAAGATCTAGCTGACTGAAATAAGTTCATGAGATGAAAACCAACAAAAATTGACAAGAACCACGAAAAGTTCTTGTATTTTAAGATAAAATCTGACGCTATTAAAGAAAAAACTTCTTGCTCGCTGAAATCTGTTCATTTGCTGAAAACCAACAAAACCACGAAAAGTTCTTGTATTTGAAGATAAAATCTTTTTGCTTTGAAGAAGTAAGATCTCGCTGACTGAAATAAGTTCATTGGATGAAAACCAACAAAAATTGACAAGAACCACGAAAAGTTCTTGTATTTTAAGATAAAATCTTACGCTATTAAAGAAAAAACTCCCAGCTCGCTGAAATATGTTCATTTGCTGAAAACCAACAACACCACGAAAAGTTCTTGTATTTGAAGATAAAATCTTTTTGCTTTGAAGAAGAAAGATCTAGCTGACTGAAATAAGTTCATAAGATGAAAACCAACAAAAATTGACAAGAACCACGAAAAGTTCTTGTATTTTAAGATAAAATCTTACTCTATTAAGGAAAAAACTTCCAGCTCGCTGAAATATGTTCATTTGCTGAAAACCATCAAAACCACGAAAAGTTCTTGTATTTGAAGATAAAATCTTTTTGCTTTGAAGAAGAAAGATCTAGCTGACTGAAATGAGTTCATTAGATGAAAGCGAACAAAAATTGACAAGAACCACGAAAAGTTCTTGTATTTTAAGATAAAATCTTACTCTATTAAGGAAAAAACTTCCAGCTCGCTGAAATATGTTCATTTGCTGAAAACCAACAAAACCACGAAAAGTTCTTGTATTTGAAGATAAAATCTTTTTGCTTTGAAGAAGAAAGATCTAGCTGACTGAAATAAGTTCATAAGATGAAAACGAACAAAAATTGACAAGAACCACGAAAAGTTCTTGTATTTTAACATAAAATCTTACGCTATTAAAGAAAAAACTTCTTGCTCGCTGAAATCTGTTCATTTGCTGAAAACCAACAAAACCAAGAAAAGTTCTTGTATTTTAAGATAAAATCTTTTTGCTTTGAAGAAGAAAGATCTGGCTGACTGAAATAAGTCGATGAGATGAAAACCAACAAAAATTGACAAGAACCACGAAAAGTTCTTGCATTTTAAGATAAAATCTTACGCTATTGAAGAAAAAACTTCCTGCTCGCTGAAATCTGTTCATTTGCTGAAAACCAACAAAACCACGAAAAGTTCTTGTATTTGAAGATAAAATCTTTTTGCTTTGAAGAAGAAAGATCTCGCTGACTGAAATAAGTTCATTAGATGAAAACCAACAAAAATTGACAAGAACCACGAAAAGTTCTTGTATTTTAAGATAAAATCTGACGCTATTAAAGAAAAAACTTCTTGCTCGCTGAAATCTGTTCATTTGCTGAAAACCAACAAAACCACGAAAAGTTCTTGTATTTGAAGATAAAATCTTTTTGCTTTGAAGAAGAAAGATCTAGCTGACTGAAATAAGTTCATTGGATGAAAACCAACAAAAATTGACAAGAACCACGAAAAGTTCTTGTATTTTAAGATAAAATCTTACGCTATTAAAGAAAAAACTCCCAGCTCGCTGAAATATGTTCATTTGCTGAAAACCAACAAAACCACGAAAAGTTCTTGTATTTGAAGATAAAATCTTTTTGCTTTGAAGAAGAAAGATCTAGCTGACTGAAATAAGTTCATAAGATGAAAACCAACAAAAATTGACAAGAACCACGAAAAGTTCTTGTATTTTAAGATAAAATCTTACTCTATTCAGGAAAAAACTTCCAGCTCGCTGAAATATGTTCATTTGCTGAAAACCATCAAAACCACGAAAAGTTCTTGTATTTGAAGATAAAATCTTATTGCTTTGAAGAAGAAAGATCTAGCTGACTGAAATGAGTTCATTAGATGAAAGCGAACAAAAATTGACAAGAACCACGAAAAGTTCTTGTATTTTAAGATAAAATCTTACTCTATTAAGGAAAAAACTTCCAGCTCGCTGAAATATGTTCATTTGCTGAAAACCATCAAAACCACAAAAAGTTCTTGTATTTGAAGATAAAATCTTTTTGCTTTGAAGAAGAAAGATCTAGCTGACTGAAATAAGTTCATTAGATGAAAACGAACAAAAATTGTCAAGAACCACGAAAAGTTCTTGTATTTTAAGATAAAATCTTACGCTATTAAAGAAAAAACTTCTTGCTCGCTGAAATCTGTTCATTTGCTGAAAACCAACAAAACCAAGAAAAGTTCTTGTATTTGAAGATAAAATCTTTTTGCTTTGAAGAAGAAAGATCTAGCTGACTGAAATAAGTTCATTAGATGAAAACCAACAAAAATTGACAAGAACCACGAAAAGTTCTTGTATTTTAAGATAAAATGTGACGCTATTAAAGAAAAAACTCCCAGCTCGCTGAAATCTGTTCATTTGCTGAAAACCAACAAAACCACGAAAAGTTCTTGTATTGGAAGATAAAATATTTTTGCTTTGAAGAAGAAAGATCTAGCTGACTGAAATAAGTTCATTAGATGAAAACCAACCAAAATTGACAAGAACCACGAAAAGTTCTTGTATTTTAAGATAAAATCTTACGCTATTAAGGAAAAAACTTCCAGCTCGCTGAAATATGTTCATTTGCTGAAAACCATCAAAACCACGAAAAGTTCTTGTATTTGAAGATAAAACCTTTTTGCTTTGAAGAAGAAAGATCTAGCTGACTGAAATAAGTTCATGAGATGAAAACCAACAAAAATTGACAAGAACCACGAATAGTTCTTGTATTTTAAGATAAAATCTTACGCTATTAAAGAAAAATCTCCCAGCTCGCTGAAATATGTTCATTTGCTGAAAACCAACAAAACCACGAAAAGTTCTTGTATTTGAAGATAAAATCTTTTTGCTTTGAAGAAGAAAAATCTAGCTGACTGAAATAAGTTCATTAGATGAAAACCAACAAAAATTGACAAGAACCACGAAAAGTTCTTGTATTTTAAGATAAAATCTTACGCTATTCAGGAAAAAACTTCCAGCTCGCTGAAATATGTTCATTTGCTGAAAACCATCAAAACCACGAAAAGTTCTTGTATTTGAAGATAAAACCTTTTTGCTTTGAAGAAGAAAGATCTAGCTGACTGAAATAAGTTCATTAGATGAAAACGAACAAAAACTGACAAGAACCACGAAAAGTTCTTGTATTTTAAGATAAAATCTTTTTGCTTTGAAGAAGAAAGATCTGGCTGACTGAAATAAGTCGATGAGATGAAAACCAACAAAAATTGACAAGAACCACGAAAAGTTCTTGCATTTTACGATAAAATCTTACGCTATTAAAGAAAAAACTTCCTGCTCGCTGAAATCTGTTCATTTGCTGAAAACCAACAAAACCACGAAAAGTTCTTGTATTTGAAGATAAAATGTTTTGCTTTGAAGAAGAAAGATCTAGCTGACTGAAATAAGTTCATGAGATGAAAACCAACAAAAATTGACAAGAACCACGAAAAGTTCTTGTATTTTAAGATAAAATCTGACGCTATTAAAGAAAAAACTTCTTGCTCGCTGAAATCTGTTCATTTGCTGAAAACCAACAAAACCACGAAAAGTTCTTGTATTTGAAGATAAAATCTTTTTGCTTTGAAGAAGTAAGATCTCGCTGACTGAAATAAGTTCATTGGATGAAAACCAACAAAAATTGAAAAGAACCACGAAAAGTTCTTGTATTTTAAGATAAAATCTTACGCTATTAAAGAAAAAACTCCCAGCTCGCTGAAATATGTTCATTTGCTGAAAACTATCAAAACCACGAAAAGTTCTTGTATTTGAAGATAAAATCTTTTTGCTTTGAAGAAGAAAGATCTAGCTGACTGAAATAAGTTCATTAGATGAAAACGAACAAAAATTGACAAGAACCACGAAAAGTTCTTGTATTTTAACATAAAATCTTACGCTATTAAAGAAAAAACTTCTTGCTCGCTGAAATCTGTTCATTTGCTGAAAACCAACAAAACCAAGAAAAGTTCTTGTATTTTAAGATAAAATCTTTTTGCTTTGAAGAAGAAAGATCTGGCTGACTGAAATAAGTCGATGAGATGAAAACCAACAAAAATTGACAAGAACCACGAAAAGTTCTTGCATTTTACGATAAAATCTTACGCTATTAAAGAAAAAACTTCCTGCTCGCTGAAATCTGTTCATTTGCTGAAAACCAACAAAACCACGAAAAGTTCTTGTATTTGAAGATAAAATATTTTGCTTTGAAGAAGAAAGATCTAGCTGACTGAAATAAGTTCATGAGATGAAAACCAACAAAAATTGACAAGAACCACGAAAAGTTCTTGTATTTTAAGATAAAATCTGACGCTATTAAAGAAAAAACTTCTTGCTCGCTGAAATCTGTTCATTTGCTGAAAACCAACAAAACCACGAAAAGTTCTTGTATTTGAAGATAAAATCTTTTTGCTTTGAAGAAGTAAGATCTCGCTGACTGAAATAAGTTCATTGGATGAAAACCAACAAAAATTGACAAGAACCACGAAAAGTTCTTGTATTTTAAGATAAAATCTTACGCTATTAAAGAAAAAACTCCCAGCTCGCTGAAATATGTTCATTTGCTGAAAACCAACAACACCACGAAAAGTTCTTGTATTTGAAGATAAAATCTTTTTGCTTTGAAGAAGAAAGATCTAGCTGACTGAAATAAGTTCATAAGATGAAAACCAACAAAAATTGACAAGAACCACGAAAAGTTCTTGTATTTTAAGATAAAATCTTACTCTATTAAGGAAAAAACTTCCAGCTCGCTGAAATATGTTCATTTGCTGAAAACCATCAAAACCACGAAAAGTTCTTGTATTTGAAGATAAAATCTTTTTGCTTTGAAGAAGAAAGATCTAGCTGACTGAAATGAGTTCATTAGATGAAAGCGAACAAAAATTGACAAGAACCACGAAAAGTTCTTGTATTTTAAGATAAAATCTTACTCTATTAAGGAAAAAACTTCCAGCTCGCTGAAATATGTTCATTTGCTGAAAACCAACAAAACCACGAAAAGTTCTTGTATTTGAAGATAAAATCTTTTTGCTTTGAAGAAGAAAGATCTAGCTGACTGAAATAAGTTCATAAGATGAAAACGAACAAAAATTGACAAGAACCACGAAAAGTTCTTGTATTTTAACATAAAATCTTACGCTATTAAAGAAAAAACTTCTTGCTCGCTGAAATCTGTTCATTTGCTGAAAACCAACAAAACCAAGAAAAGTTCTTGTATTTTAAGATAAAATCTTTTTGCTTTGAAGAAGAAAGATCTGGCTGACTGAAATAAGTCGATGAGATGAAAACCAACAAAAATTGACAAGAACCACGAAAAGTTCTTGCATTTTAAGATAAAATCTTACGCTATTGAAGAAAAAACTTCCTGCTCGCTGAAATCTGTTCATTTGCTGAAAACCAACAAAACCACGAAAAGTTCTTGTATTTGAAGATAAAATCTTTTTGCTTTGAAGAAGAAAGATCTCGCTGACTGAAATAAGTTCATTAGATGAAAACCAACAAAAATTGACAAGAACCACGAAAAGTTCTTGTATTTTAAGATAAAATCTGACGCTATTAAAGAAAAAACTTCTTGCTCGCTGAAATCTGTTCATTTGCTGAAAACCAACAAAACCACGAAAAGTTCTTGTATTTGAAGATAAAATCTTTTTGCTTTGAAGAAGAAAGATCTAGCTGACTGAAATAAGTTCATTGGATGAAAACCAACAAAAATTGACAAGAACCACGAAAAGTTCTTGTATTTTAAGATAAAATCTTACGCTATTAAAGAAAAAACTCCCAGCTCGCTGAAATATGTTCATTTGCTGAAAACCAACAAAACCACGAAAAGTTCTTGTATTTGAAGATAAAATCTTTTTGCTTTGAAGAAGAAAGATCTAGCTGACTGAAATAAGTTCATAAGATGAAAACCAACAAAAATTGACAAGAACCACGAAAAGTTCTTGTATTTTAAGATAAAATCTTACTCTATTCAGGAAAAAACTTCCAGCTCGCTGAAATATGTTCATTTGCTGAAAACCATCAAAACCACGAAAAGTTCTTGTATTTGAAGATAAAATCTTATTGCTTTGAAGAAGAAAGATCTAGCTGACTGAAATGAGTTCATTAGATGAAAGCGAACAAAAATTGACAAGAACCACGAAAAGTTCTTGTATTTTAAGATAAAATCTTACTCTATTAAGGAAAAAACTTCCAGCTCGCTGAAATATGTTCATTTGCTGAAAACCATCAAAACCACAAAAAGTTCTTGTATTTGAAGATAAAATCTTTTTGCTTTGAAGAAGAAAGATCTAGCTGACTGAAATAAGTTCATTAGATGAAAACGAACAAAAATTGTCAAGAACCACGAAAAGTTCTTGTATTTTAAGATAAAATCTTACGCTATTAAAGAAAAAACTTCTTGCTCGCTGAAATCTGTTCATTTGCTGAAAACCAACAAAACCAAGAAAAGTTCTTGTATTTGAAGATAAAATCTTTTTGCTTTGAAGAAGAAAGATCTAGCTGACTGAAATAAGTTCATTAGATGAAAACCAACAAAAATTGACAAGAACCACGAAAAGTTCTTGTATTTTAAGATAAAATGTGACGCTATTAAAGAAAAAACTCCCAGCTCGCTGAAATCTGTTCATTTGCTGAAAACCAACAAAACCACGAAAAGTTCTTGTATTGGAAGATAAAATATTTTTGCTTTGAAGAAGAAAGATCTAGCTGACTGAAATAAGTTCATTAGATGAAAACCAACCAAAATTGACAAGAACCACGAAAAGTTCTTGTATTTTAAGATAAAATCTTACGCTATTAAGGAAAAAACTTCCAGCTCGCTGAAATATGTTCATTTGCTGAAAACCATCAAAACCACGAAAAGTTCTTGTATTTGAAGATAAAACCTTTTTGCTTTGAAGAAGAAAGATCTAGCTGACTGAAATAAGTTCATGAGATGAAAACCAACAAAAATTGACAAGAACCACGAATAGTTCTTGTATTTTAAGATAAAATCTTACGCTATTAAAGAAAAATCTCCCAGCTCGCTGAAATATGTTCATTTGCTGAAAACCAACAAAACCACGAAAAGTTCTTGTATTTGAAGATAAAATCTTTTTGCTTTGAAGAAGAAAAATCTAGCTGACTGAAATAAGTTCATTAGATGAAAACCAACAAAAATTGACAAGAACCACGAAAAGTTCTTGTATTTTAAGATAAAATCTTACGCTATTCAGGAAAAAACTTCCAGCTCGCTGAAATATGTTCATTTGCTGAAAACCATCAAAACCACGAAAAGTTCTTGTATTTGAAGATAAAACCTTTTTGCTTTGAAGAAGAAAGATCTAGCTGACTGAAATAAGTTCATTAGATGAAAACGAACAAAAACTGACAAGAACCACGAAAAGTTCTTGTATTTTAAGATAAAATCTTACGCTATTAAAGAAAAAACTTCTTGCTCGCTGAAATCTGTTCATTTGCTGAAAACCAACAAAACCACGAAAAGTTCTTGTATTTGAAGATAAAATCTTTTTGCTTTGAAGAAGAAAAATCTAGCTGACTGAAATAAGTTCATTAGATGAAAACGAACAAAAATTGACAAGAACCACGAAAAGTTCTTGTATTTTAAGATAAAATCTTACGCTATTAAGGAAAAAACTTCCAGCTCGCTGAAATATGTTCATTTGCTGAAAACCATCAAAACCAAGAAAAGTTCTTGTATTTGAAGATAAAATCTTTTTGCTTTGAAGAAGAAAGATCGAGCTGACTGAAATAAGTTCATTAGATGAAAACCAACAAAAATTGACAAGAACCACGAAAAGTTCTTGTATTTTAAGACAAAATGTTACGCTATTAAAGAAAAAACTCCCAGCTCGCTGAAATCTGTTCATTTGCTAAAAACCAACAAAACCACGAAAAGTTCTTGTATTTGAAGATAAAATCTTTTTGCTTTGAAGAAGAAAGATCTAGCTGACTGAAATAAGTTCATTAGATGAAAACCAACCAAAATTGACAAGAATCACGAAAAGTTCTTGTATTTTAAGATAAAATCTTACGCTATTAAGGAAAAAACTTCCAGCTCGCTGAAATATGTTCATTTGCTGAAAACCATCAAAACCACGAAAAGTTCTTGTATTTGAAGATAAAATCTTTTTGCTTTGAAGAAGAAAAATCTAGCTGACTGAAATAAGTTCATTAGATGAAAACGAACAAAAACTGACAAGAACCACGAAAAGTTCTTGTATTTTAAGATAAAATCTTACGCTATTAAAGAAAAAACTTCTTGCTCGCTGAAATCTGTTCATTTGCTGAAAACTAACAAAACCACGAAAAGTTCTTGTATTTGAAGATAAAATCTTTTTGCTTTGAAGAAGAAAAATCTAGCTGACTGAAATAAGTTCATTAGATGAAAACGAACAAAAATTGACAAGAACCACGAAAAGTTCTTGTATTTTAAGATAAAATCTTACGCTATTAAGGAAAAAACTTCCAGCTCGCTGAAATATGTTCATTTGCTGAAAACCATCAAAACCACGAAAAGTTCTTGTATTTGAAGATAAAATCTTTTTGCTTTGAAGAAGAAAGATCGAGCTGACTGAAATAAGTTCATTAGATGAAAACGAACAAAAACTGACAAGAACCACGAAAAGTTCTTGTATTTTAAGATAAAATCTTACGCTATTAAGGAAAAAACTTCCAGCTCGCTGAAATATGTTCATTTGCTGAAAACCATCAAAACCACGAAAAGTTCTTGTATTTTAAGATAAAATCTTTTTGCTTTGAAGAAGAAAGATCTGGCTGACTGAAATAAGTCGATGAGATGAAAACCAACAAAAATTGACAAGAACCACGAAACGTTCTTGCATTTTAAGATAAAATCTGACGCTATTAAAGAAAAAACTTCTTGCTCGCTGAAATCTGTTCATTTGCTGAAAACCAACAAAACCACGAAAAGTTCTTGTATTTGAAGATAAAATCTTTTTGCTTTGAAGAAGAAAGATCTAGCTGACTGAAATAAGTTCATAAGATGAAAGCGAACAAAAATTGACAAGAACCACGAAAAGTTCTTGTATTTTAAGATAAAATCTTACTCTATTAAGGAAAAAACTTCCAGCTCGCTGAAATATGTTCATTTGCTGAAAACCATCAAAACCACGAAAAGTTCTTGTATTTGAAGATAAAATCTTATTGCTTTGAAGAAGAAAGATCGAGCTGACTGAAATGAGTTCATTAGATGAAAGCGAACAAAAATTGACAAGAACCACGAAAAGTTCTTGTATTTTAAGATAAAATCTTACTCTATTAAGGAAAAAACTTCCAGCTCGCTGAAATATGTTCATTTGCTGAAAACCATCAAAACCACGAAAAGTTCTTGTATTTGAAGATAAAATCTTTTTGCTTTGAAGAAGAAAGATCTAGCTGACTGAAATAAGTTCATTCGATGAAAACGAACAAAAATTGACAAGAACCACGAAAAGTTCTTCTATTTTAACATAAAATCTTACGCTATTAAAGAAAAAAATTCTTGCTCGCTGAAATCTGTTCATTTGCTGAAAACCAACAAAACCAAGAAAAGTTCTTGTATTTTAAGATAAAATCTTTTTGCTTTGAAGAAGAAAGATCTGGCTGACTGAAATAAGTCGATGAGATGAAAACCAACAAAAATTGACAAGAACCACGAAAAGTTCTTGCATTTTAAGATAAAATCTTACGCTATTAAAGAAAAAACTTCCTGCTCGCTGAAATCTGTTCATTTGCTGAAAACCAACAAAACCACGAAAAGTTCTTGTATTTGAAGATAAAATCTTTTTGCTTTGAAGAAGAAAGATCTAGCTGACTGAAATAAGTTCATTAGATGAAAACCAACAAAAATTGACAAGAACCACGAAAAGTTCTTGTATTTTAAGATAAAATCTGACGCTATTAAAGAAAAAACTTCTTGCTCGCTGAAATCTGTTCATTTGCTGAAAACCAACAAAACCACGAAAAGTTCTTGTATTTGAAGATAAAATCTTTTTGCTTTGAAGAAGAAAGATCTAGCTGACTGAAATAAGTTCATTGGATGAAAACCAACAAAAATTGACAAGAACCACGAAAAGTTCTTGTATTTTAAGATAAAATCTTACGCTATTAAAGAAAAAACTCCCAGCTCGCTGAAATATGTTCATTTGCTGAAAACCAACAAAACCACGAAAAGTTCTTGTATTTGAAGATAAAATCTTTTTGCTTTGAAGAAGAAAGATCTAGCTGACTGAAATAAGTTCATAAGATGAAAACCAACAAAAATTGACAAGAACCACGAAAAGTTCTTGTATTTTAAGATAAAATCTTACTCTATTAAGGAAAAAACTTCCAGCTCGCTGAAATATGTTCATTTGCTGAAAACCATCAAAACCACGAAAAGTTCTTGTATTTGAAGATAAAATCTTATTGCTTTGAAGAAGAAAGATCTAGCTGACTGAAATGAGTTCATTAGATGAAAGCGAACAAAAATTGACAAGAACCACGAAAAGTTCTTGTATTTTAAGATAAAATCTTACTCTATTAAGGAAAAAACTTCCAGCTCGCTGAAATATGTTCATTTGCTGAAAACCATCAAAACCACAAAAAGTTCTTGTATTTGAAGATAAAATCTTTTTGCTTTGAAGAAGAAAGATCTAGCTGACTGAAATAAGTTCATTAGATGAAAACGAACAAAAATTGACAAGAACCACGAAAAGTTCTTGTATTTTAAGATAAAATCTTACGCTATTAAAGAAAAAACTTCTTGCTCGCTGAAATCTGTTCATTTGCTGAAAACCAACAAAACCAAGAAAAGTTCTTGTATTTGAAGATAAAATCTTTTTGCTTTGAAGAAGAAAGATCCAGCTGACTGAAATAAGTTCATGAGATGAAAACCAACCAAAATTGACAAGAACCACGAAAAGTTCTTGTATTTTAAGATAAAATCTTACGCTATTAAGGAAAAAACTTCCAGCTCGCTGAAATATGTTCATTTGCTGAAAACCATCAAAACCACGAAAAGTTCTTGTATTTGAAGATAAAACCTTTTTGCTTTGAAGAAGAAAGATCTAGCTGACTGAAATAAGTTCATGAGATGAAAACCAACAAAAATTGACAAGAACCACGAATAGTTCTTGTATTTTAAGATAAAATCTTACGCTATTAAAGAAAAATCTCCCAGCTCGCTGAAATATGTTCATTTGCTGAAAACCAACAAAACCACGAAAAGTTCTTGTATTTGAAGATAAAATCTTTTTGCTTTGAAGAAGAAAAATCTAGCTGACTGAAATAAGTTCATTAGATGAAAACCAACAAAAATTGACAAGAACCACGAAAAGTTCTTGTATTTTAAGATAAAATCTTACGCTATTAAGGAAAAAACTTCCAGCTCGCTGAAATATGTTCATTTGCTGAAAACCATCAAAACCACGAAAAGTTCTTGTATTTGAAGATAAAACCTTTTTGCTTTGAAGAAGAAAGATCTAGCTGACTGAAATAAGTTCATTAGATGAAAACCAACAAAAATTGACAAGAAACACGAAAAGTTCTTATATTTTAAGATAAAATCTTACGCTATTAAAGAAAAATCTCCCAGCTCGCTGAAATATGTTCATTTGCTGAAAACCAACAAAACCACGAAAAGTTCTTGTATTTGAAGATAAACTCTTTTTGCTTTGAAGAAGAAAGATCTAGCTGACTGAAATAAGTTCATTTGATGAAAACGAACAAAAACTGACAAGAACCACGAAAAGTTCTTGTATTTTAAGATAAAATCTTACGCTATTAAAGAAAAAACTTCTTGCTCGCTGAAATCTGTTCATTTGCTGAAAACCAACAAAACCACGAAAAGTTCTTGGATTTGAAGATAAAATCTTTTTGCTTTGAAGAAGAAAGATCGAGCTGACTGAAATAAGTTCATTAGATGAAAACCAACAAAAATTGACAAGAACCACGAAAAGTTCTTGTATTTTAAGACAAAATGTTACGCTATTAAAGAAAAAACTCCCAGCTCGCTGAAATCTGTTCATTTGCTAAAAACCAACAAAACCACGAAAAGTTCTTGTATTTGAAGATAAAATCTTTTTGCTTTGAAGAAGAAAGATCTAGCTGACTGAAATAAGTTCATTAGATGAAAACCAACCAAAATTGACAAGAACCACGAAAAGTTCTTGTATTTTAAGATAAAATCTTACGCTATTAAGGAAAAAACTTCCAGCTCGCTGAAATATGTTCATTTGCTGAAAACCATCAAAACCACGAAAAGTTCTTGTATTTGAAGATAAAATCTTTTTGCTTTGAAGAAGAAAAATCTAGCTGACTGAAATAAGTTCATTAGATGAAAACGAACAAAAAGTGACAAGAACCACGAAAAGTTCTTGTATTTTAAGATAAAATCTTACGCTATTAAAGAAAAAACTTCTTGCTCGCTGAAATCTGTTCATTTGCTGAAAACCAACAAAACCACGAAAAGTTCTTGTATTTGAAGATAAAATCTTTTTGCTTTGAAGAAGAAAAATCTAGCTGACTGAAATAAGTTCATTAGATGAAAACGAACAAAAATTGACAAGAACCACGAAAAGTTCTTGTATTTTAAGATAAAATCTTACGCTATTAAGGAAAAAACTTCCAGCTCGCTGAAATATGTTCATTTGCTGAAAACCATCAAAACCACGAAAAGTTCTTGTATTTGAAGATAAAATCTTTTTGCTTTGAAGAAGAAAGATCGAGCTGACTGAAATAAGTTCATTAGATGAAAACCAACAAAAATTGACAAGAACCACGAAAAGTTCTTGTATTTTAAGACAAAATGTTACGCTATTAAAGAAAAAACTCCCAGCTCGCTGAAATATGTTCATTTGCTGAAAACCATCAAAACCACGAAAAGTTCTTGTATTTGAAGATAAAATCTTTTTGCTTTGAAGAAGAAAAATCTAGCTGACTGAAATGAGTTCATTAGATGAAAACGAACAAAAATTGACAAGAACCACGAAAAGTTCTTGTATTTTAAGATAAAATGTTACGCTATTAAAGAAAAAACTCCCAGCTCGCTGAAATATGTTCATTTGCTGAAAACCAACAAAACCACGAAAAGTTCTTGTATTTGAAGATAAAATCTTTTTGCTTTGAAGAAGAAAGATCTAGCTGACTGAAATAAGTTCATAAGATGAAAACCAACAAAAATTGACAAGAACCACGAAAAGTTCTTGTATTTTAAGATAAAATCTTACTCTATTAAGGAAAAAACTTCCAGCTCGCTGAAATATGTTCATTTGCTGAAAACCATCAAAACCACGAAAAGTTCTTGTATTTGAAGATAAAATCTCATTGCTTTGAAGAAGAAAGATCTAGCTGACTGAAATGAGTTCATTAGATGAAAGCGAACAAAAATTGACAAGAACCACGAAAAGTTCTTGTATTTTAAGATAAAATCTTACTCTATTAAGGAAAAAACTTCCAGCTCGCTGAAATATGTTCATTTGCTGAAAACCATCAAAACCACAAAAAGTTCTTGTATTTGAAGATAAAATTTTTTTGCTTTGAAGAAGAAAGATCTAGCTGACTGAAATAAGTTCATTAGATGAAAACGAACAAAAATTGACAAGAACCACGAAAAGTTCTTGTATTTTAAGATAAAATCTTACGCTATTAAAGAAAAAACTTCTTGCTCGCTGAAATCTGTTCATTTGCTGAAAACCAACAAAACCAAGAAAAGTTCTTGTATTTGAAGATAAAATCTTTTTGCTTTGAAGAAGAAAGATCTAGCTGACTGAAATAAGTTCATTAGATGAAAACCAACAAAAATTGACAAGAACCACGAAAAGTTCTTGTATTTTAAGATAAAATGTGACGCTATTAAAGAAAAAACTCCCAGCTCGCTGAAATCTGTTCATTTGCTGAAAACCAACAAAACCACGAAAAGTTCTTGTATTGGAAGATAAAATATTTTTGCTTTGAAGAAGAAAGATCTAGCTGACTGAAATAAGTTCATTAGATGAAAACCAACCAAAATTGACAAGAACCACGAAAAGTTCTTGTATTTTAAGATAAATTCTTACGCTATTAAGGAAAAAACTTCCAGCTCGCTGAAATATGTTCATTTGCTGAAAACCATCAAAACCACGAAAAGTTCTTGTATTTGAAGATAAAACCTTTTTGCTTTGAAGAAGAAAGATCTAGCTGACTGAAATAAGTTCATGAGATGAAAACCAACAAAAATTGACAAGAACCACGAATAGTTCTTGTATTTTAAGATAAAATCTTATGCTATTAAAGAAAAATCTCCCAGCTCGCTGAAATATGTTCATTTGCTGAAAACCAACAAAACCACGAAAAGTTCTTGTATTTGAAGATAAAATCTTTTTGCTTTGAAGAAGAAAGATCCAGCTGACTGAAATAAGTTCATTCGATCAACACCAACAAAAATTGACAAGAACCACGAAAAGTTCTTGTATTTTAAGATATAATCTGACGCTATTAAAGAAAAAACTTCAAGCTCGCTGAAATATGTTCGTTTGCTGAAAATCAACAAAACCACGAAAAGTTCTTGTATTTGAAGGTAAAATCTTTTTGCTTTGAAGAAGAAAGATCGAGTTGACTAAAATAACTTCATTCGATCAAAACCAACAAAAATTGACAAGAACCACGAAAAGTTCTTGTATTTTAGGATAAAATCTGATGCTGTGAAAGAAAAAACTTCCAGCTCGCTGAAATATGTTCATTTGCTGAAAACCAAAAAAACCACGAAAAGTTCTTGTATTTGAAGATAAAATCTTTTTGCTTTGAAGAAGAAAGATCGAGGTGATTGAAATAAGTTCATTGGATGAAAATCAACAAAAATTGACAAGAACCACGAAAAGTTCTTGTATTTGAAGATAAAATCTGACGCTATTGAAGAAAAAACTTCCAGTTCGCTGAAATATGTTCATTTGCTCAAAATCAACAAAACCACGAAAAGTTCTTGTATTTGAAGATAAAATATTTTTGCTTTGAAGAAGAAAGATCGAGGTGACTGAAATCAGTTCATCAGATGAAAATCAACAAAAATTGACAAGAACCACGAAAAGTTCTTGTATTTTAAGATAAAATCTGACGCTATTAAAGAAAAAACTTCCAGCTCGCTGAAATATGGTCATTTGCTGAAAACCAACAAAACCACGAAAAGTTCTTGTATTTGAAGATAAAATCTTTTTGCTTTGAAGAAGAAAGATCTAGCTGACTGAAATAAGTTCATTCGATCAAAACCAACAAAAATTATCAAGAACCACGAAAAGGTCTTGTATTTTAAGATAAAATCTGACGCTATTAAAGAAAAAACTTCCATCTCGCTGAAATATGTTCATTTGCTGAAAATCAACAAAACCACGAAAAGTTCTTGTATTTGAAGATAAAATCTTTTTGCTTTGAAGAAGAAAGATCCAGCTGACTGAAATAAGTTAATCAGATGAAAATCAACAAAAATTGACAAGAACCACGAAAAGTTCTTGTATTTGAAGATAAAATCTTTTTGCTTTGAAGAAGAAAGATCCAGCTGACTGAAATAAGTTCGAGATGAAAACCAACAAAAATTGAGAAGAACCACGAAAACTTCTTGTATTTTAAGATAAAATCTGACGCTATTAAAGAAAAAACTTCTTGCTCGCTGAAATATGTTCATTTGCTGAAAATCAACAAAACCACGAAAAGTTCTTGTATTTGAAGATAAAATCTCATTGCTTTGAAGAAGAAAGATCTAGCTGACTGAAATGAGTTCATTAGATGAAAGCGAACAAAAATTGACAAGAACCACGAAAAGTTCTTGTATTTTAAGATAAAATCTTACTCTATTAAGGAAAAAACTTCCAGCTCGCTGAAATATGTTCATTTGCTGAAAACCATCAAAACCACAAAAAGTTCTTGTATTTGAAGATAAAATTTTTTTGCTTTGAAGAAGAAAGATCTAGCTGACTGAAATAAGTTCATTAGATGAAAACGAACAAAAATTGACAAGAACCACGAAAAGTTCTTGTATTTTAAGATAAAATCTTACGCTATTAAAGAAAAAACTTCTTGCTCGCTGAAATCTGTTCATTTGCTGAAAACCAACAAAACCAAGAAAAGTTCTTGTATTTGAAGATAAAATCTTTTTGCTTTGAAGAAGAAAGATCTAGCTGACTGAAATAAGTTCATTAGATGAAAACCAACAAAAATTGACAAGAACCACGAAAAGTTCTTGTATTTTAAGATAAAATGTGACGCTATTAAAGAAAAAACTCCCAGCTCGCTGAAATCTGTTCATTTGCTGAAAACCAACAAAACCACGAAAAGTTCTTGTATTTGAAGATAAAATCTTTTTGCTTTGAAGAAGAAAGATCTAGCTGACTGAAATAAGTTCATTAGATGAAAACCAACAAAAATTGACAAGAACCACGAAAAGTTCTTGTATTTTAAGATAAAATCTGACGCTATTAAAGAAAAAACTTCTTGCTCGCTGAAATCTGTTCATTTGCTGAAAACCAACAAAACCACGAAAAGTTCTTGTATTTGAAGATAAAATCTTTTTGCTTTGAAGAAGAAAGATCTAGCTGACTGAAATAAGTTCATTGGATGAAAACCAACAAAAATTGACAAGAACCACGAAAAGTTCTTGTATTTTAAGATAAAATCTTACGCTATTAAAGAAAAAACTCCCAGCTCGCTGAAATATGTTCATTTGCTGAAAACCAACAAAACCACGAAAAGTTCTTGTATTTGAAGATAAAATCTTTTTGCTTTGAAGAAGAAAGATCTAGCTGACTGAAATAAGTTCATAAGATGAAAACCAACAAAAATTGACAAGAACCACGAAAAGTTCTTGTATTTTAAGATAAAATCTTACTCTATTAAGGAAAAAACTTCCAGCTCGCTGAAATATGTTCATTTGCTGAAAACCATCAAAACCACGAAAAGTTCTTGTATTTGAAGATAAAATCTTATTGCTTTGAAGAAGAAAGATCTAGCTGACTGAAATGAGTTCATTAGATGAAAGCGAACAAAAATTGACAAGAACCACGAAAAGTTCTTGTATTTTAAGATAAAATCTTACTCTATTAAGGAAAAAACTTCCAGCTCGCTGAAATATGTTCATTTGCTGAAAACCATCAAAACCACAAAAAGTTCTTGTATTTGAAGATAAAATCTTTTTGCTTTGAAGAAGAAAGATCTAGCTGACTGAAATAAGTTCATTAGATGAAAACGAACAAAAATTGACAAGAACCACGAAAAGTTCTTGTATTTTAAGATAAAATCTTACGCTATTAAAGAAAAAACTTCTTGCTCGCTGAAATCTGTTCATTTGCTGAAAACCAACAAAACCACGAAAAGTTCTTGTATTGGAAGATAAAATATTTTTGCTTTGAAGAAGAAAGATCCAGCTGACTGAAATAAGTTCATGAGATGAAAACCAACCAAAATTGACAAGAACCACGAAAAGTTCTTGTATTTTAAGATAAAATCTTACGCTATTAAGGAAAAAACTTCCAGCTCGCTGAAATATGTTCATTTGCTGAAAACCATCAAAACCACGAAAAGTTCTTGTATTTGAAGATAAAACCTTTTTGCTTTGAAGAAGAAAGATCTAGCTGACTGAAATAAGTTCATGAGATGAAAACCAACAAAAATTGACAAGAACCACGAATAGTTCTTGTATTTTAAGATAAAATCTTACGCTATTAAAGAAAAATCTCCCAGCTCGCTGAAATATGTTCATTTGCTGAAAACCAACAAAACCACGAAAAGTTCTTGTATTTGAAGATAAAATCTTTTTGCTTTGAAGAAGAAAAATCTAGCTGACTGAAATAAGTTCATTAGATGAAAACCAACAAAAATTGACAAGAACCACGAAAAGTTCTTGTATTTTAAGATAAAATCTTACGCTATTAAGGAAAAAACTTCCAGCTCGCTGAAATATGTTCATTTGCTGAAAACCATCAAAACCACGAAAAGTTCTTGTATTTGAAGATAAAACCTTTTTGCTTTGAAGAAGAAAGATCTAGCTGACTGAAATAAGTTCATTAGATGAAAACCAACAAAAATTGACAAGAAACACGAAAAGTTCTTATATTTTAAGATAAAATCTTACGCTATTAAAGAAAAATCTCCCAGCTCGCTGAAATATGTTCATTTGCTGAAAACCAACAAAACCACGAAAAGTTCTTGTATTTGAAGATAAACTCTTTTTGCTTTGAAGAAGAAAGATCTAGCTGACTGAAATAAGTTCATTTGATGAAAACGAACAAAAACTGACAAGAACCACGAAAAGTTCTTGTATTTTAAGATAAAATCTTACGCTATTAAAGAAAAAACTTCTTGCTCGCTGAAATCTGTTCATTTGCTGAAAACCAACAAAACCACGAAAAGTTCTTGGATTTGAAGATAAAATCTTTTTGCTTTGAAGAAGAAAGATCGAGCTGACTGAAATAAGTTCATTAGATGAAAACCAACAAAAATTGACAAGAACCACGAAAAGTTCTTGTATTTTAAGACAAAATGTTACGCTATTAAAGAAAAAACTCCCAGCTCGCTGAAATCTGTTCATTTGCTAAAAACCAACAAAACCACGAAAAGTTCTTGTATTTGAAGATAAAATCTTTTTGCTTTGAAGAAGAAAGATCTAGCTGACTGAAATAAGTTCATTAGATGAAAACCAACCAAAATTGACAAGAACCACGAAAAGTTCTTGTATTTTAAGATAAAATCTTACGCTATTAAGGAAAAAACTTCCAGCTCGCTGAAATATGTTCATTTGCTGAAAACCATCAAAACCACGAAAAGTTCTTGTATTTGAAGATAAAATCTTTTTGCTTTGAAGAAGAAAAATCTAGCTGACTGAAATAAGTTCATTAGATGAAAACGAACAAAAAGTGACAAGAACCACGAAAAGTTCTTGTATTTTAAGATAAAATCTTACGCTATTAAAGAAAAAACTTCTTGCTCGCTGAAATCTGTTCATTTGCTGAAAACCAACAAAACCACGAAAAGTTCTTGTATTTGAAGATAAAATCTTTTTGCTTTGAAGAAGAAAAATCTAGCTGACTGAAATAAGTTCATTAGATGAAAACGAACAAAAATTGACAAGAACCACGAAAAGTTCTTGTATTTTAAGATAAAATCTTACGCTATTAAGGAAAAAACTTCCAGCTCGCTGAAATATGTTCATTTGCTGAAAACCATCAAAACCACGAAAAGTTCTTGTATTTGAAGATAAAATCTTTTTGCTTTGAAGAAGAAAGATCGAGCTGACTGAAATAAGTTCATTAGATGAAAACCAACAAAAATTGACAAGAACCACGAAAAGTTCTTGTATTTTAAGACAAAATGTTACGCTATTAAAGAAAAAACTCCCAGCTCGCTGAAATATGTTCATTTGCTGAAAACCATCAAAACCACGAAAAGTTCTTGTATTTGAAGATAAAATCTTTTTGCTTTGAAGAAGAAAAATCTAGCTGACTGAAATGAGTTCATTAGATGAAAACGAACAAAAATTGACAAGAACCACGAAAAGTTCTTGTATTTTAAGATAAAATGTTACGCTATTAAAGAAAAAACTCCCAGCTCGCTGAAATATGTTCATTTGCTGAAAACCAACAAAACCACGAAAAGTTCTTGTATTTGAAGATAAAATCTTTTTGCTTTGAAGAAGAAAGATCTAGCTGACTGAAATAAGTTCATAAGATGAAAACCAACAAAAATTGACAAGAACCACGAAAAGTTCTTGTATTTTAAGATAAAATCTTACTCTATTAAGGAAAAAACTTCCAGCTCGCTGAAATATGTTCATTTGCTGAAAACCATCAAAACCACGAAAAGTTCTTGTATTTGAAGATAAAATCTCATTGCTTTGAAGAAGAAAGATCTAGCTGACTGAAATGAGTTCATTAGATGAAAGCGAACAAAAATTGACAAGAACCACGAAAAGTTCTTGTATTTTAAGATAAAATCTTACTCTATTAAGGAAAAAACTTCCAGCTCGCTGAAATATGTTCATTTGCTGAAAACCATCAAAACCACAAAAAGTTCTTGTATTTGAAGATAAAATTTTTTTGCTTTGAAGAAGAAAGATCTAGCTGACTGAAATAAGTTCATTAGATGAAAACGAACAAAAATTGACAAGAACCACGAAAAGTTCTTGTATTTTAAGATAAAATCTTACGCTATTAAAGAAAAAACTTCTTGCTCGCTGAAATCTGTTCATTTGCTGAAAACCAACAAAACCAAGAAAAGTTCTTGTATTTGAAGATAAAATCTTTTTGCTTTGAAGAAGAAAGATCTAGCTGACTGAAATAAGTTCATTAGATGAAAACCAACAAAAATTGACAAGAACCACGAAAAGTTCTTGTATTTTAAGATAAAATGTGACGCTATTAAAGAAAAAAACTCCCAGCTCGCTGAAATCTGTTCATTTGCTGAAAACCAACAAAACCACGAAAAGTTCTTGTATTGGAAGATAAAATATTTTTGCTTTGAAGAAGAAAGATCTAGCTGACTGAAATAAGTTCATTAGATGAAAACCAACCAAAATTGACAAGAACCACGAAAAGTTCTTGTATTTTAAGATAAATTCTTACGCTATTAAGGAAAAAACTTCCAGCTCGCTGAAATATGTTCATTTGCTGAAAACCATCAAAACCACGAAAAGTTCTTGTATTTGAAGATAAAACCTTTTTGCTTTGAAGAAGAAAGATCTAGCTGACTGAAATAAGTTCATGAGATGAAAACCAACAAAAATTGACAAGAACCACGAATAGTTCTTGTATTTTAAGATAAAATCTTATGCTATTAAAGAAAAATCTCCCAGCTCGCTGAAATATGTTCATTTGCTGAAAACCAACAAAACCACGAAAAGTTCTTGTAGTTGAAGATAAAATCTTTTTGCTTTGAAGAAGAAAGATCCAGCTGACTGAAATAAGTTCATTCGATCAACACCAACAAAAATTGACAAGAACCACGAAAAGTTCTTGTATTTTAAGATATAATCTGACGCTATTAAAGAAAAAACTTCAAGCTCGCTGAAATATGTTCGTTTGCTGAAAATCAACAAAACCACGAAAAGTTCTTGTATTTGAAGGTAAAATCTTTTTGCTTTGAAGAAGAAAGATCGAGTTGACTAAAATAACTTCATTCGATCAAAACCAACAAAAATTGACAAGAACCACGAAAAGTTCTTGTATTTTAGGATAAAATCTGATGCTGTGAAAGAAAAAACTTCCAGCTCGCTGAAATATGTTCATTTGCTGAAAACCAAAAAAACCACGAAAAGTTCTTGTATTTGAAGATAAAATCTTTTTGCTTTGAAGAAGAAAGATCGAGGTGATTGAAATAAGTTCATTGGATGAAAATCAACAAAAATTGACAAGAACCACGAAAAGTTCTTGTATTTGAAGATAAAATCTGACGCTATTGAAGAAAAAACTTCCAGTTCGCTGAAATATGTTCATTTGCTCAAAATCAACAAAACCACGAAAAGTTCTTGTATTTGAAGATAAAATATTTTTGCTTTGAAGAAGAAAGATCGAGGTGACTGAAATCAGTTCATCAGATGAAAATCAACAAAAATTGACAAGAACCACGAAAAGTTCTTGTATTTTAAGATAAAATCTGACGCTATTAAAGAAAAAACTTCCAGCTCGCTGAAATATGGTCATTTGCTGAAAACCAACAAAACCACGAAAAGTTCTTGTATTTGAAGATAAAATCTTTTTGCTTTGAAGAAGAAAGATCTAGCTGACTGAAATAAGTTCATTCGATCAAAACCAACAAAAATTATCAAGAACCACGAAAAGGTCTTGTATTTTAAGATAAAATCTGACGCTATTAAAGAAAAAACTTCCATCTCGCTGAAATATGTTCATTTGCTGAAAATCAACAAAACCACGAAAAGTTCTTGTATTTGAAGATAAAATCTTTTTGCTTTGAAGAAGAAAGATCCAGCTGACTGAAATAAGTTAATCAGATGAAAATCAACAAAAATTGACAAGAACCACGAAAAGTTCTTGTATTTGAAGATAAAATCTTTTTGCTTTGAAGAAGAAAGATCCAGCTGACTGAAATAAGTTCGAGATGAAAACCAACAAAAATTGAGAAGAACCACGAAAACTTCTTGTATTTTAAGATAAAATCTGACGCTATTAAAGAAAAAACTTCTTGCTCGCTGAAATATGTTCATTTGCTGAAAATCAACAAAACCACGAAAAGTTCTTGTATTTGAAGATAAAATCTCATTGCTTTGAAGAAGAAAGATCTAGCTGACTGAAATGAGTTCATTAGATGAAAGCGAACAAAAATTGACAAGAACCACGAAAAGTTCTTGTATTTTAAGATAAAATCTTACTCTATTAAGGAAAAAACTTCCAGCTCGCTGAAATATGTTCATTTGCTGAAAACCATCAAAACCACAAAAAGTTCTTGTATTTGAAGATAAAATTTTTTTGCTTTGAAGAAGAAAGATCTAGCTGACTGAAATAAGTTCATTAGATGAAAACGAACAAAAATTGACAAGAACCACGAAAAGTTCTTGTATTTTAAGATAAAATCTTACGCTATTAAAGAAAAAACTTCTTGCTCGCTGAAATCTGTTCATTTGCTGAAAACCAACAAAACCAAGAAAAGTTCTTGTATTTGAAGATAAAATCTTTTTGCTTTGAAGAAGAAAGATCCAGCGGACTGAAATAAGTTCATTAGATGAAAACCAACAAAAATTGACAAGAACCACGAAAAGTTCTTGTATTTTAAGATAAAATGTGACGCTATTAAAGAAAAAACTCCCAGCTCGCTGAAATCTGTTCATTTGCTGAAAACCAACAAAACCACGAAAAGTTCTTGTATTGGAAGATAAAATATTTTTGCTTTGAAGAAGAAAGATCTAGCTGACTGAAATAAGTTCATTAGATGAAAACCAACCAAAATTGACAAGAACCACGAAAAGTTCTTGTATTTTAAGATAAATTCTTACGCTATTAAGGAAAAAACTTCCAGCTCGCTGAAATATGTTCATTTGCTGAAAACCATCAAAACCACGAAAAGTTCTTGTATTTGAAGATAAAACCTTTTTGCTTTGAAGAAGAAAGATCTAGCTGACTGAAATAAGTTCATGAGATGAAAACCAACAAAAATTGACAAGAACCACGAATAGTTCTTGTATTTTAAGATAAAATCTTATGCTATTAAAGAAAAATCTCCCAGCTCGCTGAAATATGTTCATTTGCTGAAAACCAACAAAACCACGAAAAGTTCTTGTATTTGAAGATAAAATCTTTTTGCTTTGAAGAAGAAAGATCCAGCTGACTGAAATAAGTTCATTCGATCAACACCAACAAAAATTGACAAGAACCACGAAAAGTTCTTGTATTTTAAGATATAATCTGACGCTATTAAAGAAAAAACTTCAAGCTCGCTGAAATATGTTCGTTTGCTGAAAATCAACAAAACCACGAAAAGTTCTTGTATTTGAAGGTAAAATCTTTTTGCTTTGAAGAAGAAAGATCGAGTTGACTAAAATAACTTCATTCGATCAAAACCAACAAAAATTGACAAGAACCACGAAAAGTTCTTGTATTTTAGGATAAAATCTGATGCTGTGAAAGAAAAAACTTCCAGCTCGCTGAAATATGTTCATTTGCTGAAAACCAAAAAAACCACGAAAAGTTCTTGTATTTGAAGATAAAATCTTTTTGCTTTGAAGAAGAAAGATCGAGGTGATTGAAATAAGTTCATTGGATGAAAATCAACAAAAATTGACAAGAACCACGAAAAGTTCTTGTATTTGAAGATAAAATCTGACGCTATTGAAGAAAAAACTTCCAGTTCGCTGAAATATGTTCATTTGCTCAAAATCAACAAAACCACGAAAAGTTCTTGTATTTGAAGATAAAATATTTTTGCTTTGAAGAAGAAAGATCGAGGTGACTGAAATCAGTTCATCAGATGAAAATCAACAAAAATTGACAAGAACCACGAAAAGTTCTTGTATTTTAAGATAAAATCTGACGCTATTAAAGAAAAAACTTCCAGCTCGCTGAAATATGGTCATTTGCTGAAAACCAACAAAACCACGAAAAGTTCTTGTATTTGAAGATAAAATCTTTTTGCTTTGAAGAAGAAAGATCTAGCTGACTGAAATAAGTTCATTCGATCAAAACCAACAAAAATTATCAAGAACCACGAAAAGGTCTTGTATTTTAAGATAAAATCTGACGCTATTAAAGAAAAAACTTCCATCTCGCTGAAATATGTTCATTTGCTGAAAATCAACAAAACCACGAAAAGTTCTTGTATTTGAAGATAAAATCTTTTTGCTTTGAAGAAGAAAGATCCAGCTGACTGAAATAAGTTAATCAGATGAAAATCAACAAAAATTGACAAGAACCACGAAAAGTTCTTGTATTTGAAGATAAAATCTTTTTGCTTTGAAGAAGAAAGATCCAGCTGACTGAAATAAGTTCGAGATGAAAACCAACAAAAATTGAGAAGAACCACGAAAACTTCTTGTATTTTAAGATAAAATCTGACGCTATTAAAGAAAAAACTTCTTGCTCGCTGAAATATGTTCATTTGCTGAAAATCAACAAAACCACGAAAAGTTCTTGTATTTGAAGATAAAATCTTTTTGCTTTGAAGAAGAAAGATCGAGCTGACTAAAATAACTTCATTCGATCAAAACCAACAAAAATTGACAAGAACCACAAAAAGGTCTTGTATTTTAAGATAAAATCTGACGCTATTAAAGAAAAAACTTCTCGCTCGCTGAAATATGTTCATTTGCTGAAAATCAACAAAACCACGAAAAGTTCTTGTATTTGAAGATAAAATCTTTTTGCTTTGAAGAAGAAAGATCCAGCTGACTGAAATAAGTTCATCAGATGAAAACCAACAAAAATTGACAGGAACCACGAAAAGTTCTTGTATTTTAGGATAAAATCTGATGCTATTAAAGAAAAAACTTCCAACTCGCTGAAATATCTTCATTTGCTGAAAATCAACAAAAGCACGAAAAGTTCTTGTATTTGAAGATAAAATCTTTTTGCTTTGAAGAAGAAAGATCTCGGTGACTGAAATAAGTTCATCAGATGAAAACCAACAAAAATTGACAAGAACCACGCAAAGTTCTTGTATTTTAAGATAAAATCTTGCGCTATTAAAGAAAAAACTTCTAGCACGCTGAAATATGTTCATTTGCTGAAAACCTAAAAAACCACCAAAAGTTCTTGTATTTGAAGATAAAATCTTTTTGCTTTGAAGAAGAAAGATCGAGGTGACTGAAATAAGTTCATTCGATGAAAATCAACAAAAATTGACAAGAACCATGAAAAGTTCTTGTATTTTAAGATAAAATCTGACGCTATTAAAGAAAAAACTTCCAGCTCACTGAAATATGTTCATTTGCTGAAAATCAACAAAACCACGAAAAGTTCTTGTATTTGAAGATAAAATCTTTTTGCTTTAAAGAAGAAAGATCCAGCTGACTGAAATAAGTTCATTCGATCAACACCAACAAAAATTGACAAGAACCACGAAAATTTCTTGTATTTTAAGATATAATCTGACGCTATTAAAGAAAAAACTTCTTGCTCGCTGAAATATGTTCATTTGCTGAAAATCAACAAAACCACGAAAAGTTCTTGTATTTGAAGGTAAAATCTTTTTGCTTTGAAGAAGAAAGATCAAGCTGACTAAAATAACTTCATTCGATCAAAACCAACAAAAATTGACAAGAACCAGGAAAAGTTCTTGTATTTTATGATAAAATCTTGCGCCATTAAAGAAAAAACTTCCAGCTCGCTGAAATATGTTCATTTGCTGAAAACCAACAAAACCACGTAAAGTTCTTGTATTTGAAGATAAAATCTTTTTGCTTTGAAGGAGAAAGATCCAGCTGACTGAAATAAGTTCGAGATGAAAACCAACAAAAATTGAGAAGAACCACGAAAACTTCTTGTATTTTAAGATAAAATCTGACGCTATTAAAGAAAAAACTTCTTGCTCGCTGAAATATGTTCATTTGCTGAAAATCAACAAAACCACGAAAAGTTCTTGTATTTGAAGATAAAATCTTTTTGCTTTGAAGAAGAAAGATCGAGGTGACTGAAATAAGTTCATCAGATGAAAACCAACAAAAATTGACAAGAATCACGAAAAGTTCTTGTATTTTAAGATAAAATGTGAGGCTATCAAAGAAAAAACTTCAAGCTCGCTGAAATATGTTCATTTGCTGAAAAGCAACAAAACCACGAAAAGTTCTTGTATTTGAAGACAAAATCTTTTTGCTTTGAAGAAGAAAGATCCAGCTGACTGAAATAAGTTCATTCGATCAACACCAACAAAAATTGACAAGAACCACGAAAAGTTCTTGTATTTTAAGATATAATCTGACGCTATTAAAGAAAAAACTTCCAGCTCGCTGAAATATGTTCATTTGCTGAAAATCAACAAAACCACAAAAAGTTCTTGTATTTGAAGGTAAAATCTTTTTGCTTTGAAGAAGAAAGATCGAGCTGACTAAAATAACTTCATTCGATCAAAACCAACAAAAATTGACAAGAACCACGAAAAGTTCTTGTATTTTAAGATAAAATCTTGCGCCATTAAAGAAAAAACTTCCAGCTCGCTGAAATATGTTCATTTGCTGAAAACCAACAAAACCACGTAAAGTTCTTGTATTTGAAGATAAAATATTTTTGCTTTGAAGAAGAAAGATCGAGGTGACTGAAATAAGTTCATCAGATGAAAATCAACAAAAATTGACAAGAACCACGAAAAGTTCTTGTATTTTAAGATAAAATCTGACGCTATTAAAGAAAAAACTTCTAGCTCGCTGAAATATGGTCATTTGCTGAAAACCAACAAAACCACGAAAAGTTCTTGTATTTGAAGATAAAATCTTTTTGCTTTGAAGAAGAAAGATCTAGCTGACTGAAATAAGTTCATTCGATCAAAACCAACAAAAATTGACAAGAACCACAAAAAGGTCTTGTATTTTAAGATAAAATCTGACGCTATTAAAGAAAAAACTTCTCGCTCGCTGAAATATGTTCATTTGCTGAAAATCAACAAAACCACGAAAAGTTCTTGTATTTGAAGATAAAATCTTTTTGCTTTGAAGAAGAAAGATCCAGCTGACTGAAATAAGTTCATCAGATGAAAACCAACAAAAATTGACAGGAACCACGAAAAGTTCTTGTATTTTAGGATAAAATCTGACGCTATTAAAGAAAAAACTTCCAACTCGCTGAAATATCTTCATTTGCTGAAAATCAACAAAACCACGAAAAGTTCTTGTATTTGAAGATAAAATCTTTTTGCTTTGAAGAAGAAAGATCTAGGTGACTGAAATAAGTTCATCAGATGAAAACCAACAAAAATTGACAAGAACCACGAAAAGTTCTTGTATTTTAAGATAAAATCTTGCGCTATTAAAGAAAAAACTTCTAGCACGCTGAAATATGTTCATTTGCTGAAAACCTAAAAAACCACCAAAAGTTCTTGTATTTGAAGATAAAATCTTTTTGCTTTGAAGAAGAAAGATCGAGGTGACTGAAATAAGTTCATTCGATGAAAATCAACAAAAATTGACAAGAACCATGAAAAGTTCTTGTATTTTAAGATAAAATCTGACGCTATTAAAGAAAAAACTTCCAGCTCGCTGAAATATGTTCATTTGCTGAAAATCAACAAAACCACGAAAAGTTCTTGTATTTGAAGATAAAATCTTTTTGCTTTAAAGAAGAAAGATCCAGCTGACTGAAATAAGTTCATTCGATCAACACCAACAAAAATTGACAAGAACCACGAAAATTTCTTGTACTTTAAGATATAATCTGACGCTATTAAAGAAAAAACTTCTTGCTCGCTGAAATATGTTCATTTGCTGAAAATCAACAAAACCACGAAAAGTTCTTGTATTTGAAGATAAAATCTTTTTGCTTTGAAGAAGAAAGATCGAGCTGACTAAAATAACTTCATTCGATCAAAACCAACAAAAATTGACAAGAACCACAAAAAGGTCTTGTATTTTAAGATAAAATCTGACGCTATTGAAGAAAAAACTTCTCGCTCGCTGAAATATGTTCATTTGCTGAAAATCAACAAAACCACGAAAAGTTCTTGTATTTGAAGATAAAATCTTTTTGCTTTGAAGAAGAAAGATCCAGCTGACTGAAATAAGTTCATCAGATGAAAACCAACAAAAATTGACAGGAACCACGAAAAGTTCTTGTATTTTAGGATAAAATCTGATGCTATTAAAGAAAAAACTTCCAACTCGCTGAAATATCTTCATTTGCTGAAAACCAACAAAACCAAGAAAAGTTCTTGTATTTGAAGATAAAATCTTTTTGCTTTGAAGAAGAAAGATCTCGGTGACTGAAATAAGTTCATCAGATGAAAACCAACAAAAATTGACAAGAACCACGAAAAGTTCTTGTATTTTAAGATAAAATCTTGCGCTATTAAAGAAAAAACTTCTAGCACGCTGAAATATGTTCATTTGCTGAAAACCTAAAAAACCACGAAAAGTTCTTGTATTTGAAGATAAAATCTTTTTGCTTTGAAGAAGAAAGATCGAGGTGACTGAAATAAGTTCATTCGATGAAAATCAACAAAAATTGACAAGAACCATGAAAAGTTCTTGTATTTTAAGATAAAATCTGACGCTATTAAAGAAAAAACTTCCAGCTCGCTGAAATATGTTCATTTGCTGAAAATCAACAAAACCACGAAAAGTTCTTGTATTTGAAGATAAAATCTTTTTGCTTTAAAGAAGAAAGATCCAGCTGACTGAAATAAGTTCATTCGATCAACACCAACAAAAATTGACAAGAACCACGAAAATTTCTTGTATTTTAAGATATAATCTGACGCTATTAAAGAAAAAACTTCTTGCTCGCTGAAATATGTTCATTTGCTGAAAATCAACAAAACCACGAAAAGTTCTTGTATTTGAAGGTAAAATCTTTTTGCTTTGAAGAAGAAAGATCGAGCTGACTAAAATAACTTCATTCGATCAAAACCAACAAAAATTGACAAGAACCACGAAAAGTTCTTGTATTTTAAGATAAAATCTTGCGCCATTAAAGAAAAACTTCCAGCTCGCTGAAATATGTTCATTTGCTGAAAACCAACAAAACCACGTAAAGTTCTTGTATTTGAAGATAAAATCTTTTTGCTTTGAAGAAGAAAGATCCAGCTGACTGAAATAAGTTAATCAGATGAAAATCAACAAAAATTGACAAGAACCACGAAAAGTTCTTGTATTTGAAGATAAAATCTTTTTGCTTTGAAGAAGAAAGATCCAGCTGACTGAAATAAGTTCGAGATGAAAACCAACAAAAATTGAGAAGAACCACGAAAACTTCTTGTATTTTAAGATAAAATCTGACGCTATTAAAGAAAAAACTTCTTGCTCGCTGAAATATGTTCATTTGCTGAAAATCAACAAAACCACGAAAAGTTCTTGTATTTGAAGATAAAATCTTTTTGCTTTGAAGAAGAAAGATCGAGGTGACTGAAATAAGTTCATCAGATGAAAACCAACAAAAATTGACAAGAATCACGAAAAGTTCTTGTATTTTAAGATAAAATGTGAGGCTATCAAAGAAAAAACTTCAAGCTCGCTGAAATATGTTCATTTGCTGAAAATCAACAAAACCACGAAAAGTTCTTGTATTTGAAGACAAAATCTTTTTGCTTTGAAGAAGAAAGATCCAGCTGACTGAAATAAGTTCATTCGATCAACACCAACAAAAATTGACAAGAACCACGAAAAGTTCTTGTATTTTAAGATATAATCTGACGCTATTAAAGAAAAAACTTCCAGCTCGCTGAAATATGTTCATTTGCTGAAAATCAACAAAACCACAAAAAGTTCTTGTATTTGAAGGTAAAATCTTTTTGCTTTGAAGAAGAAAGATCGAGCTGACTAAAATAACTTCATTCGATCAAAACCAACAAAAATTGACAAGAACCACGAAAAGTTCTTGTATTTTAAGATAAAATCTTGCGCCATTAAAGAAAAAACTTCCAGCTCGCTGAAATATGTTCATTTGCTGAAAACCAACAAAACCACGTAAAGTTCTTGTATTTGAAGATAAAATATTTTTGCTTTGAAGAAGAAAGATCGAGGTGACTGAAATAAGTTCATCAGATGAAAATCAACAAAAATTGACAAGAACCACGAAAAGTTCTTGTATTTTAAGATAAAATCTGACGCTATTAAAGAAAAAACTTCGAGCTCGCTGAAATATGGTCATTTGCTGAAAACCAACAAAACCACGAAAAGTTCTTGTATTTGAAGATAAAATCTTTTTGCTTTGAAGAAGAAAGATCTAGCTGACTGAAATAAGTTCATTCGATCAAAACCAACAAAAATTGACAAGAACCACAAAAAGGTCTTGTATTTTAAGATAAAATCTGACGCTATTAAAGAAAAAACTTCTCGCTCGCTGAAATATGTTCATTTGCTGAAAATCAACAAAACCACGAAAAGTTCTTGTATTTGAAGATAAAATCTTTTTGCTTTGAAGAAGAAAGATCTCGCTGACTGAAATAACTTCATTAGATGAAAACCAACAAAAATTGACAAGAACCACGAAAAGTTCTTGTATTTTAGGATAAAATCTGATGCTATTAAAGAAAAAACTTCCAGCTCGCTGAAATATGTTCATTTGCTGAAAACCAACAAAACCACGAAAAGTTCTTGTATTTGAAGACAAAATCTTTTTGCTTTGAAGAAGAAAGATCCAGCTGACTGAAATAAGTTCATTCGATCAACACCAACAAAAATTGACAAGAACCACGAAAAGTTCTTGTATTTTAAGATATAATCTGACGCTATTAAAGAAAAAACTTCTCGCTCGCTGAAATATGGTCATTTGCTGAAAACCAACAAAACCACGAAAAGTTCTTGTATTTGAAGATAAAATCTTTTTGCTTTGAAGAAGAAAGATCTAGCTGACTGAAATAAGTTCATTCGATCAAAACCAACAAAAATTGACAAGAACCACGAAAAGGTCTTGCATTTTAAGATAAAATCTGACGCTATTGAAGAAAAAACTTCTCGCTCGCTGAAATATGTTCATTTGCTGAAAATCAACAAAACCACGAAAAGTTCTTGTGTTTGAAGATAAAATCTTTTTGCTTTGAAGAAGAAAGATCGAGCTGACTGAAATAAGTTCATCAGATGAAAACCAACAAAAATTGACAGGAACCACGAAAAGTTCTTGTATTTTAGGATAAAATCTGATGCTATTAAAGAAAAAACTTCCAACTCGCTGAAATATCTTCATTTGCTGAAAATCAACAAAAGCACGAAAAGTTCTTGTATTTGAAGATAAAATCTTTTTGCTTTGAAGAAGAAAGATCGAGGTGACTGAAATAAGTTCATCAGATGAAAACCAACAAAAATTGACAAGAACCACGAAAAGTTCTTGTATTTTAAGATAAAATCTTGCGCGATTAAAGAAAAAACTTCTAGCTCGCTGAAATATGTTCATTTGCTGAAAACCTAAAAAACCACCAAAAGTTCTTGTATTTGAAGATAAAATCTTTTTGCTTTGAAGAAGAAAGATCCAGCTGACTGAAATAAGTTCATCAGATGAAAACCAACAAAAATTGGCAGGAACCACGAAAAGTTCTTGTATTTTAGGATAAAATCTGATGCTATTAAAGAAAAAACTTCCAACTCGCTGAAATATCTTCATTTGCTGAAAATCAACAAAAGCACGAAAAGTTATTGTATTTGAAGATAAAATCTTTTTGCTTTGAAGAAGAAAGATCTCGGTGACTGAAATAAGTTCATCAGATGAAAACCAACAAAAATTGACAAGAACCATGAAAAGTTCTTGTATTTTAAGATAAAATCTGACGCTATTAAAGATAAAACTTCCAGCTCGCTGAAATATGTTCATTTGCTGAAAATCAACAAAACCACGAAAAGTTCTTGTATTTGAAGATAAAATCTTTTTGCTTTAAAGAAGAAAGATCCAGCTGACTGAAATAAGTTCATTCGATCAACACCAACAAAAATTGACAAGAACCACGAAAATTTCTTGTATTTTAAGATATAATCTGACGCTATTAAAGAAAAAACTTCTTGCTCGCTGAAATATGTTCATTTGCTGAAAATCAACAAAACCACGAAAAGTTCTTGTATTTGAAGGTAAAATCTTTTTGCTTTGAAGAAGAAAGATCGAGCTGACTAAAATAACTTCATTCGATCAAAACCAACAAAAATTGACAAGAACCACGAAAAGTTCTTGTATTTTAAGATAAAATCTTGCGCCATTAAAGAAAAAACTTCCAGCTCGCTGAAATATGTTCATTTGCTGAAAACCAACAAAACCACGTAAAGTTCTTGTATTTGAAGATAAAATCTTTTTGCTTTGAAGAAGAAAGATCCAGCTGACTGAAATAAGTTAATCAGATGAAAATCAACAAAAATTGACAAGAACCACGAAAAGTTCTTGTATTTGAAGATAAAATCTTTTTGCTTTGAAGAAGAAAGATCCAGCTGACTGAAATAAGTTCGAGATGAAAACCAACAAAAATTGAGAAGAACCACGAAAACTTCTTGTATTTTAAGATAAAATCTGACGCTATTAAAGAAAAAACTTCTTGCTCGCTGAAATATGTTCATTTGCTGAAAATCAACAAAACCACGAAAAGTTCTTGTATTTGAAGATAAAATCTTTTTGCTTTGAAGAAGAAAGATCGAGGTGACTGAAATAAGTTCATCAGATGAAAACCAACAAAAATTGACAAGAATCACGAAAAGTTCTTGTATTTTAAGATATAATCTGACGCTATTAAAGAAAAAACTTCCAGCTCGCTGAAATATGTTCATTTGCTGAAAATCAACAAAACCACAAAAAGTTCTTGTATTTGAAGGTAAAATCTTTTTGCTTTGAAGAAGAAAGATCGAGCTGACTAAAATAACTTCATTCGATCAAAACCAACAAAAATTGACAAGAACCACGAAAAGTTCTTGTATTTTAAGATAAAATCTTGCACCATTAAAGAAAAAACTTGCAGCTCGCTGAAATGTTCATTTGCTGAAAACCAACAAAACCACGTAAAGTTCTTGTATTTGAAGATAAAATATTTTTGCTTTGAAGAAGAAAGATCGAGGTGACTGAAATAAGTTCATCAGATGAAAATCAACAAAAATTGACAAGAACCACGAAAAGTTCTTGTATTTTAAGATAAAATCTGACGCTATTAAAGAAAAAACTTCTAGCTCGCTGAAATATGGTCATTTGCTGAAAACCAACAAAACCACGAAAAGTTCTTGTATTTGAAGATAAAATCTTTTTGCTTTGAAGAAGAAAGATCTAGCTGACTGAAATAAGTTCATTCGATCAAAACCAACAAAAATTGACAAGAACCACAAAAAGGTCTTGTATTTTAAGATAAAATCTGACGCTATTAAAGAAAAAACTTCTCGCTCGCTGAAATATGTTCATTTGCTGAAAATCAACAAAACCACGAAAAGTTCTTGTATTTTAAGATAAAATCTTGCGCCATTAAAGAAAAAACTTCCAGCTCGCTGAAATATGTTCATTTGCTGAAAACCAACAAAACCACGAAAAGTTCTTGTATTTGAAGACAAAATCTTTTTGCTTTGAAGAAGAAAGATCCAGCTGACTGAAATAAGTTCATTCGATCAACACCAACAAAAATTGACAAGAACCACGAAAAGTTCTTGTATTTTAAGATATAATCTGACGCTATTAAAGAAAAAACTTCTCGCTCGCTGAAATATGTTCATTTGCTGAAAATCAACAAAACCACGAAAAGTTCTTGTATTTGAAGATAAAATCTTTTTGCTTTGAAGAAGAAAGATCTCGCTGACTGAAATAAGTTCATTAGATGAAAACCAACAAAAATTGACAAGAACCACGAAAAGTTCTTGTATTTTAGGATAAAATCTGATGCTATTAAAGAAAAAACTTCCAGCTCGCTGAAATATGTTCATTTGCTGAAAACCAACAAAACCACGAAAAGTTCTTGTATTTGAAGACAAAATCTTTTTGCTTTGAAGAAGAAAGATCCAGCTGACTGAAATAAGTTCATTCGATCAACACCAACAAAAATTGACAAGAACCACGAAAAGTTCTTGTATTTTAAGATATAATCTGACGCTATTAAAGAAAAAACTTCTCGCTCGCTGAAATATGTTCATTTGCTGAAAATCAACAAAACCACGAAAAGTTCTTGTATTTGAAGATAAAATCTTTTTGCTTTGAAGAAGAAAGATCTCGCTGACTGAAATAAGTTCATTAGATGAAAACCAACAAAAATTGACAAGAACCACGAAAAGTTCTTGTATTTTAGGATAAAATCTGATGCTATTAAAGAAAAAACTTCCAGCTCGCTGAAATATGTTCATTTGCTGAAAACAAACAAAACCACGAAAAGTTCTTGTATTTGAAGATAAAATCTTTTTGCTTTGAAGAAGAAATATCGAGGTGACTGAAATCAGTTCATCAGATGAAAATCAACAAAAATTGACAACAACCACGAAAAGTTCTTGTATTTTAAGATAAAATCTGACGCTATTAAAGAAAAAACTTCTCGCTCGCTGAAATATGGTCATTTGCTGAAAACCAACAAAACCACGAAAAGTTCTTGTATTTGAAGATAAAATCTTTTTGCTTTGAAGAAGAAAGATCTAGCTGACTGAAATAAGTTCATTCGATCAAAACCAACAAAAATTGACAAGAACCACGAAAAGGTCTTGTATTTTAAGATAAAATCTGACGCTATTGAAGAAAAAACTTCTCGCTCGCTGAAATATGTTCATTTGCTGAAAATCAACAAAACCACGAAAAGTTCTTGTGTTTGAAGATAAAATCTTTTTGCTTTGAAGAAGAAAGATCGAGCTGACTGAAATAAGTTCATCAGATGAAAACCAACAAAAATTGACAGGAACCACGAAAAGTTCTTGTATTTTAGGATAAAATCTGATGCTATTAAAGAAAAAACTTCCAACTCGCTGAAATATCTTCATTTGCTGAAAATCAACAAAAGCACGAAAAGTTCTTGTATTTGAAGATAAAATCTTTTTGCTTTGAAGAAGAAAGATCGAGGTGACTGAAATAAGTTCATCAGATGAAAACCAACAAAAATTGACAAGAACCACGAAAAGTTCTTGTATTTTAAGATAAAATCTTGCGCGATTAAAGAAAAAACTTCTAGCTCGCTGAAATATGTTCATTTGCTGAAAACCTAAAAAACCACCAAAAGTTCTTGTATTTGAAGATAAAATCTTTTTGCTTTGAAGAAGAAAGATCCAGCTGACTGAAATAAGTTCATCAGATGAAAACCAACAAAAATTGGCAGGAACCACGAAAAGTTCTTGTATTTTAGGATAAAATCTGATGCTATTAAAGAAAAAACTTCCAACTCGCTGAAATATCTTCATTTGCTGAAAATCAACAAAAGCACGAAAAGTTATTGTATTTGAAGATAAAATCTTTTTGCTTTGAAGAAGAAAGATCTCGGTGACTGAAATAAGTTCATCAGATGAAAACCAACAAAAATTGACAAGAACCATGAAAAGTTCTTGTATTTTAAGATAAAATCTGACGCTATTAAAGAAAAAACTTCCAGCTCGCTGAAATATGTTCATTTGCTGAAAATCAACAAAACCACGAAAAGTTCTTGTATTTGAAGATAAAATCTTTTTGCTTTAAAGAAGAAAGATCCAGCTGACTGAAATAAGTTCATTCGATCAACACCAACAAAAATTGACAAGAACCACGAAAATTTCTTGTATTTTAAGATATAATCTGACGCTATTAAAGAAAAAACTTCTTGCTCGCTGAAATATGTTCATTTGCTGAAAATCAACAAAACCACGAAAAGTTCTTGTATTTGAAGGTAAAATCTTTTTGCTTTGAAGAAGAAAGATCGAGCTGACTAAAATAACTTCATTCGATCAAAACCAACAAAAATTGACAAGAACCACGAAAAGTTCTTGTATTTTAAGATAAAATCTTGCGCCATTAAAGAAAAAACTTCCAGCTCGCTGAAATATGTTCATTTGCTGAAAACCAACAAAACCACGTAAAGTTCTTGTATTTGAAGATAAAATCTTTTTGCTTTGAAGAAGAAAGATCCAGCTGACTGAAATAAGTTAATCAGATGAAAATCAACAAAAATTGACAAGAACCACGAAAAGTTCTTGTATTTGAAGATAAAATCTTTTTGCTTTGAAGAAGAAAGATCCAGCTGACTGAAATAAGTTCGAGATGAAAACCAACAAAAATTGAGAAGAACCACGAAAACTTCTTGTATTTTAAGATAAAATCTGACGCTATTAAAGAAAAAACTTCTTGCTCGCTGAAATATGTTCATTTGCTGAAAATCAACAAAACCACGAAAAGTTCTTGTATTTGAAGATAAAATCTTTTTGCTTTGAAGAAGAAAGATCGAGGTGACTGAAATAAGTTCATCAGATGAAAACCAACAAAAATTGACAAGAATCACGAAAAGTTCTTGTATTTTAAGATATAATCTGACGCTATTAAAGAAAAAACTGCCAGCTCGCTGAAATATGTTCATTTGCTGAAAATCAACAAAACCACAAAAAGTTCTTGTATTTGAAGGTAAAATCTTTTTGCTTTGAAGAAGAAAGATCGAGCTGACTAAAATAACTTCATTCGATCAAAACCAACAAAAATTGACAAGAACCACGAAAAGTTCTTGTATTTTAAGATAAAATCTTGCACCATTAAAGAAAAAACTTGCAGCTCGCTGAAATGTTCATTTGCTGAAAACCAACAAAACCACGTAAAGTTCTTGTATTTGAAGATAAAATATTTTTGCTTTGAAGAAGAAAGATCGAGGTGACTGAAATAAGTTCATCAGATGAAAATCAACAAAAATTGACAAGAACCACGAAAAGTTCTTGTATTTTAAGATAAAATCTGACGCTATTAAAGAAAAAACTTCTAGCTCGCTGAAATATGGTCATTTGCTGAAAACCAACAAAACCACGAAAAGTTCTTGTATTTGAAGATAAAATCTTTTTGCTTTGAAGAAGAAAGATCCAGCTGACTGAAATAAGTTCATTCGATCAAAACCAACAAAAATTGACAAGAACCACAAAAAGGTCTTGTATTTTAAGATAAAATCTGACGCTATTAAAGAAAAAACTTCTCGCTCGCTGAAATATGTTCATTTGCTGAAAATCAACAAAACCACGAAAAGTTCTTGTATTTGAAGATAAAATCTTTTTGCTTTGAAGAAGAAAGATCCAGCTGACTGAAATAAGTTCATCAGATGAAAACCAACAAAAATTGACAGGAACCACGAAAATTTCTTGTATTTTAGGATAAAATCTGATGCTATTAAAGAAAAAACTTCCAACTCGCTGAAATATCTTCATTTGCTGAAAATCAACAAAAGCACGAAAAGTTCTTGTATTTGAAGATAAAATCTTTTTGCTTTGAAGAAGAAAGATCTAGGTGACTGAAATAAGTTCATCAGATGAAAACCAACAAAAATTGACAAGAACCACGAAAAGTTCTTGTATTTTAAGATATAATCTGACGCTATTAAAGAAAAAACTTCTTGCTCGCTGAAATATGTTCATTTGCTGAAAATCAACAAAACCACGAAAAGTTCTTGTATTTGAAGGTAAAATCTTTTTGCTTTGAAGAAGAAAGATCGAGCTGACTAAAATGACTTCATTCGATCAAAACCAACAAAAATTGACAAGAACCACGAAAAGTTCTTGTATTTTAAGATAAAATCTTGCGCCATTAAAGAAAAAACTTCCAGCTCGCTGAAATATGTTCATTTGCTGAAAACCAACAAAACCACGTAAAGTTCTTGTATTTGAAGATAAAATCTTTTTGCTTTGAAGAAGAAAGATCCAGCTGACTGAAATAAGTTCATTCGATCAACACCAACAAAAATTGACAAGAACCACGAAAAGTTCTTGTATTTTAAGATATAATCTGACGCTATTAAAGAAAAAACTTCTCGCTCGCTGAAATATGTTCATTTGCTGAAAATCAACAAAACCACGAAAAGTTCTTGTATTTGAAGATAAAATCTTTTTGCTTTGAAGAAGAAAGATCCAGCTGACTGAAATAAGTTCATCAGATGAAAACCAACAAAAATTGACAAGAACCACGAAAAGTTCTTGTATTTTAAGATAAAATCTTGCGCCATGAAAGAAAAAACTTCCAGCTCGCTGAAATATGTTCATTTGCTGAAAACCAACAAAACCACGAAAAGTTCTTGTATTTGAAGACAAAATCTTTTTGCTTTGAAGAAGAAAGATCCAGCTGACTGAAATAAGTTCATTCGATCAACACCAACAAAAATTGACAAGAACCACGAAAAGTTCTTGTATTTTAAGATATAATCTGACGCTATTAAAGAAAAAACTTCTCGCTCGCTGAAATATGTTCATTTGTTGAAAATCAACAAAACCACGAAAAGTTCTTGTATTTGAAGATAAAATCTTTTTGCTTTGAAGAAGAAAGATCTCGCTGACTGAAATAAGTTCATTAGATGAAAACCAACAAAAATTGACAAGAACCACGAAAAGTTCTTGTATTTTAGGATAAAATCTGATGCTATTAAAGAAAAAACTTCCAGCTCGCTGAAATATGTTCATTTGCTGAAAACCAACAAAACCACGAAAAGTTCTTGTATTTGAAGATAAAATCTTTTTGCTTTGAAGAAGAAATATCGAGGTGACTGAAATCAGTTCATCAGATGAAAATCAACAAAAATTGACAACAACCACGAAAAGTTCTTGTATTTTAAGATAAAATCTGACGCTATTAAAGAAAAAACTTCTCGCTCGCTGAAATATGGTCATTTGCTGAAAACCAACAAAACCACGAAAAGTTCTTGTATTTGAAGATAAAATCTTTTTGCTTTGAAGAAGAAAGATCTAGCTGACTGAAATAAGTTCATTCGATCAAAACCAACAAAAATTGACAAGAACCACGAAAAGGTCTTGTATTTTAAGATAAAATCTGACGCTATTGAAGAAAAAACTTCTCGCTCGCTGAAATATGTTCATTTGCTGAAAATCAACAAAACCACGAAAAGTTCTTGTGTTTGAAGATAAAATCTTTTTGCTTTGAAGAAGAAAGATCGAGCTGACTGAAATAAGTTCATCAGATGAAAACCAACAAAAATTGACAGGAACCACGAAAAGTTCTTGTATTTTAGGATAAAATCTGATGCTATTAAAGAAAAAACTTCCAACTCGCTGAAATATCTTCATTTGCTGAAAATCAACAAAAGCACGAAAAGTTCTTGTATTTGAAGATAAAATCTTTTTGCTTTGAAGAAGAAAGATCGAGGTGACTGAAATAAGTTCATCAGATGAAAACCAACAAAAATTGACAAGAACCACGAAAAGTTCTTGTATTTTAAGATAAAATCTTGCGCGATTAAAGAAAAAACTTCTAGCTCGCTGAAATATGTTCATTTGCTGAAAACCTAAAAAACCACCAAAAGTTCTTGTATTTGAAGATAAAATCTTTTTGCTTTGAAGAAGAAAGATCCAGCTGACTGAAATAAGTTCATCAGATGAAAACCAACAAAAATTGGCAGGAACCACGAAAAGTTCTTGTATTTTAGGATAAAATCTGATGCTATTAAAGAAAAAACTTCCAACTCGCTGAAATATCTTCATTTGCTGAAAATCAACAAAAGCACGAAAAGTTATTGTATTTGAAGATAAAATCTTTTTGCTTTGAAGAAGAAAGATCTCGGTGACTGAAATAAGTTCATCAGATGAAAACCAACAAAAATTGATAAGAACCATGAAAAGTTCTTGTATTTTAAGATAAAATCTGACGCTATTAAAGAAAAAACTTCCAGCTCGCTGAAATATGTTCATTTGCTGAAAATCAACAAAACCACGAAAAGTTCTTGTATTTGAAGATAAAATCTTTTTGCTTTAAAGAAGAAAGATCCAGCTGACTGAAATAAGTTCATTCGATCAACACCAACAAAAATTGACAAGAACCACGAAAATTTCTTGTATTTTAAGATATAATCTGACGCTATTAAAGAAAAAACTTCTTGCTCGCTGAAATATGTTCATTTGCTGAAAATCAACAAAACCACGAAAAGTTCTTGTATTTGAAGGTAAAATCTTTTTGCTTTGAAGAAGAAAGATCGAGCTGACTAAAATAACTTCATTCGATCAAAACCAACAAAAATTGACAAGAACCACGAAAAGTTCTTGTATTTTAAGATAAAATCTTGCGCCATTAAAGAAAAAACTTCCAGCTCGCTGAAATATGTTCATTTGCTGAAAACCAACAAAACCACGTAAAGTTCTTGTATTTGAAGATAAAATCTTTTTGCTTTGAAGAAGAAAGATCCAGCTGACTGAAATAAGTTAATCAGATGAAAATCAACAAAAATTGACAAGAACCACGAAAAGTTCTTGTATTTGAAGATAAAATCTTTTTGCTTTGAAGAAGAAAGATCCAGCTGACTGAAATAAGTTCGAGATGAAAACCAACAAAAATTGAGAAGAACCACGAAAACTTCTTGTATTTTAAGATAAAATCTGACGCTATTAAAGAAAAAACTTCTTGCTCGCTGAAATATGTTCATTTGCTGAAAATCAACAAAACCACGAAAAGTTCTTGTATTTGAAGATAAAATCTTTTTGCTTTGAAGAAGAAAGATCGAGGTGACTGAAATAAGTTCATCAGATGAAAACCAACAAAAATTGACAAGAATCACGAAAAGTTCTTGTATTTTAAGATATAATCTGACGCTATTAAAGAAAAAACTTCCAGCTCGCTGAAATATGTTCATTTGCTGAAAATCAACAAAACCACAAAAAGTTCTTGTATTTGAAGGTAAAATCTTTTTGCTTTGAAGAAGAAAGATCGAGCTGACTAAAATAACTTCATTCGATCAAAACCAACAAAAATTGACAAGAACCACGAAAAGTTCTTGTATTTTAAGATAAAATCTTGCACCATTAAAGAAAAAACTTGCAGCTCGCTGAAATGTTCATTTGCTGAAAACCAACAAAACCACGTAAAGTTCTTGTATTTGAAGATAAAATATTTTTGCTTTGAAGAAGAAAGATCGAGGTGACTGAAATAAGTTCATCAGATGAAAATCAACAAAAATTGACAAGAACCACGAAAAGTTCTTGTATTTTAAGATAAAATCTGACGCTATTAAAGAAAAAACTTCTAGCTCGCTGAAATATGGTCATTTGCTGAAAACCAACAAAACCACGAAAAGTTCTTGTATTTGAAGATAAAATCTTTTTGCTTTGAAGAAGAAAGATCTAGCTGACTGAAATAAGTTCATTCGATCAAAACCAACAAAAATTGACAAGAACCACAAAAAGGTCTTGTATTTTAAGATAAAATCTGACGCTATTAAAGAAAAAACTTCTCGCTCGCTGAAATATGTTCATTTGCTGAAAATCAACAAAACCACGAAAAGTTCTTGTATTTGAAGATAAAATCTTTTTGCTTTGAAGAAGAAAGATCCAGCTGACTGAAATAAGTTCATCAGATGAAAACCAACAAAAATTGACAGGAACCACGAAAAGTTCTTGTATTTTAGGATAAAATCTGATGCTATTAAAGAAAAAACTTCCAACTCGCTGAAATATCTTCATTTGCTGAAAATCAACAAAAGCACGAAAAGTTCTTGTATTTGAAGATAAAATCTTTTTGCTTTGAAGAAGAAAGATCTAGGTGACTGAAATAAGTTCATCAGATGAAAACCAACAAAAATTGACAAGAACCACGAAAAGTTCTTGTATTTTAAGATATAATCTGACGCTATTAAAGAAAAAACTTCTTGCTCGCTGAAATATGTTCATTTGCTGAAAATCAACAAAACCACGAAAAGTTCTTGTATTTGAAGGTAAAATCTTTTTGCTTTGAAGAAGAAAGATCGAGCTGACTAAAATGACTTCATTCGATCAAAACCAACAAAAATTGACAAGAACCACGAAAAGTTCTTGTATTTTAAGATAAAATCTTGCGCCATTAAAGAAAAAACTTCCAGCTCGCTGAAATATGTTCATTTGCTGAAAACCAACAAAACCACGTAAAGTTCTTGTATTTGAAGATAAAATCTTTTTGCTTTGAAGAAGAAAGATCCAGCTGACTGAAATAAGTTCATTCGATCAACACCAACAAAAATTGACAAGAACCACGAAAAGTTCTTGTATTTTAAGATATAATCTGACGCTATTAAAGAAAAAACTTCTCGCTCGCTGAAATATGTTCATTTGCTGAAAATCAACAAAACCACGAAAAGTTCTTGTATTTGAAGATAAAATCTTTTTGCTTTGAAGAAGAAAGATCCAGCTGACTGAAATAAGTTCATCAGATGAAAACCAACAAAAATTGACAAGAACCACGAAAAGTTCTTGTATTTTAAGATAAAATCTTGCGCCATGAAAGAAAAAACTTCCAGCTCGCTGAAATATGTTCATTTGCTGAAAACCAACAAAACCACGAAAAGTTCTTGTATTTGAAGACAAAATCTTTTTGCTTTGAAGAAGAAAGATCCAGCTGACTGAAATAAGTTCATTCGATCAACACCAACAAAAATTGACAAGAACCACGAAAAGTTCTTGTATTTTAAGATATAATCTGACGCTATTAAAGAAAAAACTTCTCGCTCGCTGAAATATGTTCATTTGTTGAAAATCAACAAAACCACGAAAAGTTCTTGTATTTGAAGATAAAATCTTTTTGCTTTGAAGAAGAAAGATCTCGCTGACTGAAATAAGTTCATTAGATGAAAACCAACAAAAATTGACAAGAACCACGAAAAGTTCTTGTATTTTAGGATAAAATCTGATGCTATTAAAGAAAAAACTTCCAGCTCGCTGAAATATGTTCATTTGCTGAAAACCAACAAAACAACGAAAAGTTCTTGTATTTGAAGATAAAATCTTTTTGCTTTGAAGAAGAAATATCGAGGTGACTGAAATCAGTTCATCAGATGAAAATCAACAAAAATTGACAACAACCACGAAAAGTTCTTGTATTTTAAGATAAAATCTGACGCTATTAAAGAAAAAACTTCGAGCTCGCTGAAATATGGTCATTTGCTGAAAACCAACAAAACCACGAAAAGTTCTTGTATTTGAAGATAAAATCTTTTTGCTTTGAAGAAGAAAGATCTAGCTGACTGAAATAAGTTCATTCGATCAAAACCAACAAAAATTGACAAGAACCACGAAAAGGTCTTGTATTTTAAGATAAAATCTGACGCTATTAAAGAAAAAACTTCTCGCTCGCTGAAATATGTTCATTTGCTGAAAATCAACAAAACCACGAAAAGTTCTTGTATTTGAAGATAAAATCTTTTTGCTTTGAAGAAGAAAGATCTCGCTGACTGAAATAAGTTCATTAGATGAAAACCAACAAAAATTGACAAGAACCACGAAAAGTTCTTGTATTTTAGGATAAAATCTGATGCTATTAAAGAAAAAACTTCCAGCTCGCTGAAATATGTTCATTTGCTGAAAACCAACAAAACCACGAAAAGTTCTTGTATTTGAAGATAAAATCTTTTTGCTTTGAAGAAGAAATATCGAGGTGACTGAAATCAGTTCATCAGATGAAAATCAACAAAAATTGACAACAACCACGAAAAGTTCTTGTATTTTAAGATAAAATCTGACGCTATTAAAGAAAAAACTTCTAGCTCGCTGAAATATGGTCATTTGCTGAAAACCAACAAAACCACGAAAAGTTCTTGTATTTGAAGATAAAATCTTTTTGCTTTGAAGAAGAAAGATCTAGCTGACTGAAATAAGTTCATTCGATCAAAACCAACAAAAATTGACAAGAACCACGAAAAGGTCTTGTATTTTAAGATAAAATCTGACGCTATTAAAGAAAAAACTTCTCGCTCGCTGAAATATGTTCATTTGCTGAAAATCAACAAAACCACGAAAAGTTCTTGTATTTGAAGATAAAATCTTTTTGCTTTGAAGAAGAAAGATCGAGCTGACTGAAATAAGTTCATCAGATGAAAACCAACAAAAATTGACAGGAACCACGAAAAGTTCTTGTATTTTAGGATAAAATCTGATGCTATTAAAGAAAAAACTTCCAACTCGCTGAAATATCTTCATTTGCTGAAAATCAACAAAAGCACGAAAAGTTCTTGTATTTGAAGATAAAATCTTTTTGCTTTGAAGAAGAAAGATCTAGGTGACTGAAATAAGTTCGAGATGAAAACCAACAAAAATTGAGAAGAACCACGAAAACTTCTTGTATTTTAAGATAAAATCTGACGCTATTAAAGAAAAAACGTCTTGCTCGCTGAAATATGTTCATTTGCTGAAAATCAACAAAACCACGAAAAGTTCTTGTATTTGAAGATAAAATCTTTTTGCTTTGAAGAAGAAAGATCGAGGTGACTGAAATAAGTTCATCAGATGAAAACCAACAAAAATTGACAAGAATCACGAAAAGTTCTTGTATTTTAAGATATAATCTGACGCTATTAAAGAAAAAACTTCCAGCTCGCTGAAATATGTTCATTTGCTGAAAATCAACAAAACCACAAAAAGTTCTTGTATTTGAAGGTAAAATCTTTTTGCTTTGAAGAAGAAAGATCGAGCTGACTAAAATAACTTCATTCGATCAAAACCAACAAAAATTGACAAGAACCACGAAAAGTTCTTGTATTTTAAGATAAAATCTTGCACCATTAAAGAAAAAACTTCCAGCTCGCTGAAATGTTCATTTGCTGAAAACCAACAAAACCACGTAAAGTTCTTGTATTTGAAGATAAAATATTTTTGCTTTGAAGAAGAAAGATCGAGGTGACTGAAATAAGTTCATCAGATGAAAATCAACAAAAATTGACAAGAACCACGAAAAGTTCTTGTATTTTAAGATAAAATCTGACGCTATTAAAGAAAAAACTTCTAGCTCGCTGAAATATGGTCATTTGCTGAAAACCAACAAAACCACGAAAAGTTCTTGTATTTGAAGATAAAATCTTTTTGCTTTGAAGAAGAAAGATCTAGCTGACTGAAATAAGTTCATTCGATCAAAACCAACAAAAATTGACAAGAACCACAAAAAGGTCTTGTATTTTAAGATAAAATCTGACGCTGTTAAAGAAAAAACTTCTCGCTCGCTGAAATATGTTCATTTGCTGAAAACCAACAAAACCACGAAAAGTTCTTGTATTTGAAGATAAAATCTTTTTGCTTTGAAGAAGAAAGATCTAGCTGACTGAAATAAGTTCATTCGATCAAAACCAACAAAAATTGACAAGAACCACGAAAAGGTCTTGTATTTTAAGATAAAATCTGACGCTATTAAAGAAAAAACTTCTCGCTCGCTGAAATATGTTCATTTGCTGAAAATCAACAAAACCACGAAAAGTTCTTGTATTTGAAGATAAAATCTTTTTGCTTTGAAGAAGAAAGATCTCGCTGACTGAAATAAGTTCATTAGATGAAAACCAACAAAAATTGACAAGAACCACGAAAAGTTCTTGTATTTTAGGATAAAATCTGATGCTATTAAAGAAAAAACATCCAGCTCGCTGAAATATGTTCATTTGCTGAAAACCAACAAAACCACGAAAAGTTCTTGTATTTGAAGATAAAATCTTTTTGCTTTGAAGAAGAAATATCGAGGTGACTGAAATCAGTTCATCAGATGAAAATCAACAAAAATTGACAACAACCACGAAAAGTTCTTGTATTTTAAGATAAAATCTGACGCTATTAAAGAAAAAACTTCTAGCTCGCTGAAATATGGTCATTTGCTGAAAACCAACAAAACCACGAAAAGTTCTTGTATTTGAAGATAAAATCTTTTTGCTTTGAAGAAGAAAGATCTAGCTGACTGAAATAAGTTCATTCGATCAAAACCAACAAAAATTGACAAGAACCACGAAAAGGTCTTGTATTTTAAGATAAAATCTGACGCTATTAAAGAAAAAACTTCTCGCTCGCTGAAATATCTTCATTTGCTGAAAATCAACAAAAGCACGAAAAGTTCTTGTATTTGAAGATAAAATCTTTTTGCTTTGAAGAAGAAAGATCTAGGTGACTGAAATAAGTTCGAGATGAAAACCAACAAAAATTGAGAAGAACCACGAAAACTTCTTGTATTTTAAGATAAAATCTGACGCTATTAAAGAAAAAACTTCTTGCTCGCTGAAATATGTTCATTTGCTGAAAATCAACAAAACCACGAAAAGTTCTTGTATTTGAAGATAAAATCTTTTTGCTTTGAAGAAGAAAGATCGAGGTGACTGAAATAAGTTCATCAGATGAAAACCAACAAAAATTGACAAGAATCACGAAAAGTTCTTGTATTTTAAGATATAATCTGACGCTATTAAAGAAAAAACTTCCAGCTCGCTGAAATATGTTCATTTGCTGAAAATCAACAAAACCACAAAAAGTTCTTGTATTTGAAGGTAAAATCTTTTTGCTTTGAAGAAGAAAGATCGAGCTGACTAAAATAACTTCATTCGATCAAAACCAACAAAAATTGACAAGAACCACGAAAAGTTCTTGTATTTTAAGATAAAATCTTGCACCATTAAAGAAAAAACTTCCAGCTCGCTGAAATGTTCATTTGCTGAAAACCAACAAAACCACGTAAAGTTCTTGTATTTGAAGATAAAATATTTTTGCTTTGAAGAAGAAAGATCGAGGTGACTGAAATAAGTTCATCAGATGAAAATCAACAAAAATTGACAAGAACCACGAAAAGTTCTTGTATTTTAAGATAAAATCTGACGCTATTAAAGAAAAAACTTCTAGCTCGCTGAAATATGGTCATTTGCTGAAAACCAACAAAACCACGAAAAGTTCTTGTATTTGAAGATAAAATCTTTTTGCTTTGAAGAAGAAAGATCTAGCTGACTGAAATAAGTTCATTCGATCAAAACCAACAAAAATTGACAAGAACCACAAAAAGGTCTTGTATTTTAAGATAAAATCTGACGCTGTTAAAGAAAAAACTTCTCGCTCGCTGAAATATGTTCATTTGCTGAAAACCAACAAAACCACGAAAAGTTCTTGTATTTGAAGATAAAATCTTTTTGCTTTGAAGAAGAAAGATCTAGCTGACTGAAATAAGTTCATTCGATCAAAACCAACAAAAATTGACAAGAACCACGAAAAGGTCTTGTATTTTAAGATAAAATCTGACGCTATTAAAGAAAAAACTTCTCGCTCGCTGAAATATGTTCATTTGCTGAAAATCAACAAAACCACGAAAAGTTCTTGTATTTGAAGATAAAATCTTTTTGCTTTGAAGAAGAAAGATCTCGCTGACTGAAATAAGTTCATTAGATGAAAACCAACAAAAATTGACAAGAACCACGAAAAGTTCTTGTATTTTAGGATAAAATCTGATGCTATTAAAGAAAAAACTTCCAGCTCGCTGAAATATGTTCATTTGCTGAAAACCAACAAAACCACGAAAAGTTCTTGTATTTGAAGATAAAATCTTTTTGCTTTGAAGAAGAAATATCGAGGTGACTGAAATCAGTTCATCAGATGAAAATCAACAAAAATTGACAACAACCACGAAAAGTTCTTGTATTTTAAGATAAAATCTGACGCTATTAAAGAAAAAACTTCTAGCTCGCTGAAATATGGTCATTTGCTGAAAACCAACAAAACCACGAAAAGTTCTTGTATTTGAAGATAAAATCTTTTTGCTTTGAAGAAGAAAGATCTAGCTGACTGAAATAAGTTCATTCGATCAAAACCAACAAAAATTGACAAGAACCACGAAAAGGTCTTGTATTTTAAGATAAAATCTGACGCTATTAAAGAAAAAACTTCTCGCTCGCTGAAATATCTTCATTTGCTGAAAATCAACAAAAGCACGAAAAGTTCTTGTATTTGAAGATAAAATCTTTTTGCTTTGAAGAAGAAAGATCTAGGTGACTGAAATAAGTTCGAGATGAAAACCAACAAAAATTGAGAAGAACCACGAAAACTTCTTGTATTTTAAGATAAAATCTGACGCTATTAAAGAAAAAACTTCTTGCTCGCTGAAATATGTTCATTTGCTGAAAATCAACAAAACCACGAAAAGTTCTTGTATTTGAAGATAAAATCTTTTTGCTTTGAAGAAGAAAGATCGAGGTGACTGAAATAAGTTCATCAGATGAAAACCAACAAAAATTGACAAGAATCACGAAAAGTTCTTGTATTTTAAGATATAATCTGACTCTATTAAAGAAAAAACTTCCAGCTCGCTGAAATATGTTCATTTGCTGAAAATCAACAAAACCACAAAAAGTTCTTGTATTTGAAGGTAAAATCTTTTTGCTTTGAAGAAGAAAGATCGAGCTGACTAAAATAACTTCATTCGATCAAAACCAACAAAAATTGACAAGAACCACGAAAAGTTCTTGTATTTTAAGATAAAATCTTGCACCATTAAAGAAAAAACTTCCAGCTCGCTGAAATGTTCATTTGCTGAAAACCAACAAAACCACGTAAAGTTCTTGTATTTGAAGATAAAATATTTTTGCTTTGAAGAAGAAAGATCGAGGTGACTGAAATAAGTTCATCAGATGAAAATCAACAAAAATTGACAAGAACCACGAAAAGTTCTTGTATTTTAAGATAAAATCTGACGCTATTAAAGAAAAAACTTCTAGCTCGCTGAAATATGGTCATTTGCTGAAAACCAACAAAACCACGAAAAGTTCTTGTATTTGAAGATAAAATCTTTTTGCTTTGAAGAAGAAAGATCTAGCTGACTGAAATAAGTTCATTCGATCAAAACCAACAAAAATTGACAAGAACGACAAAAAGGTCTTGTATTTTAAGATAAAATCTGACGCTGTTAAAGAAAAAACTTCTCGCTCGCTGAAATATGTTCATTTGCTGAAAATCAACAAAACCACGAAAAGTTCTTGTATTTGAAGATAAAATCTTTTTGCTTTGAAGAAGAAAGATCCAGCTGACTGAAATAAGTTCATCAGATGAAAACCAACAAAAATTGACAGGAACCACGAAAAGTTCTTGTATTTTAGGATAAAATCTGATGCTATTAAAGAAAAAACTTCCAACTCGCTGAAATATCTTCATTTGCTGAAAATCAACAAAAGCACGAAAAGTTCTTGTATTTGAAGATAAAATCTTTTTGCTTTGAAGAAGAAAGATCTAGGTGACTGAAATAAGTTCATCAGATGAAAACCAACAAAAATTGACAAGAACCACGAAAAGTTCTTGTATTTTAAGATAAAATCTTGCGCTATTAAAGAAAAAACTTCTAGCACGCTGAAATATGTTCATTTGCTGAAAACCTAAAAAACTACCAAAAGTTCTTGTATTTGAAGATAAAATCTTTTTGCTTTGAAGAAGAAAGATCGAGGTGACTGAAATAAGTTCATTCGATGAAAATCAACAAAAATTGACAAGAACCATGAAAAGTTCTTGTATTTTAAGATAAAATCTTGCGCCATTAAAGAAAAAACTTCCAGCTCGCTGAAATATGTTCATTTGCTGAAAACCAACAAAACCACGTAAAGTTCTTGTATTTGAAGATAAAATATTTTTGCTTTGAAGAAGAAAGATCGAGGTGACTGAAATAAGTTCATCAGATGAAAATCAACAAAAATTGACAAGAACCACGAAAAGTTCTTGTATTTTAAGATAAAATCTGACGCTATTAAAGAAAAAACTTCTAGCTCGCTGAAATATGGTCATTTGCTGAAAACCAACAAAACCACGAAAAGTTCTTGTATTTGAAGATAAAATCTTTTTGCTTTGAAGAAGAAAGATCTAGCTGACTGAAATAAGTTCATTCGATCAAAACCAACAAAAATTGACAAGAACCACAAAAAGGTCTTGTATTTTAAGATAAAATCTGACGCTATTAAAGAAAAAACTTCTCGCTCGCTGAAATATGTTCATTTGCTGAAAATCAACAAAACCACGAAAAGTTCTTGCATTTGAAGATAAAATCTTTTTGCTTTGAAGAAGAAAGATCCAGCTGACTGAAATAAGTTCATCAGATGAAAACCAACAAAAATTGACAGGAACCACGAAAAGTTCTTGTATTTTAGGATAAAATCTGATGCTATTAAAGAAAAAACTTCCAACTCGCTGAAATATCTTCATTTGCTGAAAATCAACAAAAGCACGAAAAGTTCTTGTATTTGAAGATAAAATCTTTTTGCTTTGAAGAAGAAAGATCCAGCTGACTGAAATAAGTTAATCAGATGAAAATCAACAAAAATTGACAAGAACCACGAAAAGTTCTTGTATTTGAAGATAAAATCTTTTTGCTTTGAAGAAGAAAGATCCAGCTGACTGAAATAAGTTCGAGATGAAAACCAACAAAAATTGAGAAGAACCACGAAAACTTCTTGTATTTTAAGATAAAATCTGACGCTATTAAAGAAAAAACTTCTTGCTCGCTGAAATATGTTCATTTGCTGAAAATCAACAAAACCACGAAAAGTTCTTGTATTTGAAGATAAAATCTTTTTGCTTTGAAGAAGAAAGATCGAGGTGACTGAAATAAGTTCATCAGATGAAAACCAACAAAAATTGACAAGAATCACGAAAAGTTCTTGTATTTTAAGATATAATCTGACGCTATTAAAGAAAAAACTTCCAGCTCGCTGAAATATGTTCATTTGCTGAAAATCAACAAAACCACAAAAAGTTCTTGTATTTGAAGGTAAAATCTTTTTGCTTTGAAGAAGAAAGATCGAGCTGACTAAAATAACTTCATTCGATCAAAACCAACAAAAATTGACAAGAACCACGAAAAGTTCTTGTATTTTAAGATAAAATCTTGCACCATTAAAGAAAAAACTTCCAGCTCGCTGAAATGTTCATTTGCTGAAAACCAACAAAACCACGTAAAGTTCTTGTATTTGAAGATTAAAATATTTTTGCTTTGAAGAAGAAAGATCGAGGTGACTGAAATAAGTTCATCAGATGAAAATCAACAAAAATTGACAAGAACCACGAAAAGTTCTTGTATTTTAAGATAAAATCTGACGCTATTAAAGAAAAAACTTCTAGCTCGCTGCAATATGGTCATTTGCTGAAAACCAACAAAACCACGAAAAGTTCTTGTATTTGAAGATAAAATCTTTTTGCTTTGAAGAAGAAAGATCTAGCTGACTGAAATAAGTTCATTCGATCAAAACCAACAAAAATTGACAAGAACCACAAAAAGGTCTTGTATTTTAAGATAAAATCTGACGCTATTAAAGAAAAAACTTCTCGCTCGCTGAAATATGTTCATTTGCTGAAAATCAACAAAACCACGAAAAGTTCTTGTATTTGAAGATAAAATCTTTTTGCTTTGAAGAAGAAAGATCCAGCTGACTGAAATAAGTTCATCAGATGAAAACCAACAAAAATTGACAGGAACCACGAAAAGTTCTTGTATTTTAGGATAAAATCTGATGCTATTAAAGAAAAAACTTCCAGCTCGCTGAAATATCTTCATTTGCTGAAAATCAACAAAAGCACGAAAAGTTCTTGTATTTGAAGATAAAATCTTTTTGCTTTGAAGAAGAAAGATCTAGGTGACTGAAATAAGTTAATCAGATGAAAACCAACAAAAATTGACAAGAACCACGAAAAGTTCTTGTATTTTAAGATAAAATCTTGCGCTATTAAAGAAAAAACTTCTAGCACGCTGAAATATGTTCATTTGCTGAAAACCTAAAAAACCACCAAAAGTTCTTGTATTTGAAGATAAAATCTTTTTGCTTTGAAGAAGAAAGATCGAGGTGACTGAAATAAGTTCATTCGATGAAAATCAACAAAAATTGACAAGAACCATGAAAAGTTCTTGTATTTTAAGATAAAATCTGACGCTATTAAAGAAAAAACTTCCAGCTCGCTGAAATATGTTCATTTGCTGAAAATCAACAAAACCACGAAAAGTTCTTGTATTTGAAGATAAAATCTTTTTGCTTTAAAGAAGAAAGATCCAGCTGACTGAAATAAGTTCATTCGATCAACACCAACAAAAATTGACAAGAACCACGAAAATTTCTTGTATTTTAAGATATAATCTGACGCTATTAAAGAAAAAACTTCTTGCTCGCTGAAATATGTTCATTTGCTGAAAATCAACAAAACCACGAAAAGTTCTTGTATTTGAAGGTAAAATCTTTTTGCTTTGAAGAAGAAAGATCGAGCTGACTAAAATAACTTCATTCGATCAAAACCAACAAAAATTGACAAGAACCACGAAAAGTTCTTGTATTTTAAGATAAAATCTTGCGCCATTAAAGAAAAAACTTCCAGCTCGCTGAAATATGTTCATTTGCTGAAAACCAACAAAACCACGTAAAGTTCTTGTATTTGAAGATAAAATCTTTTTGCTTTGAAGAAGAAAGATCCAGCTGACTGAAATAAGTTCATTCGATCAACACCAACAAAAATTGACAAGAACCACGAAAAGTTCTTGTATTTTAAGATATAATCTGACGCTATTGAAGAAAAAACTTCTCGCTCGCTGAAATATGTTCATTTGCTGAAAATCAACAAAACCACGAAAAGTTCTTGTATTTGAAGATAAAATCTTTTTGCTTTGAAGAAGAAAGATCCAGCTGACTGAAATAAGTTCATCAGATGAAAACCAACAAAAATTGACAAGAACCACGAAAAGTTCTTGTATTTTAAGATAAAATCTTGCGCCATTAAAGAAAAAACTTCCAGCTCGCTGAAATATGTTCATTTGCTGAAAACCAACAAAACCACGAAAAGTTCTTGTATTTGAAGACAAAATCTTTTTGCTTTGAAGAAGAAAGATCCAGCTGACTGAAATAAGTTCATTCGATCAACACCAACAAAAATTGACAAGAACCACGAAAAGTTCTTGTATTTTAAGATATAATCTGACGCTATTAAAGAAAAAACTTCTCGCTCGCTGAAATATGTTCATTTGCTGAAAATCAACAAAACCACGAAAAGTTCTTGTATTTGAAGATAAAATCTTTTTGCTTTGAAGAAGAAAGATCTAGCTGACTGAAATAAGTTCATTCGATCAAAACCAACAAAAATTGACAAGAACCACGAAAAGGTCTTGTATTTTAAGATAAAATCTGACGCTATTAAAGAAAAAACTTCTCGCTCGCTGAAATATGTTCATTTGCTGAAAATCAACAAAACCACGAAAAGTTCTTGTGTTTGAAGATAAAATCTTTTTGCTTTGAAGAAGAAAGATCGAGCTGACTGAAATAAGTTCATCAGATGAAAACCAACAAAAATTGACAGGAACCACGAAAAGTTCTTGTATTTTAGGATAAAATCTGATGCTATTAAAGAAAAAACTTCCAACTCGCTGAAATATCTTCATTTGCTGAAAATCAACAAAAGCACGAAAAGTTCTTGTATTTGAAGATAAAATCTTTTTGCTTTGAAGAAGAAAGATCGAGGTGACTGAAATAAGTTCATCAGATGAAAACCAACAAAAATTGACAAGAACCACGAAAAGTTCTTGTATTTTAAGATAAAATCTTGCGCTATTAAAGAAAAAACTTCTAGCTCGCTGAAATATGTTCATTTGCTGAAAACCTAAAAAACCACCAAAAGTTCTTGTATTTGAAGATAAAATCTTTTTGCTTTGAAGAAGAAAGATCGAGGTGACTGCAATAAGTTCATTCGATGAAAATCAACAAAAATTGACAAGAACAATGAAAAGTTCTTGTATTTTAAGATAAAATCTGACGCTATTAAAGAAAAAACTTCTAGCTCGCTGAAATATGGTCATTTGCTGAAAACCAACAAAACCACGAAAAGTTCTTGTATTTGAAGATAAAATCTTTTTGCTTTGAAGAAGAAAGATCTAGCTGACTGAAATAAGTTCATTCGATCAAAACCAACAAAAATTGACAAGAACCACAAAAAGGTCTTGTATTTTAAGATAAAATCTGACGCTATTAAAGAAAAAACTTCTCGCTCGCTGAAATATGTTCATTTGCTGAAAATCAACAAAACCACGAAAAGTTCTTGTATTTGAAGATAAAATCTTTTTGCTTTGAAGAAGAAAGATCCAGCTGACTGAAATAAGTTCATCAGATGAAAACCAACAAAAATTGGCAGGAACCACGAAAAGTTCTTGTATTTTAGGATAAAATCTGATGCTATTAAAGAAAAAACTTCCAACTCGCTGAAATATCTTCATTTGCTGAAAATCAACAAAAGCACGAAAAGTTATTGTATTTGAAGATAAAATCTTTTTGCTTTGAAGAAGAAAGATCTCGGTGACTGAAATAAGTTCATCAGATGAAAACCAACAAAAATTGACAAGAACCATGAAAAGTTCTTGTATTTTAAGATAAAATCTGACGCTATTAAAGAAAAAACTTCCAGCTCGCTGAAATATGTTCATTTGCTGAAAATCAACAAAACCACGAAAAGTTCTTGTATTTGAAGGTAAAATCTTTTTGCTTTGAAGAAGAAAGATCGAGCTGACTAAAATAACTTCATTCGATCAAAACCAACAAAAATTGACAAGAACCACGAAAAGTTCTTGTATTTTAAGATAAAATCTTGCGCCATTAAAGAAAAAACTTCCAGCTCGCTGAAATATGTTCATTTGCTGAAAACCAACAAAACCACGTAAAGTTCTTGTATTTGAAGATAAAATCTTTTTGCTTTGAAGAAGAAAGATCCAGCTGACTGAAATAAGTTAATCAGATGAAAATCAACAAAAATTGACAAGAACCACGAAAAGTTCTTGTATTTGAAGATAAAATCTTTTTGCTTTGAAGAAGAAAGATCCAGCTGACTGAAATAAGTTCGAGATGAAAACCAACAAAAATTGAGAAGAACCACGAAAACTTCTTGTATTTTAAGATAAAATCTGACGCTATTAAAGAAAAAACTTCTTGCTCGCTGAAATATGTTCATTTGCTGAAAATCAACAAAACCACGAAAAGTTCTTGTATTTGAAGATAAAATCTTTTTGCTTTGAAGAAGAAAGATCGAGGTGACTGAAATAAGTTCATCAGATGAAAACCAACAAAAATTGACAAGAATCACGAAAAGTTCTTGTATTTTAAGATATAATCTGACGCTATTAAAGAAAAAACTTCCAGCTCGCTGAAATATGTTCATTTGCTGAAAATCAACAAAACCACAAAAAGTTCTTGTATTTGAAGGTAAAATCTTTTTGCTTTGAAGAAGAAAGATCGAGCTGACTAAAATAACTTCATTCGATCAAAACCAACAAAAATTGACAAGAACCACGAAAAGTTCTTGTATTTTAAGATCAAATCTTGCACCATTAAAGAAAAAACTTCCAGCTCGCTGAAATGTTCATTTGCTGAAAACCAACAAAACCACGTAAAGTTCTTGTATTTGAAGATAAAATATTTTTGCTTTGAAGAAGAAAGATCGAGGTGACTGAAATAAGTTCATCAGATGAAAATCAACAAAAATTGACAAGAACCACGAAAAGTTCTTGTATTTTAAGATAAAATCTGACACTATTAAAGAAAAAACTTCTAGCTCGCTGAAATATGGTCATTTGCTGAAAACCAACAAAACCACGAAAAGTTCTTGTATTTGAAGATAAAATCTTTTTGCTTTGAAGAAGAAAGATCTAGCTGACTGAAATAAGTTCATTCGATCAAAACCAACAAAAATTGACAAGAACCACAAAAAGGTCTTGTATTTTAAGATAAAATCTGACGCTATTAAAGAAAAAACTTCTCGCTCGCTGAAATATGTTCATTTGCTGAAAATCAACAAAACCACGAAAAGTTCTTGTATTTGAAGATAAAATCTTTTTGCTTTGAAGAAGAAAGATCCAGCTGACTGAAATAAGTTCATCAGATGAAAACCAACAAAAATTGACAGGAACCACGAAAAGTTCTTGTATTTTAGGATAAAATCTGATGCTATTAAAGAAAAAACTTCCAACTCGCTGAAATATCTTCATTTGCTGAAAATCAACAAAAGCACGAAAAGTTCTTGTATTTGAAGATAAAATCTTTTTGCTTTGAAGAAGAAAGATCTAGGTGACTGAAATAAGTTCATCAGATGAAAACCAACAAAAATTGACAAGAACCACGAAAAGTTCTTGTATTTTAAGATATAATCTGACGCTATTAAAGAAAAAACTTCTTGCTCGCTGAAATATGTTCATTTGCTGAAAATCAACAAAACCACGAAAAGTTCTTGTATTTGAAGGTAAAATCTTTTTGCTTTGAAGAAGAAAGATCGAGCTGACTAAAATAACTTCATTCGATCAAAACCAACAAAAATTGACAAGAACCACGAAAAGTTCTTGTATTTTAAGATAAAATCTTGCGCCATTAAAGAAAAAACTTCCAGCTCGCTGAAATATGTTCATTTGCTGAAAACCAACAAAACCACGTAAAGTTCTTGTATTTGAAGATAAAATCTTTTTGCTTTGAAGAAGAAAGATCCAGCTGACTGAAATAAGTTCATTCGATCAACACCAACAAAAATTGACAAGAACCACGAAAAGTTCTTGTATTTTAAGATATAATCTGACGCTATTAAAGAAAAAACTTCTCGCTCGCTGAAATATGTTCATTTGCTGAAAATCAACAAAACCACGAAAAGTTCTTGTATTTGAAGATAAAATCTTTTTGCTTTGAAGAAGAAAGATCCAGCTGACTGAAATAAGTTCATCAGATGAAACCAACAAAAATTGACAAGAACCACGAAAAGTTCTTGTATTTTAAGATAAAATCTTGCGCCATTAAAGAAAAAACTTCCAGCTCGCTGAAATATGTTCATTTGCTGAAAACCAACAAAACCACGAAAAGTTCTTGTATTTGAAGACAAAATCTTTTTGCTTTGAAGAAGAAAGATCCAGCTGACTGAAATAAGTTCATTCGATCAACACCAACAAAAATTGACAAGAACCACGAAAAGTTCTTGTATTTTAAGATATAATCTGACGCTATTAAAGAAAAAACTTCTCGCTCGCTGAAATATGTTCATTTGTTGAAAATCAACAAAACCACGAAAAGTTCTTGTATTTGAAGATAAAATCTTTTTGCTTTGAAGAAGAAAGATCTCGCTGACTGAAATAAGTTCATTAGATGAAAACCAACAAAAATTGACAAGAACCACGAAAAGTTCTTGTATTTTAGGATAAAATCTGATGCTATTAAAGAAAAAACTTCCAGCTCGCTGAAATATGTTCATTTGCTGAAAACCAACAAAACCACGAAAAGTTCTTGTATTTGAAGATAAAATCTTTTTGCTTTGAAGAAGAAATATCGAGGTGACTGAAATCAGTTCATCAGATGAAAATCAACAAAAATTGACAACAACCACGAAAAGTTCTTGTATTTTAAGATAAAATCTGACGCTATTAAAGAAAAAACTTCTAGCTCGCTGAAATATGGTCATTTGCTGAAAACCAACAAAACCACGAAAAGTTCTTGTATTTGAAGATAAAATCTTTTTGCTTTGAAGAAGAAAGATCTAGCTGACTGAAATAAGTTCATTCGATCAAAACCAACAAAAATTGACAAGAACCACGAAAAGGTCTTGTATTTTAAGATAAAATCTGACGCTATTAAAGAAAAAACTTCTCGCTCGCTGAAATATGTTCATTTGCTGAAAATCAACAAAACCACGAAAAGTTCTTGTATTTGAAGATAAAATCTTTTTGCTTTGAAGAAGAAAGATCTAGGTGACTGAAATAAGTTAATCAGATGAAAATCAACAAAAATTGACAAGAACCACGAAAAGTTCTTGTGTTTGAAGATAAAATCTTTTTGCTTTGAAGAAGAAAGATCCAGCTGACTGAAATAAGTTCGAGATGAAAACCAACAAAAATTGAGAAGAACCACGAAAACTTCTTGTATTTTAAGATAAAATCTGACGCTATTAAAGAAAAAACTTCTTGCTCGCTGAAATATGTTCATTTGCTGAAAATCAACAAAACCACGAAAAGTTCTTGTATTTGAAGATAAAATCTTTTTGCTTTGAAGAAGAAAGATCGAGGTGACTGAAATAAGTTCATCAGATGAAAACCAACAAAAATTGACAAGAATCACGAAAAGTTCTTGTATTTTAAGATATAATCTGACGCTATGAAAGAAAAAACTTCCAGCTCGCTGAAATATGTTCATTTGCTGAAAATCAACAAAACCACAAAAAGTTCTTGTATTTGAAGGTAAAATCTTTTTGCTTTGAAGAAGAAAGATCGAGCTGACTAAAATAACTTCATTCGATCAAAACCAACAAAAATTGACAAGAACCACGAAAAGTTCTTGTATTTTAAGATAAAATCTTGCACCATTAAAGAAAAAACTTCCAGCTCGCTGAAATGTTCATTTGCTGAAAACCAACAAAACCACGTAAAGTTCTTGTATTTGAAGATAAAATATTTTTGCTTTGAAGAAGAAAGATCGAGGTGACTGAAATAAGTTCATCAGATGAAAATCAACAAAAATTGACAAGAACCACGAAAAGTTCTTGTATTTTAAGATAAAATCTGACGCTATTAAAGAAAAAACTTCTAGCTCGCTGAAATATGGTCATTTGCTGAAAACCAACAAAACCACGAAAAGTTCTTGTATTTGAAGATAAAATCTTTTTGCTTTGAAGAAGAAAGATCGAGGTGACTGAAATAAGTTCATCAGATGAAAACCAACAAAAATTGACAAGAACCACAAAAAGGTCTTGTATTTTAAGATAAAATCTGACGCTGTTAAAGAAAAAACTTCTCGCTCGCTGAAATATGTTCATTTGCTGAAAATCAACAAAACCACGAAAAGTTCTTGTATTTGAAGATAAAATCTTTTTGCTTTGAAGAAGAAAGATCCAGCTGACTGAAATAAGTTCATCAGATGAAAACCAACAAAAATTGACAGGAACCACGAAAAGTTCTTGTATTTTAGGATAAAATCTGATGCTATTAAAGAAAAAACTTCCAACTCGCTGAAATATCTTCATTTGCTGAAAATCAACAAAAGCACGAAAAGTTCTTGTATTTGAAGATAAAATCTTTTTGCTTTAAAGAAGAAAGATCCAGCTGACTGAAATAAGTTCATTCGATCAACACCAACAAAAATTGACAAGAACCACGAAAATTTCTTGTATTTTAAGATATAATCTGACGCTATTAAAGAAAAAACTTCTTGCTCGCTGAAATATGTTCATTTGCTGAAAATCAACAAAACCACGAAAAGTTCTTGTATTTGAAGGTAAAATCTTTTTGCTTTGAAGAAGAAAGATCGAGCTGACTAAAATAACTTCATTCGATCAAAACCAACAAAAATTGACAAGAACCACGAAAAGTTCTTGTATTTTAAGATAAAATCTTGCGCCATTAAAGAAAAAACTTCCAGCTCGCTGAAATATGTTCATTTGCTGAAAACCAACAAAACCACGTAAAGTTCTTGTATTTGAAGATAAAATATTTTTGCTTTGAAGAAGAAAGATCGAGGTGACTGAAATAAGTTCATCAGATGAAAATCAACAAAAATTGACAAGAACCACGAAAAGTTCTTGTATTTGAAGATAAAATCTTTTTGCTTTGAAGAAGAAAGATCCAGCTGACTGAAATAAGTTCGAGATGTAAACCAACAAAAATTGAGAAGAACCACGAAAACTTCTTGTATTTTAAGATAAAATCTGACGCTATTAAAGAAAAAACTTCTTGCTCGCTGAAATATGTTCATTTGCTGAAAATCAACAAAACCACGAAAAGTTCTTGTATTTGAAGATAAAATCTTTTTGCTTTGAAGAAGAAAGATCGAGGTGACTGAAATAAGTTCATCAGATGAAAACCAACAAAAATTGACAAGAATCACGAAAAGTTCTTGTATTTTAAGATATAATCTGACGCTATTAAAGAAAAAACTTCCAGCTCGCTGAAATATGTTCATTTGCTGAAAATCAACAAAACCACAAAAAGTTCTTGTATTTGAAGGTAAAATCTTTTTGCTTTGAAGAAGAAAGATCGAGCTGACTAAAATAACTTCATTCGATCAAAACCAACAAAAATTGACAAGAACCACGAAAAGTTCTTGTATTTTAAGATAAAATCTTGCACCATTAAAGAAAAAACTTCCAGCTCGCTGAAATGTTCATTTGCTGAAAACCAACAAAACCACGTAAAGTTCTTGTATTTGAAGATAAAATATTTTTGCTTTGAAGAAGAAAGATCGAGGTGACTGAAATAAGTTCATCAGATGAAAATCAACAAAAATTGACAAGAACCACGAAAAGTTCTTGTATTTTAAGATAAAATCTGACGCTATTAAAGAAAAAACTTCTAGCTCGCTGAAATATGGTCATTTGCTGAAAACCAACAAAACCACGAAAAGTTCTTGTATTTGAAGATAAAATCTTTTTGCTTTGAAGAAGAAAGATCTAGCTGACTGAAATAAGTTCATTCGATCAAAACCAACAAAAATTGACAAGAACCACAAAAAGGTCTTGTATTTTAAGATAAAATCTGACGCTGTTAAAGAAAAAACTTCTCGCTCGCTGAAATATGTTCATTTGCTGAAAATCAACAAAACCACGAAAAGTTCTTGTATTTGAAGATAAAATCTTTTTGCTTTGAAGAAGAAAGATCCAGCTGACTGAAATAAGTTCATCAGATGAAAACCAACAAAAATTGACAGGAACCACGAAAAGTTCTTGTATTTTAGGATAAAATCTGATGCTATTAAAGAAAAAACTTCCAACTCGCTGAAATATCTTCATTTGCTGAAAATCAACAAAAGCACGAAAAGTTCTTGTATTTGAAGATAAAATCTTTTTGCTTTGAAGAAGAAAGATCTAGGTGACTGAAATAAGTTCATCAGATAAAAACCAACAAAAATTGACAAGAACCACGAAAAGTTCTTGTATTTTAAGATAAAATCTTGCGCTATTAAAGAAAAAACTTCTAGCACGCTGAAATATGTTCATTTGCTGAAAACCTAAAAAACCACCAAAAGTTCTTGTATTTGAAGATAAAATCTTTTTGCTTTGAAGAAGAAAGATCTCGGTGACTGAAATAAGTTCATTCGATGAAAATCAACAAAAATTGACAAGAACCATGAAAAGTTCTTGTATTTTAAGATAAAATCTGACGCTATTAAAGAAAAAACTTCCAGCTCGCTGAAATATGTTCATTTGCTGAAAATCAACAAAACCACGAAAAGTTCTTGTATTTGAAGATAAAATCTTTTTGCTTTAAAGAAGAAAGATCCAGCTGACTGAAATAAGTTCATTCGATCAACACCAACAAAAATTGACAAGAACCACGAAAATTTCTTGTATTTTAAGATATAATCTGACGCTATTAAAGAAAAAACTTCTTGCTCGCTGAAATATGTTCATTTGCTGAAAATCAACAAAACCACGAAAAGTTCTTGTATTTGAAGGTAAAATCTTTTTGCTTTGAAGAAGAAAGATCGAGCTGACTAAAATAACTTCATTCGATCAAAACCAACAAAAATTGACAAGAACCACGAAAAGTTCTTGTATTTTAAGATAAAATCTTGCGCCATGAAAGAAAAAACTTCCAGCTCGCTGAAATATGTTCATTTGCTGAAAACCAACAAAACCACGTAAAGTTCTTGTATTTGAAGATAAAATCTTTTTGCTTTGAAGAAGAAAGATCCAGCTGACTGAAATAAGTTCATGAGATGAAAACCAACAAAAATTGAGAAGAACCACGAAAACTTCTTGTATTTTAAGATAAAATCTAACGCTATTAAAGAAAAAACTTCTTGCTCGCTGAAATATGTTCATTTGCTGAAAACCAACAAAACTACGAAAAGTTCTTGTATTTGAAGACAAAATCTTTTTGCTTTGAAGAAGAAAGATCCAGCTGACTGAAATAAGTTCATTCGATCAACACCAACAAAAATTGACAAGAACCACGAAAAGTTCTTGTATTTTAAGATATAATCTGACGCTATTAAAGAAAAAACTTCTCGCTCGCTGAAATATGTTCATTTGCTGAAAATCAACAAAACCACGAAAAGTTCTTGTATTTGAAGATAAAATCTTTTTGCTTTGAAGAAGAAAGATCTCGCTGACTGAAATAAGTTCATTAGATGAAAACCAACAAAAATTGACAAGAACCACGAAAAGTTCTTGTATTTTAAGATAAAATCTTGCGCCATTAAAGAAAAAACTTCCAGCTCGCTGAAATATGTTCATTTGCTGAAAACCAACAAAACCACGAAAAGTTCTTGTATTTGAAGACAAAATCTTTTTGCTTTGAAGAAGAAAGATCCAGCTGACTGAAATAAGTTCATTCGATCAACACCAACAAAAATTGACAAGAACCACGAAAAGTTCTTGTATTTTAAGATAAAATCTGACGCTATTAAAGAAAAAACTTCCAGCTCGCTGAAATATGTTCATTTGCTGAAAATCAACAAAACCACGAAAAGTTCTTGTATTTGAAGATAAAATCTTTTTGCTTTAAAGAAGAAAGATCCAGCTGACTGAAATAAGTTCATTCGATCAACACCAACAAAAATTGACAAGAACCACGAAAATTTCTTGTATTTTAAGATATAATCTGACGCTATTAAAGAAAAAACTTCTTGCTCGCTGAAATATGTTCATTTGCTGAAAATCAACAAAACCACGAAAAGTTCTTGTATTTGAAGGTAAAATCTTTTTGCTTTGAAGAAGAAAGATCGAGCTGACTAAAATAACTTCATTCGATCAAAACCAACAAAAATTGACAAGAACCACGAAAAGTTCTTGTATTTTAAGATAAAATCTTGCGCCATGAAAGAAAAAACTTCCAGCTCGCTGAAATATGTTCATTTGCTGAAAACCAACAAAACCACGTAAAGTTCTTGTATTTGAAGATAAAATCTTTTTGCTTTGAAGAAGAAAGATCCAGCTGACTGAAATAAGTTCATGAGATGAAAACCAACAAAAATTGAGAAGAACCACGAAAACTTCTTGTATTTTAAGATAAAATCTAACGCTATTAAAGAAAAAACTTCTTGCTCGCTGAAATATGTTCATTTGCTGAAAACCAACAAAACTACGAAAAGTTCTTGTATTTGAAGACAAAATCTTTTTGCTTTGAAGAAGAAAGATCCAGCTGACTGAAATAAGTTCATTCGATCAACACCAACAAAAATTGACAAGAACCACGAAAAGTTCTTGTATTTTAAGATATAATCTGACGCTATTAAAGAAAAAACTTCTCGCTCGCTGAAATATGTTCATTTGCTGAAAATCAACAAAACCACGAAAATTTCTTGTATTTGAAGATAAAATCTTTTTGCTTTGAAGAAGAAAGATCCAGCTGACTGAAATAAGTTCATCAGATGAAAACCAACAAAAATTGACAAGAACCACGAAAAGTTCTTGTATTTTAAGATAAAATCTTGCGCCATTAAAGAAAAAACTTCCAGCTCGCTGAAATATGTTCATTTGCTGAAAACCAACAAAACCACGAAAAGTTCTTGTATTTGAAGACAAAATCTTTTTGCTTTGAAGAAGAAAGATCCAGCTGACTGAAATAAGTTCATTCGATCAACACCAACAAAAATTGACAAGAACCACGAAAAGTTCTTGTATTTTAAGATATAATCTGACGCTATTAAAGAAAAAACTTCTCGCTCGCTGAAATATGTTCATTTGCTGAAAATCAACAAAACCACGAAAATTTCTTGTATTTGAAGATAAAATCTTTTTGCTTTGAAGAAGAAAGATCCAGCTGACTGAAATAAGTTCATCAGATGAAAACCAACAAAAATTGACAAGAACCACGAAAAGTTCTTGTATTTTAAGATAAAATCTTGCGCCATTAAAGAAAAAACTTCCAGCTCGCTGAAATATGTTCATTTGCTGAAAACCAACAAAACCACGAAAAGTTCTTGTATTTGAAGACAAAATCTTTTTGCTTTGAAGAAGAAAGATCCAGCTGACTGAAATAAGTTCATTCGATCAACACCAACAAAAATTGACAAGAACCACGAAAAGTTCTTGTATTTTAAGATATAATCTGACGCTATTAAAGAAAAAACTTCTCGCTCGCTGAAATATGTTCATTTGCTGAAAATCAACAAAACCACGAAAAGTTCTTGTATTTGAAGATAAAATCTTTTTGCTTTGAAGAAGAAAGATCTCGCTGACTGAAATAAGTTCATTAGATGAAAACCAACAAAAATTGACAAGAACCACGAAAAGTTCTTGTATTTTAGGATAAAATCTGATGCTATTAAAGAAAAAACTTCTTGCTCGCTGAAATATGTTCATTTGCTGAAAACCAACAAAACCACGAAAAGTTCTTGTATTTGAAGACAAAATCTTATTGCTTTGAAGAAGAAAGATCCAGCTGACTGAAATAAGTTCATTCGATCAACACCAACAAAAATTGACAAGAACCACGAAAAGTTCTTGTATTTTAAGATAAAATCTGACGCTATTAAAGAAAAAACTTCCAGCTCGCTGAAATATGTTCATTTGCTGAAAATCAACAAAACCACGAAAAGTTCTTGTATTTGAAGATAAAATCTTTTTGCTTTAAAGAAGAAAGATCCAGCTGACTGAAATAAGTTCATTCGATCAACACCAACAAAAATTGACAAGAACCACGAAAATTTCTTGTATTTTAAGATATAATCTGACGCTATTAAAGAAAAAACTTCTTGCTCGCTGAAATATGTTCATTTGCTGAAAATCAACAAAACCACGAAAAGTTCTTGTATTTGAAGGTAAAATCTTTTTGCTTTGAAGAAGAAAGATCGAGCTGACTAAAATAACTTCATTCGATCAAAACCAACAAAAATTGACAAGAACCACGAAAAGTTCTTGTATTTTAAGATAAAATCTTGCGCCATGAAAGAAAAAACTTCCAGCTCGCTGAAATATGTTCATTTGCTGAAAACCAACAAAACCACGTAAAGTTCTTGTATTTGAAGATAAAATCTTTTTGCTTTGAAGAAGAAAGATCCAGCTGACTGAAATAAGTTCATGAGATGAAAACCAACAAAAATTGAGAAGAACCACGAAAACTTCTTGTATTTTAAGATAAAATCTAACGCTATTAAAGAAAAAACTTCTTGCTCGCTGAAATATGTTCATTTGCTGAAAACCAACAAAACTACGAAAAGTTCTTGTATTTGAAGACAAAATCTTTTTGCTTTGAAGAAGAAAGATCCAGCTGACTGAAATAAGTTCATTCGATCAACACCAACAAAAATTGACAAGAACCACGAAAAGTTCTTGTATTTTAAGATATAATCTGACGCTATTAAAGAAAAAACTTCTCGCTCGCTGAAATATGTTCATTTGCTGAAAATCAACAAAACCACGAAAATTTCTTGTATTTGAAGATAAAATCTTTTTGCTTTGAAGAAGAAAGATCCAGCTGACTGAAATAAGTTCATCAGATGAAAACCAACAAAAATTGACAAGAACCACGAAAAGTTCTTGTATTTTAAGATAAAATCTTGCGCCATTAAAGAAAAAACTTCCAGCTCGCTGAAATATGTTCATTTGCTGAAAACCAACAAAACCACGAAAAGTTCTTGTATTTGAAGACAAAATCTTTTTGCTTTGAAGAAGAAAGATCCAGCTGACTGAAATAAGTTCATTCGATCAACACCAACAAAAATTGACAAGAACCACGAAAAGTTCTTGTATTTTAAGATATAATCTGACGCTATTAAAGAAAAAACTTCTCGCTCGCTGAAATATGTTCATTTGCTGAAAATCAACAAAACCACGAAAAGTTCTTGTATTTGAAGATAAAATCTTTTTGCTTTGAAGAAGAAAGATCTCGCTGACTGAAATAAGTTCATTAGATGAAAACCAACAAAAATTGACAAGAACCACGAAAAGTTCTTGTATTTTAGGATAAAATCTGATGCTATTAAAGAAAAAACTTCCAGCTCGCTGAAATATGTTCATTTGCTGAAAACCAACAAAACTACGAAAAGTTCTTGTATTTGAAGACAAAATCTTTTTGCTTTGAAGAAGAAAGATCCAGCTGACTGAAATAAGTTCATTCGATCAACACCAACAAAAATTGACAAGAACCACGAAAAGTTCTTGTATTTTAAGATATAATCTGACGCTATTAAAGAAAAAACTTCTCGCTCGCTGAAATATGTTCATTTGCTGAAAATCAACAAAACCACGAAAAGTTCTTGTATTTGAAGATAAAATCTTTTTGCTTTGAAGAAGAAAGATCCAGCTGACTGAAATAAGTTCATCAGATGAAAACCAACAAAAATTGATAAGAACCACGAAAAGTTCTTGTATTTTAAGATAAAATCTTGCGCCATTAAAGAAAAAACTTCCAGCTCGCTGAAATATGTTCATTTGCTGAAAACCAACAAAACCACGAAAAGTTCTTGTATTTGAAGACAAAATCTTTTTGCTTTGAAGAAGAAAGATCCAGCTGACTGAAATAAGTTCATTCGATCAACACCAACAAAAATTGACAAGAACCACGAAAAGTTCTTGTATTTTAAGATATAATCTGACGCTATTAAAGAAAAAACTTCTCGCTCGCTGAAATATGTTCATTTGCTGAAAATCAACAAAACCACGAAAAGTTCTTGTATTTGAAGATAAAATCTTTTTGCTTTGAAGAAGAAAGATCTCGCTGACTGAAATAAGTTCATTAGATGAAAACCAACAAAAATTGACAAGAACCACGAAAAGTTCTTGTATTTTAGGATAAAATCTGATGCTATTAAAGAAAAAACTTCCAGCTCGCTGAAATATGTTCATTTGCTGAAAACCAACAAAACCACGAAAAGTTCTTGTATTTGAAGATAAAATCTTTTTGCTTTGAAGAAGAAATATCGAGGTGACTGAAATCAGTTCATCAGATGAAAATCAACAAAAATTGACAACAACCACGAAAAGTTCTTGTATTTTAAGATAAAATCTGACGCTATTAAAGAAAAAACTTCGAGCTCGCTGAAATATGGTCATTTGCTGAAAACCAACAAAACCACGAAAAGTTCTTGTATTTGAAGATAAAATCTTTTTGCTTTGAAGAAGAAAGATCTAGCTGACTGAAATAAGTTCATTCGATCAAACACAACAAAAATTGACAAGAACCACGAAAAGGTCTTGTATTTTAAGATAAAATCTGACGCTATTAAAGAAAAAACTTCTCGCTCGCTGAAATATGTTCATTTGCTGAAAACCAACAAAACCACGAAAAGTTCTTGTATTTGAAGATAAAATCTTTTTGCTTTGAAGAAGAAAGATCGAGCTGACTGAAATAAGTTCATCAGATGAAAACCAACAAAAATTGACAGGAACCACGAAAAGTTCTTGTATTTTAGGATAAAATCTGATGCTATTAAAGAAAAAACTTCCAACTCGCTGAAATATCTTCATTTGCTGAAAATCAACAAAAGCACGAAAAGTTCTTGTATTTGAAGATAAAATCTTTTTGCTTTGAAGAAGAAAGATCTAGGTGACTGAAATAAGTTCATCAGATGAAAACCAACAACAATTGACAAGAACCACGAAAAGTTCTTGTATTTTAAGATAAAATCTTGCGCTATCAAAGAAAAAACTTCTAGCGCATTTCAATATGTTCATTTGCTGAAAACCTAAAAAACCACCAAAAGTTCTTGTATTTGAAGACAAAATCTTTTTGCTTTGAAGAAGAAAGATCGAGGTGACTGAAATAAGTTCATTCGATGAAAATCAACAAAAATTGACAAGAACAATGAAAAGTTCTTGTATTTTAAGATAAAATCTGACGCTATTAAAGAAAAAACTTCTAGCTCGCTGAAATATGGTCATTTGCTGAAAACCAACAAAACCACGAAAAGTTCTTGTATTTGAAGATAAAATCTTTTTGCTTTGAAGAAGAAAGATCTAGCTGACTGAAATAAGTTCATTCGATCAAAACCAACAAAAATTGACAAGAACCACAAAAAGGTCTTGTATTTTAAGATAAAATCTGACGCTATTAAAGAAAAAACTTCTCGCTCGCTGAAATATGTTCATTTGCTGAAAATCAACAAAACCACGAAAAGTTCTTGTATTTGAAGATAAAATCTTTTTGCTTTGAAGAAGAAAGATCCAGCTGACTGAAATAAGTTCATCAGATGAAAACCAACAAAAATTGACAGGAACCACGAAAAGTTCTTGTATTTTAGGATAAAATCTGATGCTATTAAAGAAAAAACTTCCAACTCGCTGAAATATCTTCATTTGCTGAAAATCAACAAAAGCACGAAAAGTTCTTGTATTTGAAGATAAAATCTTTTTGCTTTGAAGAAGAAAGATCTCGGTGACTGAAATAAGTTCATCAGATGAAAACCAACAAAAATTGACAAGAACCACGAAAAGTTCTTGTATTTTAAGATAAAATCTTGCGCTATCAAAGAAAAAACTTCTAGCACGCTGAAATATGTTCATTTGCTGAAAACCTAAAAAACCACCAAAAGTTCTTGTATTTGAAGATAAAATCTTTTTGCTTTGAAGAAGAAAGATCGAGGTGACTGAAATAAGTTCATTCGATGAAAATCAACAAAAATTGACAAGAACCATGAAAAGTTCTTGTATTTTAAGATAAAATCTGACGCTATTAAAGAAAAAACTTCCAGCTCGCTGAAATATGTTCATTTGCTGAAAATCAACAAAACCACGAAAAGTTCTTGTATTTGAAGATAAAATCTTTTTGCTTTAAAGAAGAAAGATCCAGCTGACTGAAATAAGTTCATTCGATCAACACCAACAAAAATTGACAAGAACCACGAAAATTTCTTGTATTTTAAGATATAATCTGACGCTATTAAAGAAAAAACTTCTTGCTCGCTGAAATATGTTCATTTGCTGAAAATCAACAAAACCACGAAAAGTTCTTGTATTTGAAGGTAAAATCTTTTTGCTTTGAAGAAGAAAGATCGAGCTGACTAAAATAACTTCATTCGATCAAAACCAACAAAAATTGACAAGAACCACGAAAAGTTCTTGTATTTTAAGATAAAATCTTGCGCCATTAAAGAAAAAACTTCCAGCTCGCTGAAATATGTTCATTTGCTGAAAACCAACAAAACCACGTAAAGTTCTTGTATTTGAAGATAAAATCTTTTTGCTTTGAAGAAGAAAGATCCAGCTGACTGAAATAAGTTAATCAGATGAAAATCAACAAAAATTGACAAGAACCACGAAAAGTTCTTGTATTTGAAGATAAAATCTTTTTGCTTTGAAGAAGAAAGATCCAGCTGACTGAAATAAGTTCGAGATGAAAACCAACAAAAATTGACAAGAACCACGAAAAGTTCTTGTATTTTAAGATAAAATCTGACGCTATTAAAGAAAAAACTTCTTGCTCGCTGAAATATGTTCATTTGCTGAAAATCAACAAAACCACGAAAAGTTCTTGTATTTGAAGATAAAATCTTTTTGCTTTGAAGAAGAAAGATCGAGGTGACTGAAATAAGTTCATCAGATGAAAACCAACAAAAATTGACAAGAATCACGAAAAGTTCTTGTATTTTAAGATATAATCTGACGCTATTAAAGAAAAAACTTCCAGCTCGCTGAAATATGTTCATTTGCTGAAAATCAACAAAACCACAAAAAGTTCTTGTATTTGAAGGTAAAATCTTTTTGCTTTGAAGAAGAAAGATCGAGCTGACTAAAATAACTTCATTCGATCAAAACCAACAAAAATTGACAAGAACCACGAAAAGTTCTTGTATTTTAAGATAAAATCTTGCACCATTAAAGAAAAAACTTCCAGCTCGCTGAAATGTTCATTTGCTGAAAACCAACAAAACCACGTAAAGTTCTTGTATTTGAAGATAAAATATTTTTGCTTTGAAGAAGAAAGATCGAGGTGACTGAAATAAGTTCATCAGATGAAAATCAACAAAAATTGACAAGAACCACGAAAAGTTCTTGTATTTTAAGATAAAATCTGACGCTATTAAAGAAAAAACTTCTAGCTCGCTGAAATATGGTCATTTGCTGAAAACCAACAAAACCACGAAAAGTTCTTGTATTTGAAGATAAAATCTTTTTGCTTTGAAGAAGAAAGATCTAGCTGACTGAAATAAGTTCATTCGATCAAAACCAACAAAAATTGACAAGAACCACAAAAAGGTCTTGTATTTTAAGATAAAATCTGACGCTCTTTAAGAAAAAACTTCTCGCTCGCTGAAATATGTTCATTTGCTGAAAATCAACAAAACCACGAAAAGTTCTTGTATTTGAAGATAAAATCTTTTTGCTTTGAAGAAGAAAGATCTAGGTGACTGAAATAAGTTCATCAGATGAAAACCAACAAAAATTGACAAGAACCACGAAAAGTTCTTGTATTTTAAGATAAAATCTTGCGCTATTAAAGAAAAGACTTCTAGCACGCTGAAATATGTTCATTTGCTGAAATCCTAAAAAAACACCAAAAGTTCTTGTATTTGAAGATAAAATCTTTTTGCTTTGAAGAAGAAAGATCGAGGTGACTGAAATAAGTTCATTCGATGAAAATCAACAAAAATTGACAAGAACCATGAAAAGTTCTTGTATTTTACGATATAATCTGACGCTATTAAAGAAAAAACTTCTTGCTCGCTGAAATATGTTCATTTGCTGAAAATCAACAAAACCACGAAAAGTTCTTGTATTTGAAGGTAAAATCTTTTTGCTTTGAAGAAGAAAGATCGAGCTGACTAAAATAACTTCATTCGATCAAAACCAACAAAAATTGACAAGAACCACGAAAAGTTCTTGTATTTTAAGATAAAATCTTGCGCCATTAAAGAAAAAACTTCCAGCTCGCTGAAATATGTTCATTTGCTGAAAACCAACAAAACCACGTGAAGTTCTTGTATTTGAAGATAAAATCTTTTTGCTTTGAAGAAGAAAGATCCAGCTGACTGAAATAAGTTCATGAGATGAAAACCAACAAAAATTGAGAAGAACCACGAAAACTTCTTGTATTTTAAGATAAAATCTAACGCTATTAAATAAAAAATTTCTTGCTGGCTGAAATATGTTCATTTGCTGAAAACCAACAAAACTACGAAAAGTTCTTGTATTTGAAGACAAAATCTTTTTGCTTTGAAGAAGAAAGATCCAGCTGACTGAAATAAGTTCATTCGATCAACACCAACAAAAATTGACAAGAACCACGAAAAGTTCTTGTATTTTAAGATATAATCTGACGCTATTATAGAAAAAACTTCTCGCTCGCTGAAATATGTTCATTTGCTGAAAATCAACAAAACCACGAAAAGTTCTTGTATTTGAAGATAAAATCTTTTTGCTTTGAAGAAGAAAGATCCAGCTGACTGAAATAAGTTCATCAGATGAAAACCAACAAAAATTGACAAGAACCACGAAAAGTTCTTGTATTTTAAGATAAAATCTTGCGCCATGAAAGAAAAAACTTCCAGCTCGCTGAAATATGTTCATTTGCTGAAAACCAACAAAACCACGAAAAGTTCTTGTATTTGAAGACAAAATCTTTTTGCTTTGAAGAAGAAAGATCCAGCTGACTGAAATAAGTTCATGAGATGAAAACCAACAAAAATTGAGAAGAACCACGAAAACTTCTTGTATTTTAAGATAAAATCTGACGCTATTAAAGAAAAAACTTTTTGCTCGCTGAAATATGTTCATTTGCTGAAAATCAACAAAACCACGAAAAGTTCTTGTATTTGAAGATAAAATCTTTTTGCTTTGAAGAAGAAAGATCGAGGTGACTGAAATAAGTTCATTCGATCAAAACCAACATAAATTGACAAGAACCACGAAAAGGTCTTGTATTTTAAGATAAAATCTGACGCTATTAAAGAAAAAACTTCTCGCTCGCTGAAATATGTTCATTTGCTGAAAATCAACAAAACCACGAAAAGTTCTTGTATTTGAAGATAAAATCTTTTTGCTTTGAAGAAGAAAGATCCAGCTGACTGAAATAAGTTCATCAGATGAAAACCAACAAAAATTGACAGGAACCACGAAAAGTTCTTGTATTTTCGGATAAAATCTGATGCTATTAAAGAAAAAACTTCCAACTCGCTGAAATATGTTCATTTGCTGAAAATCAACAAAAGCACGAAAAGTTCTTGTATTTGAAGATAAAATCTTTTTGCTTTGAAGAAGAAAGATCGAGGTGACTGAAATAAGTTCATCAGATGAAAACCAACAAAAATTGACAAGAACCACGAAAAGTTCTTGTATTTTAAGATAAAATGTGAGGCGATCAAAGAAAAAACTTCAAGCTCGCTGAAATATGTTCATTTGCTGAAAACCAACAAAACCACGAAAAGTTCTTGTATTTGAAGACAAAATCTTTTTGCTTTGAAGAAGAAAGATCCAGCTGACTGAAATAAGTTCATTCGATGAACACCAACAAAAATTGACAAGAACCACGAAAAGCTCTTGTATTTTAAGATATAATCTGACGCTATTAAAGAAAAAACTTCTCGCTCGCTGAAATATGTTCATTTGCTGAAAATCAACAAAACCACGAAAAGTTCTTGTATTTGAAGATAAAATCTTTTTGCTTTGAAGAAGAAAGATCGAGCTGACTGAAATAAGTTCATCAGATGAAAACCAACAAAAATTGACAGGAACCACAAAAAGTTCTTGTATTTTAGGATAAAATCTGATGCTATTAAAGAAAAAACTTCCAACTCGCTGAAATATCTTCATTTGCTGAAAATCAACAAAAGCACGAAAAGTTCTTGTATTTGAAGATAAAATCTTTTTGCTTTGAAGAAGAAAGATCTAGGTGACTGAAATAAGTTCATCAGATGAAAACCAACAAAAATTGACAAGAACCACGAAAAGTTCTTGTATTTTAAGATAAAATGTGAGGCGATCAAAGAAAAAACTTCTTGCTCGCTGAAATATGTTCATTTGCTGAAAACCAACAAAACCACGAAAAGTTCTTGTATTTGAAGACAAAATCTTTTTGCTTTGAAGAAGAAAGATCCAGCTGACTGAAATAAGTTCATTCGATCAACACCAACAAAAATTGACAAGAACCACGAAAAGCTCTTGTATTTTAAGATATAATCTGACGCTATTAAAGAAAAAACTTCTCGCTCGCTGAAATTTGTTCATTTGCTGAAAATCAACAAAACCACGAAAAGTTCTTGTATTTGAAGATAAAATCTTTTTGCTTTGAAGAAGAAAGATCTCGCTGACTGAAATAAGTTCATTAGATGAAAACCAACAAAAATTGACAAGAACCACGAAAAGTTCTTGTATTTTAGGATAAAATCTGATGCTATTAAAGAAAAAACTTCCAGCTCGCTGAAATATGTTCATTTGCTGAAAACCAACAAAACCACGAAAAGTTCTTGTATTTGAAGATAAAATCTTTTTGCTTTGAAGAAGAAATATCGAGGTGACTGAAATCAGTTCATCAGATGAAAATCAACAAAAATTGACAAGAACCACGAAAAGTTCGTGTATTTTAAGATAAAATCTGACGCTATTAAAGAAAAAACTTCTCGCTCGCTGAAATATGTTCATTTGCTGAAAATCAACAAAACCACGAAAAGTTCTTGTATTTGAAGATAAAATCTTTTTGCTTTGAAGAAGAAAGATCGAGCTGACTGAAATAAGTTCATCAGATGAAAACCAACAAAAATTGACAGGAACCACAAAAAGTTCTTGTATTTTAGGATAAAATCTGATGCTATTAAAGAAAAAACTTCCAACTCGCTGAAATATCTTCATTTGCTGAAAATCAACAAAAGCACGAAAAGTTCTTGTATTTGAAGATAAAATCTTTTTGCTTTGAAGAAGAAAGATCTAGGTGACTGAAATAAGTTCATCAGATGAAAACCAACAAAAATTGACAAGAACAACGAAAAGTTCTTGTGTTTTAAGATAAAATCTTGCGCTATTAAAGAAAAAACTTCTAGCTCGCTGAAATATGTTCATTTGCTGAAAACCTAAAAAACCACCAAAAGTTCTTGCATTTGAAGATAAAATCTTTTTGCTTTGAAGAAGAAAGATCGAGGTGACTGAAATAAGTTCATCAGATGAAAACCAACAAAAATTGACAAGAACCACGAAAAGCTCTTGTATTTTAAGATATAATCTGACGCTATTAAAGAAAAAACTTCTCGCTCGCTGAAATATGTTCATTTGCTGAAAATCAACAAAACCACGAAAAGTTCTTGTATTTGAAGATAAAATCTTTTTGCTTTGAAGAAGAAAGATCGAGGTGACTGAAATAAGTTCATCAGATGAAAACCAACAAAAATTGACAAGAACCACGAAAAGTTCTTGTATTTTAAGATAAAATGTGAGGCGATCAAAGAAAAAACTTCAAGCTCGCTGAAATATGTTCATTTGCTGAAAACCAACAAAACCACGAAAAGTTCTTGTATTTGAAGATAAAATCTTTTTGCTTTGAAGAAGAAAGATCCAGCTGACTGAAATAAGTTCATTCGATGAACACCAACAAAAATTGACAAGAACCACGAAAAGCTCTTGTATTTTAAGATATAATCTGACGCTATTAAAGAAAAAACTTCTCGCTCGCTGAAATATGTTCATTTGCTGAAAATCAACAAAACCACGAAAAGTTCTTGTATTTGAAGATAAAATCTTTTTGCTTTGAAGAAGAAAGATCTCGCTGACTGAAATAAGTTCATTAGATGAAAACCAACAAAAATTGACAAGAACCACGAAAAGTTCTTGTATTTTAGGATAAAATCTGATGCTATTAAAGAAAAAACTTCCAGCTCGCTGAAATATGTTCATTTGCTGAAAACCAACAAAACCACGAAAAGTTCTTGTATTTGAAGATAAAATCTTTTTGCTTTGAAGAAGAAATATCGAGGTGACTGAAATCAGTTCATCAGATGAAAATCAACAAAAATTGACAACAACCACGAAAAGTTCTTGTATTTTAAGATAAAATCTGACGCTATTAAAGAAAAAACTTCTAGCTCGCTGAAATATGGTCATTTGCTGAAAACCAACAAAACCACGAAAATTTCTTGTATTTGAAGATAAAATCTTTTTGCTTTGAAGAAGAAAGATCTAGCTGACTGAAATAAGTTCATTCGATCAAAACCAACAAAAATTGACAAGAACCACGAAAAGGTCTTGTATTTTAAGATAAAATCTGACGCTATTAAAGAAAAAACTTCTCGCTCGCTGAAATATGTTCATTTGCTGAAAATCAACAAAACCACGAAAAGTTCTTGTATTTGAAGATAAAATCTTTTTGCTTTGAAGAAGAAAGATCGAGCTGACTGAAATAAGTTCATCAGATGAAAACCAACAAAAATTGACAGGAACCACAAAAAGTTCTTGTATTTTAGGATAAAATCTGATGCTATTAAAGAAAAAACTTCCAACTCGCTGAAATATCTTCATTTGCTGAAAATCAACAAAAGCACGAAAAGTTCTTGTATTTGAAGATAAAATCTTTTTGCTTTGAAGAAGAAAGATCTAGGTGACTGAAATAAGTTCATCAGATGAAAACCAACAAAAATTGACAAGAACCACGAAAAGTTCTTGTATTTTAGGATAAAATCTGATGCTATTAAAGAAAAAACTTCCAGCTCGCTGAAATATGTTCATTTGCTGAAAACCAACAAAACCACGAAAAGTTCTTGTATTTGAAGATAAAATCTTTTTGCTTTGAAGAAGAAATATCGAGGTGACTGAAATCAGTTCATCAGATGAAAATCAACAAAAATTGACAAGAACCACGAAAAGTTCTTGTATTTTAAGATAAAATCTGACGCTATTAAAGAAAAAACTTCTCGCTCGCTGAAATATGTTCATTTGCTGAAAATCAACAAAACCACGAAAAGTTCTTGTATTTGAAGATAAAATCTTTTTGCTTTGAAGAAGAAAGATCGAGCTGACTGAAATAAGTTCATCAGATGAAAACCAACAAAAATTGACAGGAACCACAAAAAGTTCTTGTATTTTAGGATAAAATCTGATGCTATTAAAGAAAAAACTTCCAACTCGCTGAAATATCTTCATTTGCTGAAAATCAACAAAAGCACGAAAAGTTCTTGTATTTGAAGATAAAATCTTTTTGCTTTGAAGAAGAAAGATCTAGGTGACTGAAATAAGTTCATCAGATGAAAACCAACAAAAATTGACAAGAACCACGAAAAGTTCTTGTATTTTAAGATAAAATCTTGCGCTATTAAAGAAAAAACTTCTAGCTCACTGAAATATGTTCATTTGCTGAAAACCTAAAAAACCACCAAAAGTTCTTGTATTTGAAGATAAAATCTTTTTGCTTTGAAGAAGAAAGATCGAGGTGACTGAAATAAGTTCATGAGATGAAAATCAACAAAAATTGACAAGAACAATGAAAAGTTCTTGTATTTTAAGATAAAATCTGACGCTATTAAAGAAAAAACTTCCAGCTCGCTGAAATATGTTCATTTGCTGAAAATCAACAAAACCACGAAATGTTCTTGTATTTGAAGATAAAATCTTTTTGCTTTCAAGAAGAAAGATCCAGCTGACTGAAATAAGTTCATTCGATCAACACCAACAAAAATTGACAAGAACCACGAAAATTTCTTGTATTTTAAGATATAATCTGACGCTATTAGAGAAAAAACTTCTCGCTCGCTGAAATATGTTCATTTGATGAAAATCAACAAAACCACGAAAAGTTCTTGTATTTGAAGGTAAAATCTTTTTGCTTTGAAGAAGAAAGATCGAGCTGACGAAAATAACTTCATTCGATCAAAACCAACAAAAATTGACAAGAACCACGAAAAGTTCTTGTATTTTAAGATAAAATCTTGCGCCTTTAAAGAAAAAACTTCCAGCTCGCTGAAATATGTTCATTTGCTGAAAACCAACAAAACCACGTAAAGTTCTTGTATTTGAAGATAAAATCTTTTTGCTTTGAAGAAGAAAGATCCAGCTGACTGAAATAAGTTCATGAGATGAAAACCAACAAAAATTGAGAAGAACCACGAAAACTTCTTGTATTTTAAGATAAAATCTGACGCTATAAAAGAAAAAACTTCTTGCTCGCTGAAATATGTTCATTTGCTGAAAATCAACAAAACCATGAAAAGTTCTTGTTTTTGAAGATGAAATCTTTTTGCTTTGAAGAAGAAAGATCGAGGTGACTGAAATAAGTTCATCAGATGAAAACCAACAAAAATTGACAAGAACCACGAAAAGTTGTTGTATTTTAAGAAATAATCTGACGCTATTAAAGAAAAAACTTCTCGCTCGCTGAAATATGTTCATTTGCTGAAAATCAACAAAACCACGAAAAGTTCTTGTATTTGAAGGTAAAATCTTTTTGCTTTGAAGAAGAAAGATCGAGCTAACTAAAATAACTTCATTCGATCAAAACCAACAAAAATTGACAAGAACCACGAAAAGTTCTTGTATTTTAGGATAAAATCTGATGCTATGAAAGAAAAAACTTCCAGCTCGCTGAAATATGTTCATTTGCTGAAAACCAACAAAACCACGAAAAGTTCTTGTATTAGAAGATAAAATCTTTTTGCTTTGAAGAAGAAAGATCGAGGTGACTGAAATAAGTTCATCAGATGAAAATTAACAAAAATTGACAAGAACCACGAAAAGTTCTTGTATTTTAAGATAAAATCTGACGCTATTAAAGAATAAACTTCCAGCTCGCTGAAATATGGTCATTTGCTGAAAACCAACAAAACCACGAAAAGTTCTTGTATTTGAAGATAAAATCTTTTTGCTTTGAAGAAGAAAGATCCAGGTGACTGAAATAAGTTCATCAGATGAAAACCAACAAAAATTGACAAGAACCACGAAAAGTTCTTGTATTTTAAGATAAAATCTTGCGCTATTAAAGAAAAAACTTCTAGCTCGCTGAAATATGTTCATTTGCTGAAAACCTACAAAACCACCAAAAGTTCTTGTATTTGAAGATAAAATCTTTTTGCTTTGAAGAAGAAAGATCGAGGTGACTGAAATAAGTTCATTCGATGAAAATTAACAAAAATTGACAAGAACCACGAAAAGTTCTTGTATTTTAAGATAAAATCTGACGCTATTAAAGAAAAAACTTCCAGCTCGCTGAAATATGTTCATTTGCTGAAAATCAACAAAACCACGAAAAGTTCTTGTATTTGAAGATAAAATCTTTTTGCTTTGAAGAAGAAAGATCCAGCTGACTGAAATAAGTTAATCAGACGAAAATCAACAAAAATTGACAAGAACCACGAAAAGTTCTTGTATTTTAAGATAAAATCTGACGCTATTAAAGAAAAAACTTCCAGCTCGCTGAAATATGGTCATTTGCTGAAAACCAACAAAACCACGAAAAGTTCTTGTATTTGAAGATAAAATCTTTTTGCTTTGAAGAAGAAAGATCTAGCTGACTGAAATAAGTTGATGAGATGAAAACCAACAAAAATTGACAAGAACCACGAAAAGGTCTTGTATTTTAAGATAAAATCTGACGCTATTAAAGAAAAAACTTCCAGCTCGCTGAAATTTGTTCATTTGCTGAAAATCAACAAAACCACGAAAAGTTCTTGTATTTGAAGATAAAATCTTTTTGCTTTGAAGAAGAAAGATCCAGCTGACTGAAATAAGTTCATTCGATCAAAACCAACATAAATTGAGAAGAACCACGAAAAGGTCTTGTATTTTAAGATAAAATCTGACGCTATTAAAGAAAAAACTTCTCGCTCGCTGAAATATGTTCATTTGCTGAAAATCAACAAAACCACGAAAAGTTCTTGTATTTGAAGATAAAATCTTTTTGCTTTGAAGAAGAAAGATCCAGCTGACTGAAATAAGTTCATCAGATGAAAACCAACAAAAATTGACAGGAACCACGAAAAGTTCTTGTATTTTAAGATAAAATCTGACGCTATTAAAGAAAAAACTTCTAGCTCGCTGAAATATGTTCATTTGCTGAAAATCAACAAAACCACGAAAAGTTCTTGTATTTGAAGATAAAATCTTTTTGCTTTGAAGAAGAAAGATCGAGGTGACTGAAATAAGTTCATCAGATGAAAACCAACAAAAATTGACAAGAACCACGAAAAGTTCTTGTATTTTAAGATAAAATGTGAGGCGATCAAAGAAAAAACTTCAAGCTCGCTGAAATATGTTCATTTGCTGAAAACCAACAAAACCACGAAAAGTTCTTGTATTTGAAGACAAAATCTTTTTGCTTTGAAGAAGAAAGATCCAGCTGACTGAAATAAGTTCATTCGATCAACACCAACAAAAATTGACAAGAAGCACGAAAAGCTCTTGTATTTTAAGATATAATCTGACGCTATTAAAGAAAAAACTTCTCGCTCGCTGAAATATGTTCATTTGCTGAAAATCAACAAAACCACGAAAAGTTCTTGTATTTGAAGATAAAATCTTTTTGCTTTGAAGAAGAAAGATCTCGCTGACTGAAATAAGTTCATTAGATGAAAACCAACAAAAATTGACAAGAACCACGAAAAGTTCTTGTATTTTAGGATAAAATCTGATGCTATTAAAGAAAAAACTTCCAGCTCGCTGAAATATGTTCATTTGCTGAAAACCAACAAAACCACGAAATGTTCTTGTATTTGAAGATAAAATCTTTTTGCTTTCAAGAAGAAAGATCCAGCTGACTGAAATAAGTTCATTCGATCAACACCAACAAAAATTGACAAGAACCACGAAAATTTCTTGTATTTTAAGATATAATCTGACGCTATTAGAGAAAAAACTTCTCGCTCGCTGAAATATGTTCATTTGATGAAAATCAACAAAACCACGAAAAGTTCTTGTATTTGAAGGTAAAATCTTTTTGCTTTGAAGAAGAAAGATCGAGCTGACTAAAATAACTTCATTCGATCAAAACCAACAAAAATTGACAAGAACCACGAAAAGTTCTTGTATTTTAAGATAAAATCTTGCGCCTTTAAAGAAAAAACTTCCAGCTCGCTGAAATATGTTCATTTGCTGAAAACCAACAAAACCACGTAAAGTTCTTGTATTTGAAGATAAAATCTTTTTGCTTTGAAGAAGAAAGATCCAGCTGACTGAAATAAGTTCATGAGATGAAAACCAACAAAAATTGAGAAGAACCACGAAAACTTCTTGTATTTTAAGATAAAATCTGACGCTATTAAAGAAAAAACTTCTTGCTCGCTGAAATATGTTCATTTGCTGAAAATCAACAAAACCATGAAAAGTTCTTGTTTTTGAAGATGAAATCTTTTTGCTTTGAAGAAGAAAGATCGAGGTGACTGAAATAAGTTCATCAGATGAAAACCAACAAAAATTGACAAGAACCACGAAAAGTTGTTGTATTTTAAGATATAATCTGACGCTATTAAAGAAAAAACTTCTCGCTCGCTGAAATATGTTCATTTGCTGAAAATCAACAAAACCACGAAAAGTTCTTGTATTTGAAGGTAAAATCTTTTTGCTTTGAAGAAGAAAGATCGAGCTGACTAAAATAACTTCATTCGATCAAAACCAACAAAAATTGACAAGAACCACGAAAAGTTCTTGTATTTTAAGATAAAATCTGACGCTATTAAAGAATAAACTTCCAGCTCGCTGAAATATGGTCATTTGCTGAAAACCAACAAAACCACGAAAAGTTCTTGTATTTGAAGATAAAATCTTTTTGCTTTGAAGAAGAAAGATCCAGGTGACTGAAATAAGTTCATCAGATGAAAACCAACAAAAATTGACAAGAACCACGAAAAGTTCTTGTATTTTAAGATAAAATCTTGCGCTATTAAAGAAAAAACTTCCAGCTCGCTGAAATATGTTCATTTGCTGAAAACCTACAAAACCACCAAAAGTTCTTGTATTTGAAGGTAAAATCTTTTTGCTTTGAAGAAGAAAGATCGAGGTGACTGAAATAAGTTCATTCGATGAAAATTAACAAAAATTGACAAGAACCACGAAAAGTTCTTGTATTTTAAGATAAAATCTGACGCTATTAAAGAAAAAACTTCCAGCTCGCTGAAATATGTTCATTTGCTGAAAATCAACAAAACCACGAAAAGTTCTTGTATTTGAAGATAAAATCTTTTTGCTTTGAAGAAGAAAGATCCAGCTGACTGAAATAAGTTAATCAGACGAAAATCAATAAAAATTGACAAGAACCACGAAAAGTTCTTGTATTTTAAGATAAAATCTGACGCTATTAAAGAAAAAACTTCCAGCTCGCTGAAATATGGTCATTTGCTGAAAACCAACAAAACCACGAAAAGTTCTTGTATTTGAAGATAAAATCTTTTTGCTTTGAAGAAGAAAGATCTAGCTGACTGAAATAAGTTGATGAGATGAAAACCAACAAAAATTGACAAGAACCACGAAAAGGTCTTGTATTTTAAGATAAAATCTGACGCTATTAAAGAAAAAACTTCCAGCTCGCTGAAATTTGTTCATTTGCTGAAAATCAACAAAACCACGAAAAGTTCTTGTATTTGAAGATAAAATCTTTTTGCTTTGAAGAAGAAAGATCCAGCTGACTGAAATAAGTTCATGAGATGAAAACCAACAAAAATTGAGAAGAACCACGAAAACTTCTTGTATTTTAAGATAAAATCTGACGCTATTAAAGAAAAAACTTCTTGCTCGCTGAAATATGTTCATTTGCTGAAAATCAACAAAACCACGAAAAGTTCTTGTATTTGAAGATAAAATCTTTTTGCTTTGAAGAAGAAAGATCGAGGTGACTGAAATAAGTTCATTCGATCAAAACCAACATAAATTGACAAGAACCACGAAAAGGTCTTGTATTTTAAGATAAAATCTGACGCTATTAAAGAAAAAACTTCTCGCTCGCTGAAATATGTTCATTTGCTGAAAATCAACAAAACCACGAAAAGTTCTTGTATTTGAAGATAAAATCTTTTTGCTTTGAAGAAGAAAGATCCAGCTGACTGAAATAAGTTCATCAGATGAAAACCAACAAAAATTGACAGGAACCACGAAAAGTTCTTGTATTTTAAGATAAAATCTGACGCTATTAAAGAAAAAACTTCTAGCTCGCTGAAATATGTTCATTTGCTGAAAATCAACAAAACCACGAAAAGTTCTTGTATTTGAAGATAAAATCTTTTTGCTTTGAAGAAGAAAGATCGAGGTGACTGAAATAAGTTCATCAGATGAAAACCAACAAAAATTGACAAGAACCACGAAAAGTTCTTGTATTTTAAGATAAAATGTGAGGCGATCAAAGAAAAAACTTCAAGCTCGCTGAAATATGTTCATTTGCTGAAAACCAACAAAACCACGAAAAGTTCTTGTATTTGAAGACAAAATCTTTTTGCTTTGAAGAAGAAAGATCCAGCTGACTGAAATAAGTTCATTCGATCAACACCAACAAAAATTGACAAGAAGCACGAAAAGCTCTTGTATTTTAAGATATAATCTGACGCTATTAAAGAAAAAACTTCTCGCTCGCTGAAATATGTTCATTTGCTGAAAATCAACAAAACCACGAAAAGTTCTTGTATTTGAAGATAAAATCTTTTTGCTTTGAAGAAGAAAGATCTCGCTGACTGAAATAAGTTCATTAGATGAAAACCAACAAAAATTGACAAGAACCACGAAAAGTTCTTGTATTTTAGGATAAAATCTGATGCTATTAAAGAAAAAACTTCCAGCTCGCTGAAATATGTTCATTTGCTGAAAACCAACAAAACCACGAAATGTTCTTGTATTTGAAGATAAAATCTTTTTGCTTTCAAGAAGAAAGATCCAGCTGACTGAAATAAGTTCATTCGATCAACACCAACAAAAATTGACAAGAACCACGAAAATTTCTTGTATTTTAAGATATAATCTGACGCTATTAGAGAAAAAACTTCTCGCTCGCTGAAATATGTTCATTTGATGAAAATCAACAAAACCACGAAAAGTTCTTGTATTTGAAGGTAAAATCTTTTTGCTTTGAAGAAGAAAGATCGAGCTGACTAAAATAACTTCATTCGATCAAAACCAACAAAAATTGACAAGAACCACGAAAAGTTCTTGTATTTTAAGATAAAATCTTGCGCCTTTAAAGAAAAAACTTCCAGCTCGCTGAAATATGTTCATTTGCTGAAAACCAACAAAACCACGTAAAGTTCTTGTATTTGAAGATAAAATCTTTTTGCTTTGAAGAAGAAAGATCCAGCTGACTGAAATAAGTTCATGAGATGAAAACCAACAAAAATTGAGAAGAACCACGAAAACTTCTTGTATTTTAAGATAAAATCTGACGCTATTAAAGAAAAAACTTCTTGCTCGCTGAAATATGTTCATTTGCTGAAAATCAACAAAACCATGAAAAGTTCTTGTTTTTGAAGATGAAATCTTTTTGCTTTGAAGAAGAAAGATCGAGGTGACTGAAATAAGTTCATCAGATGAAAACCAACAAAAATTGACAAGAACCACGAAAAGTTGTTGTATTTTAAGATATAATCTGACGCTATTAAAGAAAAAACTTCTCGCTCGCTGAAATATGTTCATTTGCTGAAAATCAACAAAACCACGAAAAGTTCTTGTATTTGAAGGTAAAATCTTTTTGCTTTGAAGAAGAAAGATCGAGCTGACTAAAATAACTTCATTCGATCAAAACCAACAAAAATTGACAAGAACCACGAAAAGTTCTTGTATTTTAAGATAAAATCTGACGCTATTAAAGAATAAACTTCCAGCTCGCTGAAATATGGTCATTTGCTGAAAACCAACAAAACCACGAAAAGTTCTTGTATTTGAAGATAAAATCTTTTTGCTTTGAAGAAGAAAGATCCAGGTGACTGAAATAAGTTCATCAGATGAAAACCAACAAAAATTGACAAGAACCACGAAAAGTTCTTGTATTTTAAGATAAAATCTTGCGCTATTAAAGAAAAAACTTCCAGCTCGCTGAAATATGTTCATTTGCTGAAAACCTACAAAACCACCAAAAGTTCTTGTATTTGAAGGTAAAATCTTTTTGCTTTGAAGAAGAAAGATCGAGGTGACTGAAATAAGTTCATTCGATGAAAATTAACAAAAATTGACAAGAACCACGAAAAGTTCTTGTATTTTAAGATAAAATCTGACGCTATTAAAGAAAAAACTTCCAGCTCGCTGAAATATGTTCATTTGCTGAAAATCAACAAAACCACGAAAAGTTCTTGTATTTGAAGATAAAATCTTTTTGCTTTGAAGAAGAAAGATCCAGCTGACTGAAATAAGTTAATCAGACGAAAATCAATAAAAATTGACAAGAACCACGAAAAGTTCTTGTATTTTAAGATAAAATCTGACGCTATTAAAGAAAAAACTTCCAGCTCGCTGAAATATGGTCATTTGCTGAAAACCAACAAAACCACGAAAAGTTCTTGTATTTGAAGATAAAATCTTTTTGCTTTGAAGAAGAAAGATCTAGCTGACTGAAATAAGTTGATGAGATGAAAACCAACAAAAATTGACAAGAACCACGAAAACTTCTTGTATTTTAAGATAAAATCTGACGCTATTAAAGAAAAAACTTCTTGCTCGCTGAAATATGTTCATTTGCTGAAAATCAACAAAACCACGAAAAGTTCTTGTATTTGAAGATAAAATCTTTTTGCTTTGAAGAAGAAAGATCGAGGTGACTGAAATAAGTTCATTCGATCAAAACCAACATAAATTGACAAGAACCACGAAAAGGTCTTGTATTTTAAGATAAAATCTGACGCTATTAAAGAAAAAACTTCCAGCTCGCTGAAATTTGTTCATTTGCTGAAAATCAACAAAACCACGAAAAGTTCTTGTATTTGAAGATAAAATCTTTTTGCTTTGAAGAAGAAAGATCCAGCTGACTGAAATAAGTTCATGAGATGAAAACCAACAAAAATTGAGAAGAACCACGAAAACTTCTTGTATTTTAAGATAAAATCTGACGCTATTAAAGAAAAAACTTCTTGCTCGCTGAAATATGTTCATTTGCTGAAAATCAACAAAACCACGAAAAGTTCTTGTATTTGAAGATAAAATCTTTTTGCTTTGAAGAAGAAAGATCGAGGTGACTGAAATAAGTTCATTCGATCAAAACCAACATAAATTGACAAGAACCACGAAAAGGTCTTGTATTTTAAGATAAAATCTGACGCTATTAAAGAAAAAACTTCTCGCTCGCTGAAATATGTTCATTTGCTGAAAATCAACAAAACCACGAAAAGTTCTTGTATTTGAAGATAAAATCTTTTTGCTTTGAAGAAGAAAGATCCAGCTGACTGAAATAAGTTCATCAGATGAAAACCAACAAAAATTGACAGGAACCACGAAAAGTTCTTGTATTTTAAGATAAAATCTGACGCTATTAAAGAAAAAACTTCTAGCTCGCTGAAATATGTTCATTTGCTGAAAATCAACAAAACCACGAAAAGTTCTTGTATTTGAAGATAAAATCTTTTTGCTTTGAAGAAGAAAGATCGAGGTGACTGAAATAAGTTCATCAGATGAAAACCAACAAAAATTGACAAGAACCACGAAAAGTTCTTGTATTTTAAGATAAAATGTGAGGCGATCAAAGAAAAAACTTCAAGCTCGCTGAAATATGTTCATTTGCTGAAAACCAACAAAACCACGAAAAGTTCTTGTATTTGAAGACAAAATCTTTTTGCTTTGAAGAAGAAAGATCCAGCTGACTGAAATAAGTTCATTCGATCAACACCAACAAAAATTGACAAGAACCACGAAAATTTCTTGTATTTTAAGATATAATCTGACGCTATTAGAGAAAAAACTTCTCGCTCGCTGAAATATGTTCATTTGATGAAAATCAACAAAACCACGAAAAGTTCTTGTATTTGAAGGTAAAATCTTTTTGCTTTGAAGAAGAAAGATCGAGCTGACTAAAATAACTTCATTCGATCAAAACCAACAAAAATTGACAAGAACCACGAAAAGTTCTTGTATTTTAAGATAAAATCTTGCGCCTTTAAAGAAAAAACTTCCAGCTCGCTGAAATATGTTCATTTGCTGAAAACCAACAAAACCACGTAAAGTTCTTGTATTTGAAGATAAAATCTTTTTGCTTTGAAGAAGAAAGATCCAGCTGACTGAAATAAGTTCATGAGATGAAAACCAACAAAAATTGAGAAGAACCACGAAAACTTCTTGTATTTTAAGATAAAATCTGACGCTATTAAAGAAAAAACTTCTTGCTCGCTGAAATATGTTCATTTGCTGAAAATCAACAAAACCATGAAAAGTTCTTGTTTTTGAAGATGAAATCTTTTTGCTTTGAAGAAGAAAGATCGAGGTGACTGAAATAAGTTCATCAGATGAAAACCAACAAAAATTGACAAGAACCACGAAAAGTTGTTGTATTTTAAGATATAATCTGACGCTATTAAAGAAAAAACTTCTCGCTCGCTGAAATATGTTCATTTGCTGAAAATCAACAAAACCACGAAAAGTTCTTGTATTTGAAGGTAAAATCTTTTTGCTTTGAAGAAGAAAGATCGAGCTGACTAAAATAACTTCATTCGATCAAAACCAACAAAAATTGACAAGAACCACGAAAAGTTCTTGTATTTTAAGATAAAATCTGACGCTATTAAAGAATAAACTTCCAGCTCGCTGAAATATGGTCATTTGCTGAAAACCAACAAAACCACGAAAAGTTCTTGTATTTGAAGATAAAATCTTTTTGCTTTGAAGAAGAAAGATCCAGGTGACTGAAATAAGTTCATCAGATGAAAACCAACAAAAATTGACAAGAACCACGAAAAGTTCTTGTATTTTAAGATAAAATCTTGCGCTATTAAAGAAAAAACTTCCAGCTCGCTGAAATATGTTCATTTGCTGAAAACCTACAAAACCACCAAAAGTTCTTGTATTTGAAGGTAAAATCTTTTTGCTTTGAAGAAGAAAGATCGAGGTGACTGAAATCAGTTCATTCGATGAAAATTAACAAAAATTGACAAGAACCACGAAAAGTTCTTGTATTTTAAGATAAAATCTGACGCTATTAAAGAAAAAACTTCCAGCTCGCTGAAATATGTTCATTTGCTGAAAATCAACAAAACCACGAAAAGTTCTTGTATTTGAAGATAAAATCTTTTTGCTTTGAAGAAGAAAGATCCAGCTGACTGAAATAAGTTAATCAGACGAAAATCAATAAAAATTGACAAGAACCACGAAAAGTTCTTGTATTTTAAGATAAAATCTGACGCTATTAAAGAAAAAACTTCCAGCTCGCTGAAATATGGTCATTTGCTGAAAACCAACAAAACCACGAAAAGTTCTTGTATTTGAAGATAAAATCTTTTTGCTTTGAAGAAGAAAGATCTAGCTGACTGAAATAAGTTGATGAGATGAAAACCAACAAAAATTGACAAGAACCACGAAAAGGTCTTGTATTTTAAGATAAAATCTGACGCTATTAAAGAAAAAACTTCCAGCTCGCTGAAATTTGTTCATTTGCTGAAAATCAACAAAACCACGAAAAGTTCTTGTATTTGAAGATAAAATCTTTTTGCTTTGAAGAAGAAAGATCCAGCTGACTGAAATAAGTTCATGAGATGAAAACCAACAAAAATTGAGAAGAACCACGAAAACTTCTTGTATTTTAAGATAAAATCTGACGCTATTAAAGAAAAAACTTCTTGCTCGCTGAAATATGTTCATTTGCTGAAAATCAACAAAACCACGAAAAGTTCTTGTATTTGAAGATAAAATCTTTTTGCTTTGAAGAAGAAAGATCGAGGTGACTGAAATAAGTTCATTCGATCAAAACCAACATAAATTGACAAGAACCACGAAAAGGTCTTGTATTTTAAGATAAAATCTGACGCTATTAAAGAAAAAACTTCTCGCTCGCTGAAATATGTTCATTTGCTGAAAATCAACAAAACCACGAAAAGTTCTTGTATTTGAAGATAAAATCTTTTTGCTTTGAAGAAGAAAGATCTCGCTGACTGAAATAAGTTCATTCGATGAAAACCAACAAAAATTGACAAGAACCACGAAAAGTTCTTGTATTTTAGGATAAAATCTGATGCTATTAAAGAAAAAACTTCCAGCTCGCTGAAATATGTTCATTTGCTGAAAACCAACAAAACCACGAAAAGTTCTTGTATTTTAGGATAAAATCTGATGCTATTAAAGAAAAAACTTCCAGCTCGCTGAAATATGTTCATTTGCTGAAAACCAACAAAACCACGAAAAGTTCTTGTATTTGAAGATAAAATCTTTTTGCTTTGAAGAAGAAATATCGAGGTGACTGAAATCAGTTCATCAGATGAAAATCAACAAAAATTGACAACAACCACGAAAAGTTCTTGTATTTTAAGAGAAAATCTGACGCTATTAAAGAAAAAACTTCTTGCTCGCTGAAATATGGTCATTTGCTGAAAACCAACAAAACCACGAAACGTTCTTGTATTTGAATATAAAATCTTTTTGCTTTGAAGAAGAAAGATCTAGCTGACTGAAATAAGTTCATTCGATCAAAACCAACAAAAATTGACAAGAACCACGAAAAGGTCTTGTATTTTAAGATAAAATCTGACGCTATTAAAGAAAAAACTTCTCGCTCGCTGAAATATGTTCATTTGCTGAAAATCAACAAAACCACGAAAAGTTCTTGTATTTGAAGATAAAATCTTTTTGCTTTGAAGAAGAAAGATCGAGGTGACTGAAATAAGTTCATTCGATCAAAACCAACATAAATTGACAGGAACCACGAAAAGGTCTTGTATTTTAAGATAAAATCTGACGCTATTAAAGAAAAAACTTCCAGCTCGCTGAAATATGTTCATTTGCTGAAAATCAACAAAACCACGAAAAGTTCTTGTATTTGAAGATAAAATCTTTTTGCTTTGAAGAAGAAAGATCGAGGTGACTGAAATAAGTTCATCAGATGAAAACCAACAAAAATTGACAAGAACCACGAAAAGTTCTTGTATTTTAAGATAAAATGTGAGGCGATCAAAGAAAAAACTTCAAGCTCGCTGAAATATGTTCATTTGCTGAAAACCAACAAAACCACGAAAAGTTCTTGTATTTGAAGACAAAATCTTTTTGCTTTGAAGAAGAAAGATCCAGCTGACTGAAATAAGTTCATTCGATCAACACCAACAAAAATTGACAAGAACCACGAAAAGCTCTTGTATTTTAAGATATAATCTGACGCTATTAAAGAAAAAACTTCTCGCTCGCTGAAATATGTTCATTTGCTGAAAATCAACAAAACCACGAAAAGTTCTTGTATTTGAAGATAAAATCTTTTTGCTTTGAAGAAGAAAGATCTCGCTGACTGAAATAAGTTCATTAGATGAAAACCAACAAAAATTGACAAGAACCACGAAAAGTTGTTGTATTTTAGGATAAAATCTGATGCTATTAAAGAAAAAACTTCCAGCTCGCTGAAATATGTTCATTTGCTGAAAACCAACAAAACCACGAAAAGTTCTTGTATTTGAAGATAAAATCTTTTTGCTTTGAAGAAGAAATATCGAGGTGACTGAAATCAGTTCATCAGATGAAAATCAACAAAAATTGACAACAATCACGAAAAGTTCTTGTATTTTAAGATAAAATCTGACGCTATTAAAGAAAAAACTTCCAGCTCGCTGAAATATGGTCATTTGCTGAAAACCAACAAAACCACGAAAAGTTCTTGTATTTGAAGATAAAATCTTTTTGCTTTGAAGAAGAAAGATCTAGCTGACTGAAATAAGTTCATTCGATCAAAACCAACAAAAATTGACAAGAACCACGAAAAGGTCTTGTATTTTAAGATAAAATCTGACGCTATTAAAGAAAAAACTTCTCGCTCGCTGAAATATGTTCATTTGCTGAAAATCAACAAAACCACGAAAAGTTCTTGTATTTGAAGATAAAATCTTTTTGCTTTGAAGAAGAAAGATCGAGCTGACTGAAATAAGTTCATCAGATGAAAACCAACAAAAATTGACAGGAACCACGAAAAGTTCTTGTATTTTAGGATAAAATCTGATGCTATTAAAGAAAAAACTTCCAACTCGCTGAAATATCTTCATTTGCTGAAAATCAACAAAACCATGAAAAGTTCTTGTTTTTGAAGATGAAATCTTTTTGCTTTGAAGAAGAAAGATCGAGGTGACTGAAATAAGTTCATCAGATGAAAACCAACAAAAATTGACAAGAACCACGAAAAGTTGTTGTATTTTAAGATATAATCTGACGCTATTAAAGAAAAAACTTCTCGCTCGCTGAAATATGTTCATTTGCTGAAAATCAACAAAACCACGAAAAGTTCTTGTATTTGAAGGTAAAATCTTTTTGCTTTGAAGAAGAAAGATCGAGCTGACTAAAATAACTTCATTCGATCAAAACCAACAAAAATTGACAAGAACCACGAAAAGTTCTTGTATTTTAAGATAAAATCTGACGCTATTAAAGAATAAACTTCCAGCTCGCTGAAATATGGTCATTTGCTGAAAACCAACAAAACCACGAAAAGTTCTTGTATTTGAAGATAAAATCTTTTTGCTTTGAAGAAGAAAGATCCAGGTGACTGAAATAAGTTCATCAGATGAAAACCAACAAAAATTGACAAGAACCACGAAAAGTTCTTGTATTTTAAGATAAAATCTTGCGCTATTAAAGAAAAAACTTCTAGCTCGCTGAAATATGTTCATTTGCTGAAAACCTACAAAACCACCAAAAGTTCTTGTATTTGAAGATAAAATCTTTTTGCTTTGAAGAAGAAAGATCGAGGTGACTGAAATAAGTACATTCGATGAAAATTAACAAAAATTGACAAGAACCACGAAAAGTTCTTGTATTTTAAGATAAAATCTGACGCTATTAAAGAAAAAACTTCCAGCTCGCTGAAATATGTTCATTTGCTGAAAATCAACAAAACCACGAAAAGTTCTTGTATTTGAAGATAAAATCTTTTTGCTTTGAAGAAGAAAGATCCAGCTGACTGAAATAAGTTAATCAGACGAAAATCAATAAAAATTGACAAGAACCACGAAAAGTTCTTGTATTTTAAGATAAAATCTGACGCTATTAAAGAAAAAACTTCCAGCTCGCTGAAATATGGTCATTTGCTGAAAACCAACAAAACCACGAAAAGTTCTTGTATTTGAAGATAAAATCTTTTTGCTTTGAAGAAGAAAGATCTAGCTGACTGAAATAAGTTGATGAGATGAAAACCAACAAAAATTGACAAGAACCACGAAAAGGTCTTGTATTTTAAGATAAAATCTGACGCTATTAAAGAAAAAACTTCCAGCTCGCTGAAATTTGTTCATTTGCTGAAAATCAACAAAACCACGAAAAGTTCTTGTATTTGAAGATAAAATCTTTTTGCTTTGAAGAAGAAAGATCCAGCTGACTGAAATAAGTTCATGAGATGAAAACCAACAAAAATTGAGAAGAACCACGAAAACTTCTTGTATTTTAAGATAAAATCTGACGCTATTAAAGAAAAAACTTCTTGCTCGCTGAAATATGTTCATTTGCTGAAAATCAACAAAACCACGAAAAGTTCTTGTATTTGAAGATAAAATCTTTTTGCTTTGAAGAAGAAAGATCGAGGTGACTGAAATAAGTTCATTCGATCAAAACCAACATAAATTGACAAGAACCACGAAAAGGTCTTGTATTTTAAGATAAAATCTGACGCTATTAAAGAAAAAACTTCTCGCTCGCTGAAATATGTTCATTTGCTGAAAATCAACAAAACCACGAAAAGTTCTTGTATTTGAAGATAAAATCTTTTTGCTTTGAAGAAGAAAGATCTCGCTGACTGAAATAAGTTCATTAGATGAAAACCAACAAAAATTGACAAGAACCACGAAAAGTTCTTGTATTTTAGGATAAAATCTGATGCTATTAAAGAAAAAACTTCCAGCTCGCTGAAATATGTTCATTTGCTGAAAACCAACAAAACCACGAAAAGTTCTTGTATTTTAGGATAAAATCTGATGCTATTAAAGAAAAAACTTCCAGCTCGCTGAAATATGTTCATTTGCTGAAAACCAACAAAACCACGAAAAGTTCTTGTATTTGAAGATAAAATCTTTTTGCTTTGAAGAAGAAATATCGAGGTGACTGAAATCAGTTCATCAGATGAAAATCAACAAAAATTGACAACAACCACGAAAAGTTCTTGTATTTTAAGAGAAAATCTGACGCTATTAAAGAAAAAACTTCTTGCTCGCTGAAATATGGTCATTTGCTGAAAACCAACAAAACCACGAAACGTTCTTGTATTTGAATATAAAATCTTTTTGCTTTGAAGAAGAAAGATCTAGCTGACTGAAATAAGTTCATTCGATCAAAACCAACAAAAATTGACAAGAACCACGAAAAGGTCTTGTATTTTAAGATAAAATCTGACGCTATTAAAGAAAAAACTTCTCGCTCGCTGAAATATGTTCATTTGCTGAAAATCAACAAAACCACGAAAAGTTCTTGTATTTGAAGATAAAATCTTTTTGCTTTGAAGAAGAAAGATCGAGGTGACTGAAATAAGTTCATTCGATCAAAACCAACATAAATTGACAGGAACCACGAAAAGGTCTTGTATTTTAAGATAAAATCTGACGCTATTAAAGAAAAAACTTCCAGCTCGCTGAAATATGTTCATTTGCTGAAAATCAACAAAACCACGAAAAGTTCTTGTATTTGAAGATAAAATCTTTTTGCTTTGAAGAAGAAAGATCGAGGTGACTGAAATAAGTTCATCAGATGAAAACCAACAAAAATTGACAAGAACCACGAAAAGTTCTTGTATTTTAAGATAAAATGTGAGGCGATCAAAGAAAAAACTTCAAGCTCGCTGAAATATGTTCATTTGCTGAAAACCAACAAAACCACGAAAAGTTCTTGTATTTGAAGACAAAATCTTTTTGCTTTGAAGAAGAAAGATCCAGCTGACTGAAATAAGTTCATTCGATCAACACCAACAAAAATTGACAAGAACCACGAAAAGCTCTTGTATTTTAAGATATAATCTGACGCTATTAAAGAAAAAACTTCTCGCTCGCTGAAATATGTTCATTTGCTGAAAATCAACAAAACCACGAAAAGTTCTTGTATTTGAAGATAAAATCTTTTTGCTTTGAAGAAGAAAGATCTCGCTGACTGAAATAAGTTCATTAGATGAAAACCAACAAAAATTGACAAGAACCACGAAAAGTTGTTGTATTTTAGGATAAAATCTGATGCTATTAAAGAAAAAACTTCCAGCTCGCTGAAATATGTTCATTTGCTGAAAACCAACAAAACCACGAAAAGTTCTTGTATTTGAAGATAAAATCTTTTTGCTTTGAAGAAGAAATATCGAGGTGACTGAAATCAGTTCATCAGATGAAAATCAACAAAAATTGACAACAACCACGAAAAGTTCTTGTATTTTAAGATAAAATCTGACGCTATTAAAGAAAAAACTTCCAGCTCGCTGAAATATGGTCATTTGCTGAAAACCAACAAAACCACGAAAAGTTCTTGTATTTGAAGATAAAATCTTTTTGCTTTGAAGAAGAAAGATCTAGCTGACTGAAATAAGTTCATTCGATCAAAACCAACAAAAATTGACAAGAACCACGAAAAGGTCTTGTATTTTAAGATAAAATCTGACGCTATTAAAGAAAAAACTTCTCGCTCGCTGAAATATGTTCATTTGCTGAAAATCAACAAAACCACGAAAAGTTCTTGTATTTGAAGATAAAATCTTTTTGCTTTGAAGAAGAAAGATCGAGCTGACTGAAATAAGTTCATCAGATGAAAACCAACAAAAATTGACAGGAACCACGAAAAGTTCTTGTATTTTAGGATAAAATCTGATGCTATTAAAGAAAAAACTTCCAACTCGCTGAAATATCTTCATTTGCTGAAAATCAACAAAAGCACGAAAAGTTCTTGTATTTGAAGATAAAATCTTTTTGCTTTGAAGAAGAAAGATCTAGGTTACTGAAATAAGTTCATCAGATGAAAACCAACAAAAATTGACAAGAACCACAAAAAGTTCTTGTATTTTAAGATAAAATCTTGCGCTATTAAAGAAAAAACTTCTTGCTCGCTGAAATATGTTCATTTGCTGAAAACCTAAAAAACCACCAAAAGTTCTTGTATTTGAAGATAAAATCTTTTTGCTTTGAAGAAGAAAGATCGAGGTGACTGAAATAAGTTCATTCGATGAAAATCAACAAAAATTGACAAGAACAATGAAAAGTTCTTGTATTTTAAGATAAAATCTGACGCTATTGAAGAAAAAACTTCCAGCTCGCTGAAATATGTTCATTTGCTGAAAATCAACAAAACCACGAAATGTTCTTGTATTTGAAGATAAAATCTTTTTGCTTTCAAGAAGAAAGATCCAGCTGACTGAAATAAGTTCATTCGATCAACACCAACAAAAATTGACAAGAACCACGAAAATTTCTTGTATTTTAAGATATAATCTGACGCTATTAGAGAAAAAACTTCTCGCTCGCTGAAATATGTTCATTTGCTGAAAATCAACAAAACCACGAAAAGTTCTTGTATTTGAAGGTAAAATCTTTTTGCTTTGAAGAAGAAAGATCCAGCTGACTGAAATAAGTTCATGAGATGAAAACCAACAAAAATTGAGAAGAACCACGAAAACTTCTTGTATTTTAAGATAAAATCTAACGCTATTACAGAAAAAACTTCTTGCTCGCTGAAATATGTTCATTTGCTGAAAATCAACAAAACCACGAAAAGTTCTTGTATTTGAAGATGAAATCTTTTTGCTTTGAAGAAGAAAGATCGAGGTGACTGAAATAAGTTCATCAGATGAAAACCAACAAAAAGTGACAAGAACCACAAAAAGTTCTTGTATTTTAAGATAAAATCTTGCGCCATTAAAGAAAAAACTTCCAGCTCGCTGAAATATGTTCATTTGCTGAAAACCAACAAAACCACGTAAAGTTCTTGTATTTGAAGATAAAATCTTTTTGCTTTGAAGAAGAAAGATCGAGCTGACTGAAATAAGTTCATTAGATGAAAACCAACAAAAATTGACAAGAACCACGAAAAGTTCTTGTATTTTAGGATAAAATCTGATGCTATTAAAGAAAAAACTTCCAGCTCGCTGAAATATGTTCATTTGCTGAAAACCAACAAAACCACGAAAAGTTCTTGTATTTGAAGATAAAATCTTTTTGCTTTGAAGAAGAAATATCGAGGTGACTGAAATCAGTTCATCAGATGAAAATCAACAAAAATTGACAACAACCACGAAAAGTTCTTGTATTTTAAGATAAAATCTGACGCTATTGAAGAAAAAAATTCGAGCTCGCTGAAATATGTTCATTTGCTGAAAACCTAAAAAACCACCAAAAGTTCTTGTATTTGAAGATAAAATCTTTTTGCTTTGAAGAAGAAAGATCGAGGTGACTGAAATAAGTTCATTCGATGAAAATCAACAAAAATTGACAAGAACAATGAAAAGTTCTTGTATTTTAAGATAAAATCTGACGCTATTAAAGAAAAAACTTCCAGCTCGCTGAAATATGTTCATTTGCTGAAAATCAACAAAACCACGAAATGTTCTTGTATTTGAAGATAAAATCTTTTTGCTTTCAAGAAGAAAGATCCAGCTGACTGAAATAAGTTCATTCGATCAACACCAACAAAAATTGACAAGAACCACGAAAATTTCTTGTATTTTAAGATATAATCTGACGCTATTAGAGAAAAAACTTCTCGCTCGCTGAAATATGTTCATTTGCTGAAAATCAACAAAACCACGAAAAGTTCTTGTATTTGAAGGTAAAATCTTTTTGCTTTGAAGAAGAAAGATCGAGCTGACTAAAATAACTTCATTCGATCAAAACCAACAAAAATTGACAAGAACCACGAAAAGTTCTTGTATTTTAGGATAAAATCTGATGCTATTAAAGAAAAAACTTCCAGCTCGCTGAAATATGTTCATTTGCTGAAAACCAACAAAACCACGAAAAGTTCTTGTATTAGAAGATAAAATCTTTTTGCTTTGAAGAAGAAAGATCGAGGTGACTGAAATAAGTTCATCAGATGAAAATTAACAAAAATTGACAAGAACCACGAAAAGTTCTTGTATTTTAAGATAAAATCTGACGCTATTAAAGAATAAACTTCCAGCTCGCTGAAATATGGTCATTTGCTGCAAACCAACAAAACCACGAAAAGTTCTTGTACTTGAAGATAAAATCTTTTTGCTTTGAAGAAGAAAGATCCAGGTGACTGAAATAAGTTCATCAGATGAAAACCAACAAAAATTGACAAGAACCACGAAAAGTTCTTGTATTTTAAGATAAAATCTTGCGCTATTAAAGAAAAAACTTCTAGCTTGCTGAAATATGTTCATTTGCTGAAAACCTACAAAACCACCAAAAGTTCTTGTATTTGAAGATAAAATCTTTTTGCTTTGAAGAAGAAAGATCGAGGTGACTGAAATAAGTTCATTCGATGAAAATTAACAAAAATTGACAAGAACCACGAAAAGGTCTTGTATTTTAAGATAAAATCTGACGCTATTAAAGAAAAAACTTCCAGCTCGCTGAAATATGTTCATTTGCTGAAAATCAACAAAACCACGAAAAGTTCTTGTATTTGAAGATAAAATCTTTTTGCTTTGAAGAAGAAAGATCAAGCTGACTGAAATAAGTTAATCAGACGAAAATCAACAAAAATTGACAAGAACCACGAAAAGTTCTTGTATTTTAAGATAAAATCTGACGCTATTAAAGAAAAAACTTCCAGCTCGCTGAAATATGGTCATTTGCTGAAAACCAACAAAACCACGAAAAGTTCTTGTATTTGAAGATAAAATCTTTTTGCTTTGAAGAAGAAAGATCTAGCTGACTGAAATAAGTTGATTAGATGAAAACCAACAAAAATTGACAAGAACCACGAAAAGGTCTTGTATTTTAAGATAAAATCTGACGCTATGAAAGAAAAAACTTCCAGCTCGCTGAAATTTGTTCATTTGCTGAAAATCAACAAAACCACGAAAAGTTCTTGTATTTGAAGATAAAATCTTTTTGCTTTGAAGAAGAAAGATCCAGCTGACTGAAATAAGTTCATGAGATGAAAACCAACAAAAATTGAGAAGAACCACGAAAACTTCTTGTATTTTAAGATAAAATCTGACGCTATTAAAGAAAAAACTTCTTGCTCGCTGAAATATGTTCATTTGCTGAAAATCAACAAAACCACGAAAAGTTCTTGTATTTGAAGATAAAATCTTTTTGCTTTGAAGAAGAAAGATCGAGGTGACTGAAATAAGTTCATTCGATCAAAACCAACATAAATTGACAAGAACCACGAAAAGGTCTTGTATTTTAAGATAAAATCTGACGCTATTAAAGAAAAAACTTCTCGCTCGCTGAAATATGTTCATTTGCTGAAAATCAACAAAACCACGAAAAGTTCTTGTATTTGAAGATAAAATCTTTTTGCTTTGAAGAAGAAAGATCCAGCTGACTGAAATAAGTTCATCAGATGAAAACCAAAAAAAATTGACAGGAACCACGAAAAGTTCTTGTATTTTAGGATAAAATCTGATGCTATTAAAGAAAAAACTTCCAACTCGCTGAAATATGTTCATTTGCTGAAAATCAACAAAAGCACGAAAAGTTCTTGTATTTGAAGATAAAATCTTTTTGCTTTGAAGAAGAAAGATCCAGGTGACTGAAATAAGTTCATCAGATGAAAACCAACAAAAATTGACAAGAACCACGAAAAGTTCTTGTATTTTAAGAGAAGATCTGACGCCAATAAAGAAAAAACTTCCAGCTCGCTGAAATATGTTCATTTGCTGAAAATCAACAAAACCACGAAAAGTTCTTGTATTTGAAGATAAAACCTTTTTGCTTTGAAGAAGAAAGATCTAGCTGACTGAAATAAGTTTATTCGATCAAAACCAACAAAAATTGACAAGAACCACGAAAAGGTCTTGTATTTTAAGATAAAATCTGACGCTATTAAAGAAAAAACTTCCAGCTCGCTGAAATATGTTCATTTGCTGAAAATCAACAAAACCACGAAAAGTTCTTGTATTTGAAGATAAAATCTTTTTGCTTTGAAGATGAAAGATCTTGGTAACTGAAATAAGTTCATTAGATGAAAATCAACAAAAATTGACAAGAACCACGAAAAGTTCTTGTATTTGAAGATAAAATCTTTTTGCTTTGAAGAAGAAAGATCCAGCTGACTGAAATAAGTTCATGAGATGAAAACCAACAAAAATTGACAAGAATCACGAAAAGTTCTTGTATTTTAAGATAAAATGTGAGGCTATTAAAGAAAAAACTTCTTGCTCGCTGAAATATGTTCATTTGCTGAAAATCATCAAAACCACGAAAAGTTCTTGTATTTGAAGATAAAATCTTTTTGCTTTGAAGAAGAAAGATCGAGGTGACTGAAATAAGTTCATCAGATGAAAACCAACAAAAATTGACAAGAATCACGAAAAGTTCTTGTATTTTAAGATAAAATGTGAGGCTATCAAAGAAAAAACTTCAAGCTCGCTGAAATATGTTCATTTGCTGAAAAGCAACAAAACCACGAAAAGTTCTTGTATTTGAAGACAAAATCTTTTTGCTTTGAAGAAGAAAGATCCAGCTGACTGAAATAAGTTCATTCGATCAACACCAACAAAAATTGACAAGAACCACGAAAAGTTCTTGTATTTTAAGATAAAATCTTGCGCCATTAAAGAAAAAACTTCCAGCTCGCTGAATATGTTCATTTGCTGAAAACCAACAAAACCACGTAAAGTTCTTGTATTTGAAGATAAAATGTTTTTGCTTTGAAGAAGAAAGATCGAGGTGACTGAAATAAGTTCATCAGATGAAAACCAACAAAAATTGACAAGAACCACGAAAAGTTCTTGTATTTTAAGATTAAATGTGAGGCGATCAAAGAAAAAACTTCAAGCTCGCTGAAATATGTTCATTTGCTGAAAACCAACAAAACCACGAAAAGTTCTTGTATTTGAAGACAAAATCTTTTTGCTTTGAAGAAGAAAGATCCAACTGACTGAAATAAGTTCATTCGATCAACACCAACAAAAATTGACACGAACCACGAAAAGCTCTTGTATTTTAAGATATAATCTGACGCTATCAAAGAAAAAACTTCTCGCTCACTGAAATATGTTCATTTGCTGAAAATCAACAAAACCACGAAAAGTTCTTGTATTTGAAGATAAAATCTTTTTGCTTTAAAGAAGAAAGATCTCGCTGACTGAAATAAGTTCATGAGATGTAAACCAACAAAAATTGACAAGAACCACGAAAGGTTCTTGTATTTTAGGATAAAATCTGATGCTATTAAAGAAAAAACTTCCAGCTCGCTGAAATATGTTCATTTGCTGAAAACCAACAAAACCACGAAAAGTTCTTGTATTTGAAGATAAAATCTTTTTGCTTTGAAGGAGAAAGATCGAGGTGACTGAAATAAGTTCATCAGATGAAAATCAACAAAAATTGACAAGAACCACGAAAAGTTCTTGTATTTTAAGATAAAATCTGACGCTATTAAAGAAAAAACTTCCAGCTCGCTGAAATATGTTCATTTGCTGAAAATCAACAAAACCACGAAAAGTTCCTGTATTTGAAGACAAAATATTTTTGCTTTGAAGAAGAAAGATCGAGGTGACTGAAATCAGTTCATCAGATGAAAACCAACAAAAATTGACAGGAACCACGAAAAGTTCTTGTATTTTAGGATAAAATCTGATGATATGAAAGAAAAAACTTCCAACTCGCTGAAATATGTTCATTTGCTGAAAATCAACAAAACCACGAAAAGTTCTTGTATTTGAAGATAAAATCTTTTTGCTTTCAAGAAGAAAGATCCAGCTGACTGAAATAAGTTCATTCGATCAACACCAACAAAAATTGACAAGAACCACGAAAAGTTCTTGTATTTTAAGATAAAATCTGACGCTATTAAAGAAAAAACATCTCCCTCGCTGAAATATCTTCATTTGCTGAAAATCTACAAAACCACGAAAAGTTCTTGTATTTGAAGCAAAAATCTTTTTGCTTTGAAGAAGAAAGATCTAGCTGACTGAAATAATTTCATCAGATGAAAACCAACAATAATTGACAAGAACCACGAAAAGTTCTTCTTTTTGAAGATAAAATCTGACGCTCTTAATGAAAAAACTTCTAGCTCGCTGAAAAATGATCATTTGCTGAAAATCAACAAAACCACGAAAAGTTCTTGTATTTGAAGATAAAATCTTTTTGCTTTGAAGATGAAAGATCGAGGTGACTGAAATAAGTTCATGAGATGAAAACCAACAAAAATTGATAAGAACCACGAAAAGTTCTTGTATTTTAAGATAAAATCTAACGCTATTAAAGAAAAAATTTCTAGCTCGCTGAAATATGTTCATTTGCTGAAAATCAACAAAACCACGAAAAGTTCTTGTATTTGAAGATAAAATCTTTTTGCTTTGAAGAAGAAAGATCTAGCTGACTGAAATAAGTTCATGAGATGAAAACCAACAAAAATTGACAAGAACCACGAAAAGTTCTTGTATTTTAAGATAAAATCTGACGCTATGAAAGAAAAAACTTCCAGCTCGCTGAAATATGTTCATTTGCTGAAAATCAACAAAACCACGAAAAGTTCTTGTATTTGAAGATAAAATATTTTTGCTTTGAAGAAGAACGATCTAGCTGACTGAAATAAATTCATTGGATGAAAACCAACAAAAATTGATCAGAACCACGAAAAGTTCTTGTATTTTAAGATAAAATCTGACGCTATTAAAGAAAAAACTTCTTCCTCGCTGAAATATGTTCATTTGCTGAAAATCAACAAAACCACGAAAAGTTCTTGTATTTGAAGATAAAATCTTTTTGCTTTCAAGAAGAAAGATCTGGCTGACTGAAATAAATTCATTGGATGTAAACCAACAAAAATTGACAAGAACCACGAAAAGTTCTTGTATTTTAAGAGAAGATCTGACGCTATTAAAGAAAAAACTTCCAGCTCGCTGAAATATGTTCATTTGCTGAAAATCAACAAAACCACGAAAAGTTCTTGTATTTGAAGATAAAACCTTTTTGCTTTGAAGAAGAAAGATCCAGCTGACTGAAATCAGGTCATTGGATGAAAACCAACAAAAATTGACAAGAACCACGAAAAGTTCTTGTATTTTAAGATAAAATCTGACGCTATTGAAGAAAAAACTTCCAGCTCGCTGAAATATGTTCATTTGCTGAAAATCAACAAAACCACGAAAAGTTCTTGTATTTGAAGATAAAATCTTTTTGCTTTGAAGAAGAAAGATCTAGCTGACTGAAATAAGTTCAATAGATGAAAACCAACAAAAATTGACAAGAACCACGAAAAGTTCTTGTATTTTAAGATAAAATCTGACGCTATGAAAGAAAAAACTTCCAGCTCGCTGAAATATGTCCATTTGCTGAAAATCAACAAAACCACGAAAAGTTCTTGTATTTGAAGATAAAATCTTTTTGCTTTGAAGAAGAAAGATCTGGCTGACTGAAATACGTTCATTGGATGAAAACCAACAAAAATTGACAAGAACCACGAAAAGTTCTTGTATTTTAAGATAAAAACTGACGCTATAAAAGAAAAAACTTCCAGCTCGCTGAAATATGTTTATTTGCTGAAAATCAACAAAACCACGAGAAGGACTTGTACTTGAAGATAAAATCTTTTTGCTTTGAAGAAGAATGATCCAGCTGACTGAAATAAATTAATTGGATGAAAACCAACAAAAATTGACAAGAACCACGAAAAGTTCTTGTATTTTAAGATAAAATCTGACGCTATTAAAGGTAAAACTTCTTGCTCGCTGAAATATGTTCATTTACTGAAAATCAACAAAACCACGAAAAGTTCTTGTATTTGAAGATAAAATATTTTTGCTTTGAAGAAGAAAGATCCAGCTGACTGAAATAAATTCATTGGATGAAAACCATAGAAATTTGACAAGAACCACGAAAAGTTCTTGTATTTTAAGATAAAATCTGACGCTATTAAAGAAAAAACATCTCCCTCGCTGAAATATCTTCATTTGCTGAAAATCTACAAAACCACGAAAAGTTCTTGTATTTGAAGCTAAAATCTTTTTGCTTTGAAGAAGAAAGATCTAGCTGATGAAATAAGTTCATCAGATGAAAACAAACAAAAATTGACAAGAACCACGAAAAGTTCTTCTTTTTGAAGATAAAATCTGACGCTCTTAATGAAAAAACTTCTAGCTCGCTGAAAAATGATCATTTGCTGAAAATCAACAAAACCACGAAAAGTTCTTGTATTTGAAGATAAAATCTTTTTGCTTTGAAGATGAAAGATCGAGGTGACTGGAATAAGTTCATTAGATGAAAACCAACAAAAATTGATAAGAACCACGAAAAGTTCTTGTATTTTAAGATAAAATCTAACGCTATTCAAGAAAAAATTTCTAGCTCGCTGAAATATGTTCATTTGCTGAAAATCAACAAAACCACGAAAAGTTCTTGTATTTGAAGATAAAATCTTTTTGCTTTGAAGAAGAAAGATCTAGCTGACTGAAATAAGTTCATGAGATGAAAACCAACAAAAATTGACAAGAACCACGAAAAGTTCTTGTATTTTAAGATAAAATCTGACGCTATGAAAGAAAAAACTTCCAGCTCGCTGAAATATGTTCATTTGCTGAAAATCAACAAAACCACGAAAAGTTCTTGTATTTGAAGATAAAATCTTTTTGCTTTCAAGAAGAAAGATCCAGCTGACTGAAATAGGTTAATTAGATGAAAACCAACAAAAATTGATAAGAACCACGAAAAGTTCTTGTATTTTAAGATAAAATCTGACGCTATTAAAGAAAAGACTTCCAGCTCGCTGAAATATGTTAATTTGCTGAAAATCAACAAAACCACGAAAAGTTCTTGTATTTGAAGATAAAATCTTTTTGCTTTGAAGAAGAAAGATCTAGCTGACTGAAATAAGTTCATTGGATGAAAACCAACAAAAATTGACAAGAACCACGAAAAGTTCTTGTATTTTAAGATAAAATCTGACGCTGTTAAAGAAAAAACTTCTCCCTCGCTGAAATATCTTCATTTGCTGAAAATCAACAAAACCACGAAAAGTTCTTGTATTTGAAGATAAAATCTTTTTGCTTTGAAGAAGAACGATCCAGCTGACTGAAATAAATTCATTGGATGAAAACCAACAAAAATTGATCAGAACCACGAAAAGTTCTTGTATTTTAAGATAAAATCTGACGCTATTAAAGAAAAAACTTCTTCCTCGCTGAAATATGTTCATTTGCTGAAAATCAACAAAACCACGAAAAGTTCTTGTATTTGAAGATAAAATCTTTTTGCTTTCAAGAAGAAAGATCTGGCTGACTGAAATAAATTCATTGGATGTAAACCAACAAAAATTGACAAGAACCACGAAAAGTTCTTGTATTTTAAGAGAAGATCTGACGCTATTAAAGAAAAAACTTCCAGCTCGCTGAAATATGTTCATTTGCTGAAAATCAACAAAACCACGAAAAGTTCTTGTATTTGAAGATAAAACCTTTTTGCTTTGAAGAAGAAAGATCTAGCTGACTGAAATAAGGTCATTGGATGAAAACCAACAAAAATTGACAAGAACCACGAAAAGTTCTTGTATTTTAAGATAAAATCTGACGCTATGAAAGAAAAAACTTCCAGCTCGCTGAAATATGTTCATTTGCTGAAAATCAACAAAACCACGAAAAGTTCTTGTATTTGAAGATAAAATCTTTTTGCTTTGAAGAAGAAAGATCTGGCTGACTGAAATACGTTCATTGGATGAAAACCAACAAAAATTGACAAGAACCACGAAAAGTTCTTGTATTTTAAGATAAAATCTGACGCTATAAAAGAAAAAACTTCCAGCTCGCTGAAATATGTTTATTTGCTGAAAATCAACAAAACCACGAGAAGGACTTGTACTTGAAGATAAAATCTTTTTGCTTTGAAGAAGAATGATCCAGCTGACTGAAATAAATTAATTGGATGAAAACCAACAAAAATTGACAAGAACCACGAAAAGTTCTTGTATTTGAAGATAAAATATTTTTGCTTTGAAGAAGAAAGATCCAGCTGACTGAAATAAATTCATTGGATGAAAACCAAAGAAATTTGACAAGAACCACGAAAAGTTCTTGTATTTTAAGATGAAATCTGACGCTGTTAAAGAAAAAACATCTCCCTCGCTGAAATATCTTCATTTGCTGAAAATCTACAAAACCACGAAAAGTTCTTGTGTTTGAAGCTAAAATCTTTTTGCTTTGAAGAAGAAAGATCTAGCTGACTGAAATAAGTTCATCAGATGAAAACAAACAAAAATTGACAAGAACCACGAAAAGTTCTTCTTTTTGAAGATAAAATCTGACGCTCTTAATGAAAAAACTTCTAGCTCGCTGAAAAATGATCATTTGCTGAAAATCAACAAAACCACGAAAAGTTCTTGTATTTGAAGATAAAATCTTTTTGCTTTGAAGATGAAAGATCGAGGTGACTGGAATAAGTTCATGAGATGAAAACCAACAAAAATTGATAAGAACCACGAAAAGTTCTTGTATTTTAAGATAAAATCTAACGCTATTAAAGAAAAAATTTCTAGCTCGCTGAAATAATTCATTTGCTGAAAATCAACAAAACCACGAAAAGTTCTTGTATTTGAAGATAAAATCTTTTTGCTTTGAAGAAGAAAGATCTTGCTGACTGAAATAAGTTCATGAGATGAAAACCAACAAAAATTGACAAGAACCACGAAAAGTTCTTGTATTTTAAGATAAAATCTGACGCTATAAAAGAAAAAACTTCCAGCTCGCTGAAATATGTTCATTTGCTGAAAATCAACAAAACCACGAAAGGTTCTTGTATTTGAAGATAAAATCTTTTTGCTTTCAAGAAGAAAGATCACGCTGACTGAAATAAATTCATTGGATGAAAACCAACAAAATTTGACAAGAACCACGAAAAGTTCTTGTATTTTAAGATAAAATCTGACGCTATTAAAGAAAAAACATCTCCCTCGCTGAAATATCTTCATTTGCTGAAAATCTACAAAACCACGAAAAGTTCTTGTATTTGAAGCTAAAATCTTTTTGCTTTGAAGAAGAAAGATCTAGCTGATGAAATAAGTTCATCAGATGAAAACAAACAAAAATTGACAAGAACCACGAAAAGTTCTTCTTTTTGAAGATAAAATCTGACGCTCTTAATGAAAAAACTTCTAGCTCGCTGAAAAATGATCATTTGCTGAAAATCAACAAAACCACGAAAAGTTCTTGTATTTGAAGATAAAATCTTTTTGCTTTGAAGATGAAAGATCGAGGTGACTGGAATAAGTTCATGAGATGAAAACCAACAAAAATTGATAAGAACCACGAAAAGTTCTTGTATTTTAAGATAAAATCTAACGCTATTCAAGAAAAAATTTCTAGCTCGCTGAAATATGTTCATTTGCTGAAAATCAACAAAACCACGAAAAGTTCTTGTATTTGAAGATAAAATCTTTTTGCTTTGAAGAAGAAAGATCTAGCTGACTGAAATAAGTTCATGAGATGAAAACCAACAAAAATTGACAAGAACCACGAAAAGTTCTTGTATTTTAAGATAAAATCTGACGCTATGAAAGAAAAAACTTCCAGCTCGCTGAAATATGTTCATTTGCTGAAAATCAACAAAACCACGAAAAGTTCTTGTATTTGAAGATAAAATCTTTTTGCTTTCAAGAAGAAAGATCCAGCTGACTGAAATAGGTTAATTAGATGAAAACCAACAAAAATTGATAAGAACCACGAAAAGTTCTTGTATTTTAAGATAAAATCTGACGCTGTAAAAGAAAAAACTTCCAGCTCGCTGAAATATGTTAATTTGCTGAAAATCAACAAAACCACGAAAAGTTCTTGTATTTGAAGATAAAATCTTTTTGCTTTGAAGAAGAAAGATCTAGCTGACTGAAATAAGTTCATTGGATGAAAACCAACAAAAATTGACAAGAACCACGAAAAGTTCTTGTATTTTAAGATAAAATCTGACGCTGTTAAAGAAAAAACTTCTCCCTCGCTGAAATATCTTCATTTGCTGAAAATCAACAAAACCACGAAAAGTTCTTGTATTTGAAGATAAAATCTTTTTGCTTTGAAGAAGAACGATCCAGCTGACTGAAATAAATTCATTGGATGAAAACCAACAAAAATTGATCAGAACCACGAAAAGTTCTTGTATTTTAAGATAAAATCTGACGCTATTAAAGAAAAAACTTCTTCCTCGCTGAAATATGTTCATTTGCTGAAAATCAACAAAACCACGAAAAGTTCTTGTATTTGAAGATAAAATCTTTTTGCTTTCAAGAAGAAAGATCTGGCTGACTGAAATAAATTCATTGGATGTAAACCAACAAAAATTGACAAGAACCACGAAAAGTTCTTGTATTTTAAGAGAAGATCTGACGCTATTAAAGAAAAAACTTCCAGCTCGCTGAAATATGTTCATTTGCTGAAAATCAACAAAACCACGAAAAGTTCTTGTATTTGAAGATAAAACCTTTTTGCTTTGAAGAAGAAAGATCTAGCTGACTGAAATAAGGTCATTGGATGAAAACCAACAAAAATTGACAAGAACCACGAAAAGTTCTTGTATTTTAAGATAAAATCTGACGCTATGAAAGAAAAAACTTCCAGCTCGCTGAAATATGTTCATTTGCTGAAAATCAACAAAACCACGAAAAGTTCTTGTATTTGAAGATAAAATCTTTTTGCTTTGAGGAAGAAAGATCTGGCTGACTGAAATACGTTCATTGGATGAAAACCAACAAAAATTGACAAGAACCACGAAAAGTTCTTGTATTTTAAGATAAAATCTGACGCTATAAAAGAAAAAACTTCCAGCTCGCTGAAATATGTTCATTTGCTGAAAATCAACAAAACCACGAAAGGTTCTTGTATTTGAAGATAAAATCTTTTTGCTTTCAAGAAGAAAGATCACGCTGACTAAAATAAATTCATTGGATGAAAACCAACAAAATTTGACAAGAACCACGAAAAGTTCTTGTATTTTAAGATAAAATCTGACGCTATTAATGAAAAAACATCTCCCTCGCTGAAATATCTTCATTTGCTGAAAATCAACAAAACCACGAAAAGTTCTTGTATTTGAAGATAACATTTTTTGCTTTGAAGGAGAAAGATCCAGCTGACTGAAATAAGTTCATCAGATGAAAACCAACAAAAATTGACAAGAACCACGAAAAGTTCTTGTATTTGAAGATGAAATATGACGCTACTAAAGAAAAAAGCTTCTCGCTCGCTGAAATATGTTCATTCGCTGAAAATCAACAAAACCACGAAAAGTTCTTGTATTTGAAGATAAAATCTTTTTGCTTTGAAGAAGAAAGATCTAGCTGACTGAAATACGTTCATTGGATGAAAACCAACAAAAATTGACAAGAACCACGAAAAGTTCTTGTATTTTAAGATAAAATCTGACGCTATAAAAGAAAAAACTTCCAGCTCGCTGAAATATGTTCATTTGCTGAAAATCAACAAAACCACGAAAAGGTCTTGTATTTGAAGATAAAATCTTTTTGCTTTGAAGAAGAATGATCCAGCTGACTGAAATAAATTCATTGGATGAAAACCAACAAAAATTGACAAGAACCACGAAAAGTTCTTGTATTTTAAGATAAAATCTGACGCTATTAAAGGTAAAACTTCTTGCTCGCTGAAATATGTTCATTTGCTGAAAATCAACAAAACCACGAAAAGTTCTTGTATTTGAAGATAAAATATTTTTGCTTTGAAGAAGAAAGATCCAGCTGACTGAAATAAATTCATTGGATGAAAACCAACGAAATTTGACAAGAACCACGAAAAGTTCTTGTATTTTAAGATAAAATCTGACGCTATTAAAGAAAAAACATCTCCCTCGCTGAAATATCTTCATTTGCTGAAAATCTACAAAACCACGAAAAGTTCTTGTGTTTGAAGCTAAAATCTTTTTGCTTTGAAGAAGAAAGATCTAGCTGACTGAAATAAGTTCATCAGATGAAAACAAACAAAAATTGACAAGAACCACGAAAAGTTCTTCTTTTTGAAGATAAAATCTGACGCTCTTAATGAAAAAACTTCTAGCTCGCTGAAAAATGATCATTTGCTGAAAATCAACAAAACCACGAAAAGTTCTTGTATTTGAAGATAAAATCTTTTTGCTTTGAAGATGAAAGATCGAGGTGACTGGAATAAGTTCATGAGATGAAAACCAACAAAAATTGATAAGAACCACGAAAAGTTCTTGTATTTTAAGATAAAATCTAACGCTATTAAAGAAAAAATTTCTAGCTCGCTGAAATAATTCATTTGCTGAAAATCAACAAAACCACGAAAAGTTCTTGTATTTGAAGATAAAATCTTTTTGCTTTGAAGAAGAAAGATCTTGCTGACTGAAATAAGTTCATGAGATGAAAACCAACAAAAATTGACAAGAACCACGAAAAGTTCTTGTATTTTAAGATAAAATCTGACGCTATAAAAGAAAAAACTTCCAGCTCGCTGAAATATGTTCATTTGCTGAAAATCAACAAAACCACGAAAGGTTCTTGTATTTGAAGATAAAATCTTTTTGCTTTCAAGAAGAAAGATCACGCTGACTGAAATAAATTCATTGGATGAAAACCAACAAAATTTGACAAGAACCACGAAAAGTTCTTGTATTTTAAGATAAAATCTGACGCTATTAATGAAAAAACATCTCCCTCGCTGAAATATCTTCATTTGCTGAAAATCAACAAAACCACGAAAAGTTCTTGTATTTGAAGATAACATTCTTTGCTTTGAAGGAGAAAGATCCAGCTGACTGAAATAAGTTCATCAGATGAAAACCAACAAAAATTGACAAGAACCACGAAAAGTTCTTGTATTTGAAGATGAAATATGACGCTACTAAAGAAAAAAGCTTCTCGCTCGCTGAAATATGTTCATTCGCTGAAAATCAACAAAACCACGAAAAGTTCTTGTATTTGAAGATAAAATCTTTTTGCTTTGAAGAAGAAAGATCTAGCTGACTGAAATACGTTCATTGGATGAAAACCAACAAAAATTGACAAGAACCACGAAAAGTTCTTGTATTTTAAGATAAAATCTGACGCTATAAAAGAAAAAACTTCCAGCTCGCTGAAATATGTTCATTTGCTGAAAATCAACAAAACCACGAAAAGGTCTTGTATTTGAAGATAAAATCTTTTTGCTTTGAAGAAGAATGATCCAGCTGACTGAAATAAATTCATTGGATGAAAACCAACAAAAATTGACAAGAACCACGAAAAGTTCTTGTATTTTAAGATAAAATCTGACGCTATTAAAGGTAAAACTTCTTGCTCGCTGAAATATGTTCATTTGCTGAAAATCAACAAAACCACGAAAAGTTCTTGTATTTGAAGATAAAATATTTTTGCTTTGAAGAAGAAAGATCCAGCTGACTGAAATAAATTCATTGGATGAAAACCAACGAAATTTGACAAGAACCACGAAAAGTTCTTGTATTTTAAGATAAAATCTGACGCTATTAAAGAAAAAACATCTCCCTCGCTGAAATATCTTCATTTGCTGAAAATCTACAAAACCACGAAAAGTTCTTGTATTTGAAGCAAAAATCTTTTTGCTTTGAAGAAGATCTAGCTGACTGAAATAAGTTCATCAGATGAAAACCAACAATAATTGACAAGAACCACGAAAAGTTCTTCTTTTTGAAGATAAAATCTGACGCTCTTAATGAAAAAACTTCTAGCTCGCTGAAAAATGATCATTTGCTGAAAATCAACAAAACCACGAAAAGTTCTTGTATTTGAAGATAAAATCTTTTTGCTTTGAAGATGAAAGATCGAGGTGACTGAAATAAGTTCATGAGATGAAAACCAACAAAAATTGATAAGAACCACGAAAAGTTCTTGTATTTTAAGATAAAATCTAACGCTATTAAAGAAAAAATTTCTAGCTCGCTGAAATATGTTCATTTGCTGAAAATCAACAAAACCACGAAAAGTTCTTGTATTTGAAGATAAAATCTTTTTGCTTTGAAGAAGAAAGATCCAGCTGACTGAAATAAGTTCATGAGATGAAAACCAACAAAAATTGACAAGAACCACGAAAAGTTCTTGTATTTTAAGATAAAATCTGACACTATAAAAGAAAAAACTTCCAGCTCGCTGAAATATGTTCATTTGCTGAAAATCAACAAAACCACGAAAGGTTCTTGTATTTGAAGATAAAATCTTTTTGCTTTCAAGAAGAAAGTTCACGCTGACTGAAATAAATTCATTGGATGAAAACCAACAAAATTTGACAAGAACCACGAAAAGTTCTTGTATTTTAAGATAAAATCTGACGCTATTAAAGAAAAAACATCTCCCTCTCTGAAATATCTTCATTTGCTGAAAATCAACAAAACCACGAAAAGTTCTTGTATTTGAAGATAACATTTTTTGCTTTGAAGGAGAAAGATCCAGCTGACTGAAATAAGTTCATCAGATGAAAACCAACAAAAATTGACAAGAACCACGAAAAGTTCTTGAATTTGAAGATGAAATATGACGCTATTAAAGAAAAAAGCTTCTCGCTCGCTGAAATATGTTCATTCGCTGAAAATCAACAAAACCACGAAAAGTTCTTGTATTTGAAGATAAAATCTTTTTGCTTTGAAGAAGAAAGATCTAGCTGACTGAAATAAGTTCATTAGATGAAAACCAACAAAAATTGACAAGAACCACGAAAAGTTCTTGCATTTGAAGATAAAATCTGACGCTTTTAATGGAAAAACTTCTCGCTCGCTGAAATATGTTCATTTGCTGAAAATCAACAAAACCACGAAAAGTTCTTGTATTTGAAGATAAAATCTTTTTGCTTTGAAGACGAAAGATCGAGGTGACTGAAATAAGTTCATCAGATGAAAACCAACAAAAATTGATAAGAACCACGAAAAGTTCTTGTATTTGAAGATAAAATCTTTTTGCTTTGAAGAAGAAAGATCTAGCTGACTGAAATAAGTTCATTAGATGAAAACCAACAAAAATTGACAAGAACCACGAAAAGTTCTTGTATTTGAAGATAAAATCTGACGCTTTTCATGAAAAAACTTCTCGCTCGCTGAAATATGTTCATTTGCTGAAAATCAACAAAACCACGAAAAGTTCTTGTATTTGAAGATAAAATCTTTTTGCTTTGAAGACGAAAGATCGAGGTGACTGAAATAAGTTCATGAGATGAAAACCAACAAAAATTGATAAGAACCACGAAAAGTTCTTGTATTTGAAGATAAAATCTTACGCTATTAAAGAAAAAACTTCCAGCTCGCTGAAATATGTTCATTTGATGAAAATCAACAAAACCACGAAAGGTTCTTGTATTTGAAGATAAAATCTTTTTGCTTTGAAGAAGAAAGATCCAGCTGACTGAAATATGTTCATTAGATGAAAACCAACGAAAATTGACAAGAACCACGAAAAGTTCTTCTTTTTGAAGATAAAATCTGACGCTTTTAATGAAAAAACTTCTAGCTCGCTGAAAAATGATCATTTGCTGAAAATCAACAAAACCACGAAAAGTTCTTGTATTTGAAGATAAAATCTTTTTGCTTTGAAGACGAAAGATCAAGGTGACTGAAATAAGTTCATGAGATGAAAACCAACAAAAATTGATAAGAACCACGAAAAGTTATTGTATTTTAAGATATAATCTTAAGCTATTAAAGAAAAAACTTCCAGCTCGCTGAAATATGTTCATTTGCTGAAAATGAACAAAACCACGAAGGGATCTTGTATTTGAAGATAAAATCTTTTTGCTTTGAAGAAGAAAGATCGAGGTGACTGAAATAAATTCATTGGATAAAAACCAACAAAATTTGACAAGAACCACGAAAAGTTCTTGTATTTTAAGATAAAATCTGACGCTATTAAAGAAAAAACATCTCCCTCACTGAAATATCTTCATTTGCTGAAAATCAACAAAACCACGAAAAGTTCTTGTATTTGAAGCTAAAATCTTTTTGCTTTGAAGAAGAAACATCCAGCTGACTGAAATAAGTTCATTCGATCAAAACCAACAAAAATTGACAAGAACCACGAAAAGTTCTTGTATTTTAAGATAAAATCTGACGCTATAAAAGAAAAAACTTTCAGCTCGCTGAAATATGTTCATTTGCTGAAAATCAACAAAACCACGAAAGGTTCTTGTATTTGAAGATAAAATCTTTTTGCTTTCAAGAAGAAAGATCACGCTGACTGAAATAAATTCATTGGATGAAAACCAACAAAATTTGACAAGAACCACGAAAAGTTCTTGTATTTTAAGATAAAATCTGACGCTATTAAAGAAAAAACATCTCCCTCGCTGAAATATCTTCATTTGCTGAAAATCAACAAAACCACGAAAAGTTCTTGTATTTGAAGATAACATTTTTTGCTTTGAAGGAGAAAGATCCAGCTGACTGAAATAAGTTCATCAGATGAAAACCAACAAAAATTGACAAGAACCACGAAAAGTTCTTGAATTTGAAGATGAAATATGACGCTATTAAAGAAAAAAGCTTCTCGCTCGCTGAAATATGTTCATTCGCTGAAAATAAACAAAACCACGAAAAGTTCTTGTATTTGAAGATAAAATCTTTTTGCTTTGAAGGAGAAAGATCGAGGTGACTGAAATAAGTTCATCAGATGAAAACCAACAAAAATTGACAAGAACCACGAAAAGTTCTTGTATTTGAAGATAAAATCTGACGCTTTTAATGAAAAAACTTCTCGCTCGCTGAAATATGTTCATTTGCTGAAAATCAACAAAACCACGAAAAGTTCTTGTATTTGAAGATAAAATCTTTTTGCTTTGAAGACGAAAGATCGAGGTGACTGAAATAAGTTCATGAGATGAAAACCAACAAAAATTGATAAGAACCACGAAAAGTTCTTGTATTTGAAGATAAAATCTTACGCTATTAAAGAAAAAACTTCCAGCTCGCTGAAATATGTTCATTTGCTGAAAATCAACAAAACCACGAAAGGTTCTTGTATTTGAAGATAAAATCTTTTTGCTTTGAAGAAGAAAGATCCAGCTGACTGAAATAAGTTCATTAGATGAAAACCAACAAAAATTGACAAGAACCACGAAAAGTTCTTCTTTTTGAAGATAAAATCTGACGCTTTTAATGAAAAAACTTCTCGCTCGCTGAAAAATGATCATTTGCTGAAATTCAACAAAACCACGAAAAGTTCTTGTATTTGAAGATAAAATCTTTTTGCTTTGAAGACGAAAGATCGAGGTGACTGAAATAAGTTCATGAGATGAAAACCAACAAAAATTGATAAGAACCACGAAAAGTTATTGTATTTCAAGATAAAATCTTAAGCTTTTAAAGAAAAAACTTCCAGCTCGCTGAAATATGTTCATTTGCTGAAAATGAACAAAACCACGAAGGGTTCTTGTATTTGAAGATAAAATCTTTTTGCTTTGAAGAAGAAAGATCTAGGTGACTGAAATAAATTCATTGGATAAAAACCAACAAAATTTGACAAGAACCACGAAAAGTTCTTGTATTTTAAGATAAAATCTGACGCTATTAAAGAAAAAACATCTCCCTCACTGAAATATCTTCATTTGCTGAAAATCAACAAAACCACGAAAAGTTCTTGTATTTGAAGCTAAAATCTTTTTGCTTTGAAGAAGAAACATCCAGCTGACTGAAATAAGTTCATTCGATCAAAACCAACAAAAATTGACAAGAACCACGAAAAGTACTTGTATTTTAAGATGAAATATGACGCTATTAAAGAAAAAAGCTTCTCGCTCGCTGAAATATGTTCATTCGCTGAAAATAAACAAAACCACGAAAAGTTCTTGTATTTGAAGATAAAATCTTTTTGCTTTGAAGGAGAAAGATCGAGGTGACTGAAATAAGTTCATCAGATGAAAACCAACAAAAATTGACAAGAACCACGAAAAGTTCTTGTATTTGAAGATAAAATCTGACGCTTTTAATGGAAAAACTTCTCGCTCGCTGAAATATGTTCATTTGCTGAAAATCAACAAAACCACGAAAAGTTCTTGTATTTGAAGATAAAATCTTTTTGCTTTGAAGACGAAAGATCGAGGTGACTGAAATAAGTTCATGAGATGAAAACCAACAAAAATTGATAAGAACCACGAAAAGTTCTTGTATTTGAAGATAAAATCTTACACTATTAAAGAAAAAACTTCCAGCTCGCTGAAATATGTTCATTTGCTGAAAATCAACAAAACCACGAAAGGTTCTTGTATTTGAAGATAAAATCTTTTTGCTTTGAAGAAGAAAGATCCAGCTGACTGAAATAAGTTCATTAGATGAAAACCAACAAAAATTGACAAGAACCACGAAAAGTTCTTCTTTTTGAAGATAAAATCTGACGCTTTTAAAGAAAAAACTTCCAGCTCGCTGAAAAATGATCATTTGCTGAAAATGAACAAAACCACGAAGGGTTCTTGTATTTGAAGATAAAATCTTTTTGCTTTGAAGAAGAAAGATCTAGGTGACTGAAATAAATTCATTGGATAAAAACCAACAAAATTTGACAAGAACCACGAAAAGTTCTTGTATTTTAAGATAAAATCTGACGCTATTAAAGAAAAAACATCTCCCTCACTGAAATATCTTCATTTGCTGAAAATCAACAAAACCACGAAAAGTTCTTGTATTTGAAGCTAAAATCTTTTTGCTTTGAAGAAGAAACATCCAGCTGACTCAAATAAGTTCATTCGATCAAAACCAACAAAAATTGACAAGAACCACGAAAAGTTCTTGTATTTTAAGATAAAATCTGACGATATTAAAGAAAAAACTTCTTGCTCGCTGAAATATGTTCATTTGCTGAAAATCAACAAAACCACGAACAGTTCTTGTATTTGAAGATAAAATCTTTTTGCTTTGAAGAAGAAAGATCTAGCTGACTGAAATAAGTTCATTAGATGAAAACCAACAAAAATTGACAAGAACCACGAAAAGTTCTTGTATTTTAAGATAAAATCTGACGCTATAAAAGAAAAAACTTCCGGCTCGCTGAAATATGTTCATTTGCTGAAAATCAACAAAACCACGAAAAGTTCTTGTATTTGAAGATAAAATATTTTTGCTTTGAAGAAGAAAGATCCAGCTGACTGAAATAAATTCATTGGATGAAAACCAACGAAATTTGACAATAACCACGAAAAGTTTTTGTATTTTAAGATCAAATCTGACGCTATTAAAGAAAAAACATCTCCCTCGCTGAAATATCTTCATTTGCTGAAAATCTACAAAACCACGAAAAGTTCTTGTATTTGAAGCAAAAATCTTTTTGCTTTGAAGAAGAAAGATCTAGCTGACTGAAATAAGTTCATCAGATGAAAACCAACAAAAATTGACAAGAACCACGAAAAGTTCTTCTTTTTGAAGATAAAATCTGACGCTCTTAATGAAAAAACTTCTAGCTCGCTGAAAAATGATCATTTGCTGAAAATCAACAAAACCACGAAAAGTTCTTGTATTTGAAGATAAAATCTTTTTGCTTTGAAGATGAAAGATCGAGGTGACTGAAATAAGTTCATGAGATGAAAACCAACAAAAATTGATAAGAACCACGAAAAGTTCTTGTATTTTAAGATAAAATCTAACGCTATTAAAGAAAAAATTTCTAGCTCGCTGAAATATGTTCATTTGCTGAAAATCAACAAAACCACGAAGGGTTCTTGCATTTGAAGATAAAATCTTTTTGCTTTGAAGAAGAAAGATCTAGCTGACTGAAATAAGTTCATGAGATGAAAACCAACAAAAATTGACAAGAACCACGAAAAGTTCTTGTATTTTAAGATAAAATCTGACGCTATAAAAGAGAAAACTTCCAGCTCGCTGAAATATGTTCATTTGCTGAAAATCAACAAAACCACGAAAGGTTCTTGTATTTGAAGATAAAATCTTTTTGCTTTCAAGAAGAAAGATCACGCTGACTGAAATAAATTCATTGGATGAAAACCAACAAAATTTGACAAGAACCAAGAAAAGTTCTTGTATTTTAAGATAAAATCTGACGCTATCAAAGAAAAAACATCTGCCTCTCTGAAATATCTTCATTTGCTGAAAATCAACAAAACCACGAAAAGTTCTTGTATTTGAAGATAACATTTTTTGCTTTGAAGGAGAAAGATCCAGCTGACTGAAATAAGTTCATCAGATGAAAACCAACAAAAATTGACAAGAACCACGAAAAGTTCTTGAATTTGAAGATGAAATATGACGCTATTAAAGAAAAAAGCTTCTCGCTCGCTGAAATATGTTCATTCGCTGAAAATCAACAAAACCACGAAAAGTTCTTGTATTTGAAGATAAAATCTTTTTGCTTTGAAGAAGAAAGATCTAGCTGACTGAAATAAGTTCATTAGATGAAAACCAACAAAAATTGACAAGAACCACGAAAAGTTCTTGTATTTGAAGATAAAATCTGACGCTTTTCATGAAAAAACTTCTCGCTCGCTGAAATATGTTCATTTGCTGAAAATCAACAAAACCACGAAAAGTTCTTGTATTTGAAGATAAAATCTTTTTGCTTTGAAGACGAAAGATCGAGGTGACTGAAATAAGTTCATGAGATGAAAACCAACAAAAATTGATAAGAACCACGAAAAGTTCTTGTATTTGAAGATAAAATCTTACGCTATTAAAGAAAAAACTTCCAGCTCGCTGAAATATGTTCATTTGATGAAAATCAACAAAACCACGAAAGGTTCTTGTATTTGAAGATAAAATCTTTTTGCTTTGAAGAAGAAAGATCCAGCTGACTGAAATAAGTTCATTAGATGAAAACCAACGAAAATTGACAAGAACCACGAAAAGTTCTTCTTTTTGAAGATAAAATCTGACGCTTTTAATGAAAAAACTTCTCGCTCGCTGAAAAATGATCATTTGCTGAAAATCAACAAAACCACGAAAAGTTCTTGTATTTGAAGATAAAATCTTTTTGCTTTGAAGACGAAAGATCGAGGTGACTGAAATAAGTTCATGAGATGAAAACCAACAAAAATTGATAAGAACCACGAAAAGTTATTGTATTTTAAGATATAATCTTAAGCTATTAAAGAAAAAACTTCCAGCTCGCTGAAATATGTTCATTTGCTGAAAATGAACAAAACCACGAAGGGTTCTTGTATTTGAAGATAAAATCTTTTTGCTTTGAAGAAGAAAGATCTAGGTGACTGAAATAAATTCATTGGATAAAAACCAACAAAATTTGACAAGAACCACGAAAAGTTCTTGTATTTTAAGATAAAATCTGACGCTATTAAAGAAAAAACACCTCCCTCACTGAAATATCTTCATTTGCTGAAAATCAACAAAACCACGAAAAGTTCTTGTATTTGAAGCTAAAATCTTTTTGCTTTGAAGAAGAAACATCCAGCTGACTGAAATAAGTTCATTCGATCAAAACCAACAAAAATTGACAAGAACCACGAAAAGTTCTTGTATTTTAAGATAAAATCTGACGCTATAAAAGAAAAAACTTCCAGCTCGCTGAAATATGTTCATTTGCTGAAAATCAACAAAACCACGAAAAGTTCTTGTATTTGAAGATAAAATCTTTTTGCTTTGAAGAAGAAAGATCTGGCTGACTGAAATACGTTCATTGGATGAAAACCAACAAAAATTGACAAGAACCACGAAAAGTTCTTGTATTTTAAGATAAAATCTGACGCTATAAAAGAAAAAACTTCCAGCTCGCTGAAATATGTTTATTTGCTGAAAATCAACAAAACCACGAGAAGGACTTGTACTTGAAGATAAAATCTTTTTGCTTTGAAGAAGAATGATCCAGCTGACTGAAATAAATTAATTGGATGAAAACCAACAAAAATTGACAAGAACCACGAAAAGTTCTTGTATTTTAAGATAAAATCTGACGCTATTAAAGGTAAAACTTCTTGCTCGCTGAAATATGTTCATTTACTGAAAATCAATAAAACCACGAAAAGTTCTTGTATTTGAAGATAAAATCTTTTTGCTTTGAAGAAGAAAGATCCAGCTGACTGAAATAAGTTCATGAGATGAAAACCAACAAAAATTGAGAAGAACCACGAAAACTTCTTGTATTTTAGGATAAAATCTGATGCTATTAAAGAAAAAACTTCCAGCTCGCTGAAATATGTTCATTTGCTGAAAACCAACAAAACCACGAAAAGTTCTTGTATTTTAGGATAAAATCTGATGCTATTAAAGAAAAAACTTCCAGCTCGCTGAAATATGTTCATTTGCTGAAAACCAACAAAACCACGAAAAGTTCTTGTATTTGAAGATAAAATCTTTTTGCTTTGAAGAAGAAATATCGAGGTGACTGAAATCAGTTCATCAGATGAAAATCAACAAAAATTGACAACAACCACGAAAAGTTCTTGTATTTTAAGAGAAAATCTGACGCTATTAAAGAAAAAACTTCTTGCTCGCTGAAATATGGTCATTTGCTGAAAACCAACAAAACCACGAAAAGTTCTTGTATTTGAATATAAAATCTTTTTGCTTTGAAGAAGAAAGATCTAGCTGACTGAAATAAGTTCATTCGATCAAAACCAACAAAAATTGACAAGAACCACGAAAAGGTCTTGTATTTTAAGATAAAATCTGACGCTATTAAAGAAAAAACTTCTCGCTCGCTGAAATATGTTCATTTGCTGAAAATCAACAAAACCACGAAAAGTTCTTGTATTTGAAGATAAAATCTTTTTGCTTTGAAGAAGAAAGATCGAGGTGACTGAAATAAGTTCATTCGATCAAAACCAACATAAATTGACAGGAACCACGAAAAGGTCTTGTATTTTAAGATAAAATCTGACGCTATTAAAGAAAAAACTTCCAGCTCGCTGAAATATGTTCATTTGCTGAAAATCAACAAAACCACGAAAAGTTCTTGTATTTGAAGATAAAATCTTTTTGCTTTGAAGAAGAAAGATCGAGGTGACTGAAATAAGTTCATCAGATGAAAACCAACAAAAATTGACAAGAACCACGAAAAGTTCTTGTATTTTAAGATAAAATGTGAGGCGATCAAAGAAAAAACTTCAAGCTCGCTGAAATATGTTCATTTGCTGAAAACCAACAAAACCACGAAAAGTTCTTGTATTTGAAGACAAAATCTTTTTGCTTTGAAGAAGAAAGATCCAGCTGACTGAAATAAGTTCATTCGATCAACACCAACAAAAATTGACAAGAACCACGAAAAGCTCTTGTATTTTAAGATATAATCTGACGCTATTAAAGAAAAAACTTCTCGCTCGCTGAAATATGTTCATTTGCTGAAAATCAACAAAACCACGAAAAGTTCTTGTATTTGAAGATAAAATCTTTTTGCTTTGAAGAAGAAAGATCTCGCTGACTGAAATAAGTTCATTAGATGAAAACCAACAAAAATTGACAAGAACCACGAAAAGTTGTTGTATTTTAGGATAAAATCTGATGCTATTAAAGAAAAAACTTCCAGCTCGCTGAAATATGTTCATTTGCTGAAAACCAACAAAACCACGAAAAGTTCTTGTATTTGAAGATAAAATCTTTTTGCTTTGAAGAAGAAATATCGAGGTGACTGAAATCAGTTCATCAGATGAAAATCAACAAAAATTGACAACAACCACGAAAAGTTCTTGTATTTTAAGATAAAATCTGACGCTATTAAAGAAAAAAATTCGAGCTCGCTGAAATATGTTCATTTGCTGAAAACCTAAAAAACCACCAAAAGTTCTTGTATTTGAAGATAAAATCTTTTTGCTTTGAAGAAGAAAGATCGAGGTGACTGAAATAAGTTCATTCGATGAAAATCAACAAAAATTGACAAGAACAATGAAAAGTTCTTGTATTTTAAGATAAAATCTGACGCTATTAAAGAAAAAACTTCCAGCTCGCTGAAATATGTTCATTTGCTGAAAATCAACAAAACCACGAAATGTTCTTGTATTTGAAGATAAAATCTTTTTGCTTTCAAGAAGAAAGATCCAGCTGACTGAAATAAGTTCATTCGATCAACACCAACAAAAATTGACAAGAACCACGAAAATTTCTTGTATTTTAAGATATAATCTGACGCTATTAGAGAAAAAACTTCTCGCTCGCTGAAATATGTTCATTTGCTGAAAATCAACAAAACCACGAAAAGTTCTTGTATTTGAAGGTAAAATCTTTTTGCTTTGAAGAAGAAAGATCGAGCTGACTAAAATAACTTCATTCGATCAAAACCAACAAAAATTGACAAGAACCACGAAAAGTTCTTGTATTTTAGGATAAAATCTGATGCTATTAAAGAAAAAACTTCCAGCTCGCTGAAATATGTTCATTTGCTGAAAACCAACAAAACCACGAAAAGTTCTTGTATTAGAAGATAAAATCTTTTTGCTTTGAAGAAGAAAGATCGAGGTGACTGAAATAAGTTCATCAGATGAAAATTAACAAAAATTGACAAGAACCACGAAAAGTTCTTGTATTTTAAGATAAAATCTGACGCTATTAAAGAATAAACTTCCAGCTCGCTGAAATATGGTCATTTGCTGCAAACCAACAAAACCACGAAAAGTTCTTGTATTTGAAGATAAAATCTTTTTGCTTTGAAGAAGAAAGATCCAGGTGACTGAAATAAGTTCATCAGATGAAAACCAACAAAAATTGACAAGAACCACGAAAAGTTCTTGTATTTTAAGATAAAATCTTGCGCTATTAATGAAAAAACTTCTAGCTCGCTGAAATATGTTCATTTGCTGAAAACCTACAAAACCACCAAAAGTTCTTGTATTTGAAGATAAAATCTTTTTGCTTTGAAGAAGAAAGATCGAGGTGACTGAAATAAGTTCATTCGATGAAAATTAACAAAAATTGACAAGAACCACGAAAAGTTCTTGTATTTTAAGATAAAATCTGACGCTATTAAAGAAAAAACTTCCAGCTCGCTGAAATATGGTCATTTGCTGAAAACCAACAAAACCACGAAAAGTTCTTGTATTTGAAGATAAAATCTTTTTGCTTTGAAGAAGAAAGATCTAGCTGACTGAAATAAGTTGATTAGATGAAAACCAACAAAAATTGACAAGAACCACGAAAAGGTCTTGTATTTTAAGATAAAATCTGACGCTATTAAAGAAAAAACTTCCAGCTCGCTGAAATTTGTTCATTTGCTGAAAATCAACAAAACCACGAAAAGTTCTTGTATTTGAAGATAAAATCTTTTTGCTTTGAAGAAGAAAGATCCAGCTGACTGAAATAAGTTCATGAGATGAAAACCAACAAAAATTGAGAAGAACCAGGAAAACTTCTTGTATTTTAAGATAAAATCTGACGCTATTAAAGAAAAAACTTCTTGCTCGCTGAAATATGTTCATTTGCTGAAAATCAACAAAACCACGAAAAGTTCTTGTATTTGAAGATAAAATCTTTTTGCTTTGAAGAAGAAAGATCGAGGTGACTGAAATAAGTTCATTCGATCAAAACCAACATAAATTGACAAGAACCACGAAAAGGTCTTGTATTTTAAGATAAAATCTGACGCTATTAAAGAAAAAACTTCTCGCTCGCTGAAATATGTTCATTTGCTGAAAATCAACAAAACCACGAAAAGTTCTTGTATTTGAAGATGAAATCTTTTTGCTTTGAAGAAGAAAGATCCAGCTGACTGAAATAAGTTCATCAGATGAAAACCAAAAAAAATTGACAGGAACCACGAAAAGTTCTTGTATTTTAGGATAAAATCTGATGCTATTAAAGAAAAAACTTCCAACTCGCTGAAATATGTTCATTTGCTGAAAATCAATAAAAGCACGAAAAGTTCTTGTATTTGAAGATAAAATCTTTTTGCTTTGAAGAAGAAAGATCCAGGTGACTGAAATAAGTTCATCAGATGAAAACCAACAAAAATTGACAAGAACCACGAAAAGTTCTTGTATTTTAAGAGAAGATCTGACGCTATTAAAGAAAAAACTTCCAGCTCGCTGAAATATGTTCATTTGCTGAAAATCAACAAAACCACGAAAAGTTCTTGTATTTGAAGATAAAACCTTTTTGCTTTGAAGAAGAAAGATCTAGCTGACTGAAATAAGTTTATTCGATCAAAACCAACAAAAATTGACAAGAACCACGAAAAGGTCTTGTATTTTAAGATAAAATCTGACGCTATTAAAGAAAAAACTTCCAGCTCGCTGAAATATGTTCATTTGCTGAAAATCAACAAAACCACGAAAAGTTCTTGTATTTGAAGATAAAATCTTTTTGCTTTGAAGATGAAAGATCTTGGTAACTGAAATAAGTTCATTAGATGAAAATCAACAAAAATTGACAAGAACCACGAAAAGTTCTTGTATTTGAAGATAAAATCTTTTTGCTTTGAAGAAGAAAGATCCAGCTGACTGAAATAAGTTCATGAGATGAAAACCAACAAAAATTGACAAGAATCACGAAAAGTTCTTGTATTTTAAGATAAAATGTGAGGCTATTAAAGAAAAAACTTCTTGCTCGCTGAAATATGTTCATTTGCTGAAAATCATCAAAACCACGAAAAGTTCTTGTATTTGAAGATAAAATCTTTTTGCTTTGAAGAAGAAAGATCGAGGTGACTGAAATAAGTTCATCAGATGAAAACCAACAAAAATTGACAAGAATCACGAAAAGTTCTTGTATTTTAAGATAAAATGTGAGGCTATCAAAGAAAAAACTTCAAGCTCGCTGAAATATGTTCATTTGCTGAAAAGCAACAAAACCACGAAAAGTTCTTGTATTTGAAGACAAAATCTTTTTGCTTTGAAGAAGAAAGATCCAGCTGACTGAAATAAGTTCATTCGATCAACACCAACAAAAATTGACAAGAACCACGAAAAGTTCTTGTATTTTAAGATAAAATCTTGCGCCATTAAAGAAAAAACTTCCAGCTCGCTGAATATGTTCATTTGCTGAAAACCAACAAAACCACGTAAAGTTCTTGTATTTGAAGATAAAATGTTTTTGCTTTGAAGAAGAAAGATCCAACTGACTGAAATAAGTTCATTCGATCAACACCAACAAAAATTGACACGAACCACGAAAAGCTCTTGTATTTTAAGATATAATCTGACGCTATCAAAGAAAAAACTTCTCGCTCACTGAAATCTGTTCATTTGCTGAAAATCAACAAAACCACGAAAAGTTCTTGTATTTGAAGATAAAATCTTTTTGCTTTAAAGAAGAAAGATCTCGCTGACTGAAATAAGTTCATGAGATGTAAAACCAACAAAAATTGACAAGAACCACGAAAAGTTCTTGTATTTTAGGATAAAATCTGATGCTATTAAAGAAAAAACTTCCAGCTCGCTGAAATATGTTCATTTGCTGAAAACCAACAAAACCACGAAAAGTTCTTGTATTTGAAGATAAAATCTTTTTGCTTTGAAGGAGAAAGATCGAGGTGACTGAAATAAGTTCATCAGATGAAAATCAACAAAAATTGACAAGAACCACGAAAAGTTCTTGTATTTTAAGATAAAATCTGACGCTATTAAAGAAAAAACTTCCAGCTCGCTGAAATATGTTCATTTGCTGAAAATCAACAAAACCACGAAAAGTTCCTGTATTTGAAGACAAAATATTTTTGCTTTGAAGAAGAAAGATCGAGGTGACTGAAATCAGTTCATCAGATGAAAACCAACAAAAATTGACAGGAACCACGAAAAGTTCTTGTATTTTAGGATAAAATCTGATGATATGAAAGAAAAAACTTCCAACTCGCTGAAATATGTTCATTTGCTGAAAATCAACAAAACCACGAAAAGTTCTTGTATTTGAAGATAAAATCTTTTTGCTTTCAAGAAGAAAGATCCAGCTGACTGAAATAAGTTCATTCGATCAACACCAACAAAAATTGACAAGAACCACGAAAAGTTCTTGTATTTTAAGATAAAATCTGACGCTATTAAAGAAAAAACATCTCCCTCGCTGAAATATCTTCATTTGCTGAAAATCTACAAAACCACGAAAAGTTCTTGTATTTGAAGCAAAAATCTTTTTGCTTTGAAGAAGAAAGATCTAGCTGACTGAAATAATTTCATCAGATGAAAACCAACAATAATTGACAAGAACCACGAAAAGTTCTTCTTTTTGAAGATAAAATCTGACGCTCTTAATGAAAAAACTTCTAGCTCGCTGAAAAATGATCATTTGCTGAAAATCAACAAAACCACGAAAAGTTCTTGTATTTGAAGATAAAATCTTTTTGCTTTGAAGATGAAAGATCGAGGTGACTGAAATAAGTTCATGAGATGAAAACCAACAAAAATTGATAAGAACCACGAAAAGTTCTTGTATTTTAAGATAAAATCTAACGCTATTAAAGAAAAAATTTCTAGCTCGCTGAAATATGTTCATTTGCTGAAAATCAACAAAACCACGAAAAGTTCTTGTATTTGAAGATAAAATCTTTTTGCTTTGAAGAAGAAAGATCTAGCTGACTGAAATAAGTTCATGAGATGAAAACCAACAAAAATTGACAAGAACCACGAAAAGTTCTTGTATTTTAAGATAAAATCTGACGCTATGAAAGAAAAAACTTCCAGCTCGCTGAAATATGTTCATTTGCTGAAAATCAACAAAACCACGAAAAGTTCTTGTATTTGAAGATAAAATCTTTTTGCTTTGAAGAAGAACGATCTAGCTGACTGAAATAAATTCATTGGATGAAAACCAACAAAAATTGATCAGAACCACGAAAAGTTCTTGTATTTTAAGATAAAATCTGACGCTATTAAAGAAAAAACTTCTTCCTCGCTGAAATATGTTCATTTGCTGAAAATCAACAAAACCATGAAAAGTTCTTGTATTTGAAGATAAAATCTTTTTGCTTTCAAGAAGAAAGATCTGGCTGACTGAAATAAATTCATTGGATGTAAACCAACAAAAATTGACAAGAACCACGAAAAGTTCTTGTATTTTAAGAGAAGATCTGACGCTATTAAAGAAAAAACTTCCAGCTCGCTGAAATATGTTCATTTGCTGAAAATCAACAAAACCACGAAAAGTTCTTGTATTTGAAGATAAAACCTTTTTGCTTTGAAGAAGAAAGATCCAGCTGACTGAAATAAGGTCATTGGATGAAAACCAACAAAAATTGACAAGAACCACGAAAAGTTCTTGTATTTTAAGATAAAATCTGACGCTATTGAAGAAAAAACTTCCAGCTCGCTGAAATATGTTCATTTGCTGAAAATCAACAAAACCACGAAAAGTTCTTGTATTTGAAGATAAAATCTTTTTGCTTTGAAGAAGAAAGATCTAGCTGACTGAAATAAGTTCAATAGATGAAAACCAACAAAAATTGACAAGAACCACGAAAAGTTCTTGTATTTTAAGATAAAATCTGACGCTATGAAAGAAAAAACTTCCAGCTCGCTGAAATATGTTCATTTGCTGAAAATCAACAAAACCACGAAAAGTTCTTGTATTTGAAGATAAAATCTTTTTGCTTTGAAGAAGAAAGATCGAGGTGACTGAAATCAGTTCATCAGATGAAAACCAACAAAAATTGACAGGAACCACGAAAAGTTCTTGTATTTTAGGATAAAATCTGATGATATGAAAGAAAAAACTTCCAACTCGCTGAAATATGTTCATTTGCTGAAAATCAACAAAACCACGAAAAGTTCTTGTATTTGAAGATAAAATCTTTTTGCTTTCAAGAAGAAAGATCCAGCTGACTGAAATAAGTTCATTCGATCAACACCAACAAAAATTGACAAGAACCACGAAAAGTTCTTGTATTTTAAGATAAAATCTGACGCTATTAAAGAAAAAACATCTCCCTCGCTGAAATATCTTCATTTGCTGAAAATCTACAAAACCACGAAAAGTTCTTGTATTTGAAGCAAAAATCTTTTTGCTTTGAAGAAGAAAGATCTAGCTGACTGAAATAATTTCATCAGATGAAAACCAACAATAATTGACAAGAACCACGAAAAGTTCTTCTTTTTGAAGATAAAATCTGACGCTCTTAATGAAAAAACTTCTAGCTCGCTGAAAAATGATCATTTGCTGAAAATCAACAAAACCACGAAAAGTTCTTGTATTTGAAGATAAAATCTTTTTGCTTTGAAGATGAAAGATCGAGGTGACTGAAATAAGTTCATGAGATGAAAACCAACAAAAATTGATAAGAACCACGAAAAGTTCTTGTATTTTAAGATAAAATCTAACGCTATTAAAGAAAAAATTTCTAGCTCGCTGAAATATGTTCATTTGCTGAAAATCAACAAAACCACGAAAAGTTCTTGTATTTGAAGATAAAATCTTTTTGCTTTGAAGAAGAAAGATCTAGCTGACTGAAATAAGTTCATGAGATGAAAACCAACAAAAATTGACAAGAACCACGAAAAGTTCTTGTATTTTAAGATAAAATCTGACGCTATGAAAGAAAAAACTTCCAGCTCGCTGAAATATGTTCATTTGCTGAAAATCAACAAAACCACGAAAAGTTCTTGTATTTGAAGATAAAATCTTTTTGCTTTGAAGAAGAACGATCTAGCTGACTGAAATAAATTCATTGGATGAAAACCAACAAAAATTGATCAGAACCACGAAAAGTTCTTGTATTTTAAGATAAAATCTGACGCTATTAAAGAAAAAACTTCTTCCTCGCTGAAATATGTTCATTTGCTGAAAATCAACAAAACCAAGAAAAGTTCTTGTATTTGAAGATAAAATCTTTTTGCTTTCAAGAAGAAAGATCTGGCTGACTGAAATAAATTCATTGGATGTAAACCAACAAAAATTGACAAGAACCACGAAAAGTTCTTGTATTTTAAGAGAAGATCTGACGCTATTAAAGAAAAAACTTCCAGCTCGCAGAAATATGTTCATTTGCTGAAAATCAACAAAACCACGAAAAGTTCTTGTATTTGAAGATAAAACCTTTTTGCTTTGAAGAAGAAAGATCCAGCTGACTGAAATAAGGTCATTGGATGAAAACCAACAAAAATTGACAAGAACCACGAAAAGTTCTTGTATTTTAAGAGAAGATCTGACGCTATTAAAGAAAAAACTTCCAGCTCGCTGAAATATGTTCATTTGCTGAAAATCAACAAAACCACGAAAAGTTCTTGTATTTGAAGATAAAACCTTTTTGCTTTGAAGAAGAAAGATCCAGCTGACTGAAATAAGGTCATTGGATGAAAACCAACAAAAATTGACAAGAACCACGAAAAGTTCTTGTATTTTAAGATAAAATCTGACGCTATTGAAGAAAAAACTTCCAGCTCGCTGAAATATGTTCATTTGCTGAAAATCAACAAAACCACGAAAAGTTCTTGTATTTGAAGATAAAATCTTTTTGCTTTGAAGAAGAAAGATCTAGCTGACTGAAATAAGTTCAATAGATGAAAACCAACAAAAATTGACAAGAACCACGAAAAGTTCTTGTATTTTAAGATAAAATCTGACGCTATGAAAGAAAAAACTTCCAGCTCGCTGAAATATGTTCATTTGCTGAAAATCAACAAAACCACGAAAAGTTCTTGTATTTGAAGATAAAATCTTTTTGCTTTGAAGAAGAAAGATCGAGGTGACTGAAATCAGTTCATCAGATGAAAACCAACAAAAATTGACAGGAACCACGAAAAGTTCTTGTATTTTAGGATAAAATCTGATGATATGAAAGAAAAAACTTCCAACTCGCTGAAATATGTTCATTTGCTGAAAATCAACAAAACCACGAAAAGTTCTTGTATTTGAAGATAAAATCTTTTTGCTTTCAAGAAGAAAGATCCAGCTGACTGAAATAAGTTCATTCGATCAACACCAACAAAAATTGACAAGAACCACGAAAAGTTCTTGTATTTTAAGATAAAATCTGACGCTATTAAAGAAAAAACATCTCCCTCGCTGAAATATCTTCATTTGCTGAAAATCTACAAAACCACGAAAAGTTCTTGTATTTGAAGCAAAAATCTTTTTGCTTTGAAGAAGAAAGATCTAGCTGACTGAAATAATTTCATCAGATGAAAACCAACAATAATTGACAAGAACCACGAAAAGTTCTTCTTTTTGAAGATAAAATCTGACGCTCTTAATGAAAAAACTTCTAGCTCGCTGAAAAATGATCATTTGCTGAAAATCAACAAAACCACGAAAAGTTCTTGTATTTGAAGATAAAATCTTTTTGCTTTGAAGATGAAAGATCGAGGTGACTGAAATAAGTTCATGAGATGAAAACCAACAAAAATTGATAAGAACCACGAAAAGTTCTTGTATTTTAAGATAAAATCTAACGCTATTAAAGAAAAAATTTCTAGCTCGCTGAAATATGTTCATTTGCTGAAAATCAACAAAACCACGAAAAGTTCTTGTATTTGAAGATAAAATCTTTTTGCTTTGAAGAAGAAAGATCTAGCTGACTGAAATAAGTTCATGAGATGAAAACCAACAAAAATTGACAAGAACCACGAAAAGTTCTTGTATTTTAAGATAAAATCTGACGCTATGAAAGAAAAAACTTCCAGCTCGCTGAAATATGTTCATTTGCTGAAAATCAACAAAACCACGAAAAGTTCTTGTATTTGAAGATAAAATCTTTTTGCTTTGAAGAAGAACGATCTAGCTGACTGAAATAAATTCATTGGATGAAAACCAACAAAAATTGATCAGAACCACGAAAAGTTCTTGTATTTTAAGATAAAATCTGACGCTATTAAAGAAAAAACTTCTTCCTCGCTGAAATATGTTCATTTGCTGAAAATCAACAAAACCAAGAAAAGTTCTTGTATTTGAAGATAAAATCTTTTTGCTTTCAAGAAGAAAGATCTGGCTGACTGAAATAAATTCATTGGATGTAAACCAACAAAAATTGACAAGAACCACGAAAAGTTCTTGTATTTTAAGAGAAGATCTGACGCTATTAAAGAAAAAACTTCCAGCTCGCAGAAATATGTTCATTTGCTGAAAATCAACAAAACCACGAAAAGTTCTTGTATTTGAAGATAAAACCTTTTTGCTTTGAAGAAGAAAGATCCAGCTGACTGAAATAAGGTCATTGGATGAAAACCAACAAAAATTGACAAGAACCACGAAAAGTTCTTGTATTTTAAGATAAAATCTGACGCTATTGAAGAAAAAACTTCCAGCTCGCTGAAATATGTTCATTTGCTGAAAATCAACAAAACCACGAAAAGTTCTTGTATTTGAAGATAAAATCTTTTTGCTTTGAAGAAGAAAGATCTAGCTGACTGAAATAAGTTCAATAGATGAAAACCAACAAAAATTGACAAGAACCACGAAAAGTTCTTGTATTTTAAGATAAAATCTGACGCTATGAAAGAAAAAACTTCCAGCTCGCTGAAATATGTTCATTTGCTGAAAATCAACAAAACCACGAAAAGTTCTTGTATTTGAAGATAAAATCTTTTTGCTTTGAAGAAGAAAGATCTGGCTGACTGAAATACGTTCATTGGATGAAAACCAACAAAAATTGACAAGAACCACGAAAAGTTCTTGTATTTTAAGATAAAATCTGACGCTATAAAAGAAAAAACTTCCAGCTCGCTGAAATATGTTTATTTGTAGAAAATCAACAAAACCACGAGAAGGACTTGTACTTGAAGATAAAATCTTTTTGCTTTGAAGAAGAATGATCCAGCTGACTGAAATAAATTAATTGGATGAAAACCAACAAAAATTGACAAGAACCACGAAAAGTTCTTGTATTTTAAGATAAAATCTGACGCTATTAAAGGTAAAACTTCTTGCTCGCTGAAATATGTTCATTTACTGAAAATCAACAAAACCACGAAAAGTTCTTGTATTTGAAGATAAAATATTTTTGCTTTGAAGAAGAAAGATCCAGCTGACTGAAATAAATTCATTGGATGAAAACCATAGAAATTTGACAAGAACCACGAAAAGTTCTTGTATTTTAAGATAAAATCTGACGCTATTAAAGAAAAAACATCTCCCTCGCTGAAATATCTTCATTTGCTGAAAATCTACAAAACCACGAAAAGTTCTTGTATTTGAAGCTAAAATCTTTTTGCTTTGAAGAAGAAAGATCTAGCTGATGAAATAAGTTCATCAGATGAAAACAAACAAAAATTGACAAGAACCACGAAAAGTTCTTCTTTTTGAAGATAAAATCTGACGCTCTTAATGAAAAAACTTCTAGCTCGCTGAAAAATGATCATTTGCTGAAAATCAACAAAACCACGAAAAGTTCTTGTATTTGAAGATAAAATCTTTTTGCTTTGAAGATGAAAGATCGAGGTGACTGGAATAAGTTCATTAGATGAAAACCAACAAAAATTGATAAGAACCACGAAAAGTTCTTGTATTTTAAGATAAAATCTAACGCTATTCAAGAAAAAATTTCTAGCTCGCTGAAATATGTTCATTTGCTGAAAATCAACAAAACCACGAAAAGTTCTTGTATTTGAAGATAAAATCTTTTTGCTTTGAAGAAGAAAGATCTAGCTGACTGAAATAAGTTCATGAGATGAAAACCAACAAAAATTGACAAGAACCACGAAACGTTCTTGTATTTTAAGATAAAATCTGACGCTATGAAAGAAAAAACTTCCAGCTCGCTGAAATATGTTCATTTGCTGAAAATCAACAAAACCACGAAAAGTTCTTGTATTTGAAGATAAAATCTTTTTGCTTTCAAGAAGAAAGATCCAGCTGACTGAAATAGGTTAATTAGATGAAAACCAACAAAAATTGATAAGAACCACGAAAAGTTCTTGTATTTTAAGATAAAATCTGACGCTTTTAAAGAAAAAACTTCCAGCTCGCTGAAATATGTTAATTTGCTGAAAATCAACAAAACCACGAAAAGTTCTTGTATTTGAAGATAAAATCTTTTTGCTTTGAAGAAGAAAGATCTAGCTGACTGAAATAAGTTCATTGGATGAAAACCAACAAAAATTGACAAGAACCACGAAAAGTTCTTGTATTTTAAGATAAAATCTGACGCTGTTAAAGAAAAAACTTCTCCCTCGCTGAAATATCTTCATTTGCTGAAAATCAACAAAACCACGAAAAGTTCTTGTATTTGAAGATAAAACCTTTTTGCTTTGAAGAAGAACGATCCAGCTGACTGAAATAAATTCATTGGATGAAAACCAACAAAAATTGATCAGAACCACGAAAAGTTCTTGTATTTTAAGATAAAATCTGACGCTATTAAAGAAAAAACTTCTTCCTCGCTGAAATATGTTCATTTGCTGAAAATCAACAAAACCACGAAAAGTTCTTGTATTTGAAGATAAAATCTTTTTGCTTTCAAGAAGAAAGATCTGGCTGACTGAAATAAATTCATTGGATGTAAACCAACAAAAATTGACAAGAACCACGAAAAGTTCTTGTATTTTAAGAGAAGATCTGACGCTATTAAAGAAAAAACTTCCAGCTCGCTGAAATATGTTCATTTGCTGAAAATCAACAAAACCACGAAAAGTTCTTGTATTTGAAGATAAAACCTTTTTGCTTTGAAGAAGAAAGATCTAGCTGACTGAAATAAGGTCATTGGATGAAAACCAACAAAAATTGACAAGAACCACGAAAAGTTCTTGTATTTTAAGATAAAATCTGACGCGATGAAAGAAAAAACTTCCAGCTCGCTGAAATATGTTCATTTGCTGAAAATCAACAAAACCACGAAAAGTTCTTGTATTTGAAGATAAAATCTTTTTGCTTTGAAGAAGAAAGATCTGGCTGACTGAAATACGTTCATTGGATGAAAACCAACAAAAATTGACAAGAACCACGAAAAGTTCTTGTATTTTAAGATAAAATCTGACGCTATAAAAGAAAAAACTTCCAGCTCGCTGAAATATGTTTATTTGCTGAAAATCAACAAAACCACGAGAAGGACTTGTACTTGAAGATAAAATCTTTTTGCTTTGAAGAAGAATGATCCAGCTGACTGAAATAAATTAATTGGATGAAAACCAACAAAAATTGACAAGAACCACGAAAAGTTCTTGTATTTGAAGATAAAATATTTTTGCTTTGAAGAAGAAAGATCCAGCTGACTGAAATAAATTCATTGGATGAAAACCAAAGAAATTTGACAAGAACCACGAAAAGTTCTTGTATTTTAAGATGAAATCTGACGCTATTAAAGAAAAAACATCTCCCTCGCTGAAATATCTTCATTTGCTGAAAATCTACAAAACCACGAAAAGTTCTTGTGTTTGAAGCTAAAATCTTTTTGCTTTGAAGAAGAAAGATCTAGCTGACTGAAATAAGTTCATCAGATGAAAACAAACAAAAATTGACAAGAAGCACGAAAAGTTCTTCTTTTTGAAGATAAAATCTGACGCTCTTAATGAAAAAACTTCTAGCTCGCTGAAAAATGATCATTTGCTGAAAATCAACAAAACCACGAAAAGTTCTTGTATTTGAAGATAAAATCTTTTTGCTTTGAAGATGAAAGATCGAGGTGACTGGAATAAGTTCATGAGATGAAAACCAACAAAAATTGATGAGAACCACGAAAAGTTCTTGTATTTTAAGATAAAATCTAACGCTATTAAAGAAAAAATTTCTAGCTCGCTGAAATAATTCATTTGCTGAAAATCAACAAAACCACGAAAAGTTCTTGTATTTGAAGATAAAATCTTTTTGCTTTGAAGAAGAAAGATCTTGCTGACTGAAATAAGTTCATGAGATGAAAACCAACAAAAATTGACAAGAACCACGAAAAGTTCTTGTATTTTAAGATAAAATCTGACGCTATAAAAGAAAAAACTTCCAGCTCGCTGAAATATGTTCATTTGCTGAAAATCAACAAAACCACGAAAGGTTCTTGTATTTGAAGATAAAATCTTTTTGCTTTCAAGAAGAAAGATCACGCTGACTGAAATAAATTCATTGGATGAAAACCAACAAAATTTGACAAGAACCACGAAAAGTTCTTGTATTTTAAGATAAAATCTGACGCTATTAATGAAAAAACATCTCCCTCGCTGAAATATCTTCATTTGCTGAAAATCAACAAAACCACGAAAAGTTCTTGTATTTGAAGATAACATTTTTTGCTTTGAAGGAGAAAGATCCAGCTGACTGAAATAAGTTCATCAGATGAAAACCAACAAAAATTGACAAGAACCACGAAAAGTTCTTGTATTTGAAGATGAAATATGACGCTACTAAAGAAAAAAGCTTCTCGCTCGCTGAAATATGTTCATTCGCTGAAAATCAACAAAACCACGAAAAGTTCTTGTATTTGAAGATAAAATCTTTTTGCTTTGAAGAAGAAAGATCTAGCTGACTGAAATACGTTCATTGGATGAAAACCAACAAAAATTGACAAGAACCACGAAAAGTTCTTGTATTTTAAGATAAAATCTGACGCTATAAAAGAAAAAACTTCCAGCTCGCTGAAATATGTTCATTTGCTGAAAATCAACAAAACCACGAAAAGGTCTTGTATTTGAAGATAAAATCTTTTTGCTTTGAAGAAGAATGATCCAGCTGACTGAAATAAATTCATTGGATGAAAACCAACAAAAATTGACAAGAACCACGAAAAGTTCTTGTATTTTAAGATAAAATCTGACGCTATTAAAGGTAAAACTTCTTGCTCGCTGAAATATGTTCATTTGCTGAAAATCAACAAAACCACGAAAAGTTCTTGTATTTGAAGATAAAATATTTTTGCTTTGAAGAAGAAAGATCCAGCTGACTGAAATAAATTCATTGGATGAAAACCAACGAAATTTGACAAGAACCACGAAAAGTTCTTGTATTTTAAGATAAAATCTGACGCTATTAAAGAAAAAACATCTCCCTCGCTGAAATATCTTCATTTGCTGAAAATCTACAAAACCACGAAAAGTTCTTGTATTTGAAGCAAAAATCTTTTTGCTTTGAAGAAGATCTAGCTGACTGAAATAAGTTCATCAGATGAAAACCAACAATAATTGACAAGAACCACGAAAAGTTCTTCTTTTTGAAGATAAAATCTGACGCTCTTAATGAAAAAACTTCTAGCTCGCTGAAAAATGATCATTTGCTGAAAATCAACAAAACCACGAAAAGTTCTTGTATTTGAAGATAAAATCTTTTTGCTTTGAAGATGAAAGATCGTGGTGACTGAAATAAGTTCATGAGATGAAAACCAAAAAAAATTGATAAGAACCACGAAAAGTTCTTGTATTTTAAGATAAAATCTAACGCTATTAAAGAAAAAATTTCTAGCTCGCTGAAATATGTTCATTTGCTGAAAATCAACAAAACCACGAAAAGTTCTTGTATTTGAAGATAAAATCTTTTTGCTTTGAAGAAGAAAGATCTAGCTGACTGAAATAAGTTCATGAGATGAAAACCAACAAAAATTGACAAGAACCACGAAAAGTTCTTGTATTTTAAGATAAAATCTGACACTATAAAAGAAAAAACTTCCAGCTCGCTGAAATATGTTCATTTGCTGAAAATCAACAAAACCACGAAAGGTTCTTGTATTTGAAGATAAAATCTTTTTGCTTTCAAGAAGAAAGTTCACGCTGACTGAAATAAATTCATTGGATGAAAACCAACAAAATTTGACAAGAACCACGAAAAGTTCTTGTATTTTAAGATAAAATCTGACGCTATTAAAGAAAAAACATCTCCCTCTCTGAAATATCTTCATTTGCTGAAAATCAATAAAACCACGAAAAGTTCTTGTATTTGAAGATAACATTTTTTGCTTTGAAGGAGAAAGATCCAGCTGACTGAAATAAGTTCATCAGATGAAAACCAACAAAAATTGACAAGAACCACGAAAAGTTCTTGAATTTGAAGATGAAATATGACGCTATTAAAGAAAAAAGCTTCTCGCTCGCTGAAATATGTTCATTCGCTGAAAATCAACAAAACCACGAAAAGTTCTTGTATTTGAAGATAAAATCTTTTTGCTTTGAAGAAGAAAGATCTAGCTGACTGAAATAAGTTCATTAGATGAAAACCAACAAAAATTGACAAGAACCACGAAAAGTTCTTGCATTTGAAGATAAAATCTGACGCTTTTAATGAAAAAACTTCTCGCTCGCTGAAATATGTTCATTTGCTGAAAATCAACAAAACCACGAAAAGTTCTTGTATTTGAAGATAAAATCTTTTTGCTTTGAAGACGAAAGATCGAGGTGATTGAAATAAGTTCATCAGATGAAAACCAACAAAAATTGATAAGAACCACGAAAAGTTCTTGTATTTGAAGATAAAATCTTTTTGCTTTGAAGAAGAAAGATCTAGCTGACTGAAATAAGTTCATTAGATGAAAACCAACAAAAATTGACAAGAACCACGAAAAGTTCTTGTATTTGAAGATAAAATCTGACGCTTTTCATGAAAAAACTTCTCGCTCGCTGAAATATGTTCATTTGCTGAAAATCAACAAAACCACGAAAAGTTCTTGTATTTGAAGATAAAATCTTTTTGCTTTGAAGACGAAAGATCGAGGTGACTGAAATAAGTTCATGAGATGAAAACCAACAAAAATTGATAAGAACCACGAAAAGTTCTTGTATTTGAAGATAAAATCTTACGCTATTAAAGAAAAAACTTCCAGCTTGCTGAAATATGTTCATTTGCTGAAAATCAACAAAACCACGAAAGGTTCTTGTATTTGAAGATAAAATCTTTTTGCTTTGAAGAAGAAAGATCCAGCTGACTGAAATAAGTTCATGAGATGAAAACCAACAAAAATTGACAAGAACCACGAAAAGTTCTTCTTTTTGAAGATAAAATCTGACGCTTTTAATGAAAAAACTTCTCGCTCGCTGAAAAATGATCATTTGCTGAAATTCAACAAAACCACGAAAAGTTCTTGTATTTGAAGATAAAATCTTTTTGCTTTGAAGACGAAAGATCGAGGTGACTGAAATAAGTTCATGAGATGAAAACCAACAAAAATTGATAAGAACCACGAAAAGTTATTGTATTTCAAGATAAAATCTTAAGCTATTAAAGAAAAAACTTCCAGCTCGCTGAAATATGTTCATTTGCTGAAAATGAACAAAACCACGAAGGGTTCTTGTATTTGAAGATAAAATCTTTTTGCTTTGAAGAAGAAAGATCTAGGTGACTGAAATAAATTCATTGGATAAAAACCAACAAAATTTGACAAGAACCACGAAAAGTTCTTGTATTTTAAGATAAAATCTGACGCTATTAAAGATAAAACATCTCCCTCACTGAAATATCTTCATTTGCTGAAAATCAACAAAACCACGAAAAGTTCTTGTATTTGAAGCTAAAATCTTTTTGCTTTGAAGAAGAAACATCCAGCTGACTGAAATAAGTTCATTCGATCAAAACCAACAAAAATTGACAAGAACCACGAAAAGTACTTGTATTTTAAGATGAAATATGACGCTATTAAAGAAAAAAGCTTCTCGCTCGCTGAAATATGTTCATTCGCTGAAAATAAACAAAACCACGAAAAGTTCTTGTATTTGAAGATAAAATCTTTTTGCTTTGAAGAAGAAAGATCTCGCTGACTGAAATAAGTTCATCAGATGAAAACCAACAAAAATTGACAAGAACCACGAAAAGTTCTTGTATTTGAAGATAAAATCTGACGCTTTTAATGGAAAAACTTCTCGCTCGCTGAAATATGTTCATTTGCTGAAAATCAACAAAACCACGAAAAGTTCTTGTATTTGAAGATAAAATCTTTTTGCTTTGAAGACGAAAGATCGAGGTGACTGAAATAAGTTCATGAGATGAAAACCAACAAAAATTGATAAGAACCACGAAAAGTTCTTGTATTTGAAGATAAAATCTTACACTATTAAAGAAAAAACTTCCAGCTCGCTGAAATATGTTCATTTGCTGAAAATCAACAAAACCACGAAAGGTTCTTGTATTTGAAGATAAAATCTTTTTGCTTTGAAGAAGAAAGATCCAGCTGACTGAAATAAGTTCATTAGATGAAAACCAACAAAAATTGACAAGAACCACGAAAAGTTCTTCTTTTTGAAGATAAAATCTGACGCTTTTAATGAAAAAACTTCTCGCTCGCTGAAAAATGATCATTTGCTGAAATTCAACAAAACCACGAAAAGTTCTTGGATTTGAAGATAAAATCTTTTTGCTTTGAAGACGAAAGATCGAGGTGACTGAAATAAGTTCATGAGATGAAAACCAACAAAAATTGATAAGAACCACGAAAAGTTATTGTATTTTAAGATAAAATCTTAAGCTATTAAAGAAAAAACATCTCCCTCACTGAAATATCTTCATTTGCTGAAAATCAACAAAACCACGAAAAGTTCTTGTATTTGAAGCTAAAATCTTTTTGCTTTGAAGAAGAAAGATCTAGGTGACTGAAATAAATTCATTGGATAAAAACCAACAAAATTTGACAAGAACCACGAAAAGTTCTTGTATTTGAAGATGAAATATGACGCTATTAAAGAAAAAAGCTTCTCGCTCGCTGAAATATGTTCATTCGCTGAAAATAAACAAAACCACGAAAAGTTCTTGTATTTGAAGATAAAATCTTTTTGCTTTGAAGGAGAAAGATCGAGGTGACTGAAATAAGTTCATCAGATGAAAACCAACAAAAATTGATAAGAACCACGAAAAGTTCTTGTATTTGAAGATAAAATCTTACACTATTAAAGAAAAAACTTCCAGCTCGCTGAAATATGTTCATTTGCTGAAAATCAACAAAACCACGAAAGGTTCTTGTATTTGAAGATAAAATCTTTTTGCTTTGAAGAAGAAAGATCCAGCTGACTGAAATAAGTTCATTAGATGAAAACCAACAAAAATTGACAAGAACCACGAAAAGTTCTTCTTTTTGAAGATAAAATCTGACGCTTTTAATGAAAAAACTTCCAGCTCGCTGAAATATGTTCATTTGCTGAAAATCAACAAAACCACGAAAAGTTCTTGTATTTGAAGATAAAATCTTTTTGCTTTGAAGACGAAAGATCGAGGTGACTGAAATAAGTTCATGAGATGAAAACCAACAAAAATTGATAAGAACCACGAAAAGTTCTTGTATTTGAAGATAAAATCTTACGCTATTAAAGAAAAAACTTCCAGCTCGCTGAAATATGTTCATTTGATGAAAATCAACAAAACCACGAAAGGTTCTTGTATTTGAAGATAAAATCTTTTTGCTTTGAAGAAGAAAGATCCAGCTGACTGAAATAAGTTCATTAGATGAAAACCAACGAAAATTGACAAGAACCACGAAAAGTTCTTCTTTTTGAAGATAAAATCTGACGCTTTTAATGAAAAAACTTCTCGCTCGCTGAAAAATGATCATTTGCTGAAAATCAACAAAACCACGAACAGTTCTTGTATTTGAAGATAAAATCTTTTTGCTTTGAAGACGAAAGATCGAGGTGACTGAAATAAGTTCATGAGATGAAAACCAACAAAAATTGATAAGAACCACGAAAAGTTATTGTATTTTAAGATATAATCTTAAGCTATTAAAGAAAAAACTTCCAGCTCGCTGAAATATGTTCATTTGCTGAAAATGAACAAAACCACGAAGGGTTCTTGTATTTGAAGATAAAATCTTTTTGCTTTGAAGAAGAAAGATCTAGGTGACTGAAATAAATTCATTGGATAAAAACCAACAAAATTTGACAAGAACCACGAAAAGTTCTTGTATTTTAAGATAAAATCTGACGCTATTAAAGAAAAAACACCTCCCTCACTGAAATATCTTCATTTGCTGAAAATCAACAAAACCACGAAAAGTTCTTGTATTTGAAGCTAAAATCTGTTTGCTTTGAAGAAGAAACATCCAGCTGACTGAAATAAGTTCATTCGATCAAAACCAACAAAAATTGACAAGAACCACGAAAAGTTCTTGTATTTTAAGATAAAATCTGACGCTATAAAAGAAAAAACTTCCAGCTCGCTGAAATATGTTCATTTGCTGAAAATCAACAAAACCACGAAAGGTTCTTGTATTTGAAGATAAAATCTTTTTGCTTTCAAGAAGGAAGATCACGCTGACTGAAATAAATTCATTGGATGAAAACCAACAAAATTTGACAAGAACCACGAAAAGTTCTTGTATTTTAAGATAAAATCTTTTTGCTTGGAAGAAGAAAGATCTCGCTGACTGAAATAAGTTCATGAGATGAAAACCAACAAAAATTGATAAGAACCACGAAAAGTTCTTGTATTTTAAGATAAAATCTGATGCTATAAAAGAAAAAACTTCCAGCTCGCTGAAATATGTTCATTTGCTGAAAATCAACAAAACCACGAAAAGTTCTTCTTTTTGAAGATAAAATCTGACGCTCTTAATGAAAAAACTTCTAGCTCGCTGAAAAATGATCATTTGCTGAAAATCAACAAAACCACGAAAAGTTCTTGTATTTGAAGATAAAATCTTTTTGCTTTGAAGATGAAAGATCGAGGTGACTGAAATAAGTTGATGAGATGAAAACCAACAAAAATTGATAAGAACCACGAAAAGTTCTTGTATTTTAAGATAAAATCTAACGCTATTAAAGAAAAAATTTCTAGCTCGCTGAAATATGTTCATTTGCTGAAAATCAACAAAACCACGAAAAGTTCTTGTATTTGAAGATAAAATCTTTTTGCTTTGAAGAAGAAAGATCTAGCTGACTGAAATAAGTTCATGAGATGAAAACCAACAAAAATTGACAAGAACCACGAAAAGTTCTTGTATTTTAAGATAAAATCTGACGCTATAAAAGAGAAAACTTCCAGCTCGCTGAAATATGTTCATTTGCTGAAAATCAACAAAACCACGAAAGGTTCTTGTATTTGAAGATAAAATCTTTTTGCTTTCAAGAAGAAAGATCACGCTGACTGAAATAAATTCATTGGATGAAAACCAACAAAATTTGACAAGAACCAAGAAAAGTTCTTGTATTTTAAGATAAAATCTGACGCTATTAAAGAAAAAACATCTCCCTCTCTGAAATATCTTCATTTGCTGAAAATCAACAAAACCACGAAAAGTTCTTGTATTTGAAGATAACATTTTTTGCTTTGAAGGAGAAAGATCCAGCTGACTGAAATAAGTTCATCAGATGAAAACCAACAAAAATTGACAAGAACCACGAAAAGTTCTTGAATTTGAAGATGAAATATGACGCTATTAAAGAAAAAAGCTTCTCGCTCGCTGAAATATGTTCATTCGCTGAAAATCAACAAAACCACGAAAAGTTCTTGTATTTGAAGATAAAATCTTTTTGCTTTGAAGAAGAAAGATCTAGCTGACTGAAATAAGTTCATTAGATGAAAACCAACAAAAATTGACAAGAACCACGAAAAGTTCTTGTATTTGAAGATAAAATCTGACGCTTTTAATGAAAAAACTTCTCGCTCGCTGAAATATGTTCATTTGCTGAAAATCAACAAAACCACGAAAAGTTCTTGTATTTGAAGATAAAATCTTTTTGCTTTGAAGACGAAAGATCGAGGTGACTGAAATAAGTTCATGAGATGAAAACCAACAAAAATTGATAAGAACCACGAAAAGTTCTTGTATTTGAAGATAAAATCTTACGCTATTAAAGAAAAAACTTCCAGCTCGCTGAAATATGTTCATTTGATGAAAATCAACAAAACCACGAAAGGTTCTTGTATTTGAAGATAAAATCTTTTTGCTTTGAAGAAGAAAGATCCAGCTGACTGAAATAAGTTCATTAGATGAAAACCAACGAAAATTGACAAGAACCACGAAAAGTTCTTCTTTTTGAAGATAAAATCTGACGCTTTTAATGAAAAAACTTCTCGCTCGCTGAAAAATGATCATTTGCTGAAAATCAACAAAACCACGAAAAGTTCTTGTATTTGAAGATAAAATCTTTTTGCTTTGAAGACGAAAGATCGAGGTGACTGAAATAAGTTCATGAGATGAAAACCAACAAAAATTGATAAGAACCACGAAAAGTTATTGTATTTTAAGATATAATCTTAAGCTATTAAAGAAAAAACTTCCAGCTCGCTGAAATATGTTCATTTGCTGAAAATGAACAAAACCACGAAGGGTTCTTGTATTTGAAGATAAAATCTTTTTGCTTTGAAGAAGAAAGATCTAGGTGACTGAAATAAATTCATTGGATAAAAACCAACAAAATTTGACAAGAACCACGAAAAGTTCTTGTATTTTAAGATAAAATCTGACGCTATTAAAGAAAAAACACCTCCCTCACTGAAATATCTTCATTTGCTGAAAATCAACAAAACCACGAAAAGTTCTTGTATTTGAAGCTAAAATCTTTTTGCTTTGAAGAAGAAACATCCAGCTGACTGAAATAAGTTCATTCGATCAAAACCAACAAAAATTGACAAGAACCACGAAAAGTTCTTGTATTTTAAGATAAAATCTGACGCTATAAAAGAAAAAACTTCCAGCTCGCTGAAATATGTTCATTTGCTGAAAATCAACAAAACCACGAAAGGTTCTTGTATTTGAAGATAAAATCTTTTTGCTTTCAAGAAGAAAGATCACGCTGACTGAAATAAATTCATTGGATGAAAACCAACAAAATTTGACAAGAACCACGAAAAGTTCTTGTATTTTAAGATAAAATCTTTTTGCTTGGAAGAAGAAAGATCTCGCTGACTGAAATAAGTTCATGAGATGAAAACCAACAAAAATTGATAAGAACCACGAAAAGTTATTGTATTTTAAGATAAAATCTTACGCTATTAAAGAAAAAACTTCCAGCTCACTGAAATATGTTCATTTGCTGAAAATGAACAAAACCACGAAGGGTTCTTGTATTTGAAGATAAAATCTTTTTGCTTTGAAGAAGAAAGATCTCGCTGACTGAAATAAATTAATTGGATAAAAACCAACAAAATTTGACAAGAACCAAGAAAAGTTCTTGTATTTTAAGATAAAATCTGACGCTATTAAAGAAAAAACATCTCCCTCACTGAAATATCTTCATTTGCTGAAAATCAACAAAACCACGAAAAGTTCTTGTATTTGAAGCTAAAATCTTTTTGCTTTGAAGAAGAAACATCCAGCTGACTGAAATAAGTTCATTCGATCAAAACCAACAAAAATTGACAAGAACCACGAAAAGTTCTTGTATTTGAAGATGAAATATGACGCTATTAAAGAAAAAAGCTTCTCGCTCGCTGAAATATGTTCATTCGCTGAAAATAAACAAAAACACGAAAAGTTCTTGTATTTGAAGATAAAATCTTTTTGCTTTGAAGGAGAAAGATCGAGGTGACTGAAATAAGTTCATCAGATGAAAACCAACAAAAATTGACAAGAACCACGAAAGGTTCTTGTATTTGAAGATAAAATCTGACGCTTTTAATGGAAAAACTTCTCGCTCGCTGAAATATGTTCATTTGCTGAAAATCAACAAAACCACGAAAAGTTCTTGTATTTGAAGATAAAATCTTTTTGCTTTGAAGACGAAAGATCGAGGTGACTGAAATAAGTTCATGAGATGAAAACCAACAAAAATTGATAAGAACCACGAAAAGTTCTTGTATTTGAAGATAAAATCTTTTTGCTTTGAAGAAGAAAGATCTAGGTGACTGAAATAAATTCATTGGATAAAAACCAACAAAATTTGACAAGAACCACGAAAAGTTCTTGTATTTGAAGATGAAATATGACGCTATTAAAGAAAAAAGCTTCTCGCTCGCTGAAATATGTTCATTCGCTGAAAATAAACAAAACCACGAAAAGTTCTTGTATTTGAAGATAAAATCTTTTTGCTTTGAAGGAGAAAGATCGAGGTGACTGAAATAAGTTCATCAGATGAAAACCAACAAAAATTGATAAGAACCACTAAAAGTTCTTGTATTTGAAGATAAAATCTTACACTATGAAAGAAAAAACTTCCAGCTCGCTGAAATATGTTCATTTGCTGAAAATCAACAAAACCACGAAAGGTTCTTGTATTTGAAGATAAAATCTTTTTGCTTTGAAGAAGAAAGATCCAGCTGACTGAAATAAGTTCATTAGATGAAAACCAACAAAAATTGACAAGAACCACGAAAAGTTCTTCTTTTTGAAGATAAAATCTGACGCTTTTAATGAAAAAACTTCTAGCTCACTGAAAAATGATCATTTGCTGAAATTCAACAAAACCACGAAAAGTTCTTGTATTTGAAGATAAAATCTTTTTGCTTTGAAGACGAAAGATCGAGGTGACTGAAATAAGTTCATGAGATGAAAACCAACAAAAATTGATAAGAACCACGAAAAGTTATTGTATTTTAAGATAAAATCTTAAGCTATTAAAGAAAAAACTTCCAGCTCGCTGAAATATGTTCATTTGCTGAAAATGAACAAAACCACGAAGGGTTCTTGTATTTGAAGATAAAATCTTTTTGCTTTGAAGAAGAAAGATCTAGGTGACTGAAATAAATTCATTGGATAAAAACCAACAAAATTTGACAAGAACCACGAAAAGTTCTTGTATTTTAAGATAAAATCTGACGCTATTAAAGAAAAAACATCTCCCTCACTGAAATATCTTCATTTGCTGAAAATCAACAAAACCACGAAAAGTTCTTGTATTTGAAGCTAAAATTTTTTTGCTTTGAAGAAGAAACATCCAGCTGACTGAAATAAGTTCATTCGATCAAAACCAACAAAAATTGACAAGAACCACGAAAAGTTCTTGTATTTTAAGATAAAATCTGACGATATTAAAGAAAAAACTTCTTGCTCGCTGAAATATGTTCATTTGCTGAAAATCAACAAAACCACGAACAGTTCTTGTATTTGAAGATAAAATCTTTTTGCTTTGAAGAAGAAAGATCTAGCTGACTGAAATAAGTTCATGAGATGAAAACCAACAAAAATTGACAAGAACCACGAAAAGTTCTTGTATTTTAAGATAAAATCTGACGCTATAAAAGAAAAAACTTCCAGCTCGCTGAAATATGTTCATTTGCTGAAAATCAACAAAACCACGAAAAGGTCTTGTATTTGAAGATAAAATCTTTTTGCTTTGAAGAAGAATGATCCAGCTGACTGAAATAAATTCATTGGATGAAAACCAACAAAAATTGACAAGAACCACGAAAAGTTCTTGTATTTTAAGATAAAATCTGACGCTATTAAAGGTAAAACTTCTTGCTCGCTGAAATATGTTCATTTGCTGAAAATCAACAAAACCACGAAAAGTTCTTGTATTTGAAGATAAAATATTTTTGCTTTGAAGAAGAAAGATCCAGCTGACTGAAATAAATTCATTGGATGAAAACCAACGAAATTTGACAAGAACCACGAAAAGTTCTTGTATTTTAAGATAAAATCTGACGCTATTAAAGAAAAAACATCTCCCTCGCTGAAATATCTTCATTTGCTGAAAATCTACAAAACCAAGAAAAGTTCTTGTATTTGAAGATAAAATCTTTTTGCTTTGAAGATGAAAGATCGAGGTGACTGAAATAAGTTCATGAGATGAAAACCAACAAAAATTGATAAGAACCACGAAAAGTTCTTGTATTTTAAGATAAAATCTAACGCTATTAAAGAAAAAATTTCTAGCTCGCTGTTATATGTTCATTTGCTGAAAATCAACAAAACCACGAAAAGTTCTTGTATTTGAAGATAAAATCTTTTTGCTTTGAAGAAGAAAGATCTAGCTGACTGAAATAAGTTCATGAGATGAAAACCAACAAAAATTGACAAGAACCACGAAAAGTTCTTGTATTTTAAGATAAAATCTGACGCTATAAAAGAGAAAACTTCCAGCTCGCTGAAATATGTTCATTTGCTGAAAATCAACAAAACCACGAAAGGTTCTTGTATTTGAAGATAAAATCTTTTTGCTTTCAAGAAGAAAGATCACGCTGACTGAAATAAATTCATTGGATGAAAACCAACAAAATTTGACAAGAACCAAGAAAAGTTCTTGTATTTTAAGATAAAATCTGACGCTATTAAAGAAAAAACATCTCCCTCTCTGAAATATCTTCATTTGCTGAAAATCAACAAAACCACGAAAAGTTCTTGTATTTGAAGATAACATTTTTTGCTTTGAAGGAGAAAGATCCAGCTGACTGAAATAAGTTCATCAGATGAAAACCAACAAAAATTGACAAGAACCACGAAAAGTTCTTGAATTTGAAGATGAAATATGACGCTATTAAAGAAAAAAGCTTCTCGCTCGCTGAAATATGTTCATTCGCTGAAAATCAACAAAACCACGAAAAGTTCTTGTATTTGAAGATAAAATCTTTTTGCTTTGAAGAAGAAAGATCTTGCTGACTGAAATAAGTTCATTAGATGAAAACCAACAAAAATTGACAAGAACCACGAAAAGTTCTTGTATTTGAAGATAAAATCTGACGCTTTTAATGAAAAAACTTCTCGCTCGCTGAAATATGTTCATTTGCTGAAAATCAACAAAACCACGAAAAGTTCTTGTATTTGAAGATAAAATCTTTTTGCTTTGAAGACGAAAGATCGAGGTGACTGAAATAAGTTCATGAGATGAAAACCAACAAAAATTGATAAGAACCACGAAAAGTTCTTGGATTTGAAGATAAAATCTTACGCTATTAAAGAAAAAACTTCCAGCTCGCTGAAATATGTTCATTTGATGAAAATCAACAAAACCACGAAAGGTTCTTGTATTTGAAGATAAAATCTTTTTGCTTTGAAGAAGAAAGATCCAGCTGACTGAAATAAGTTCATTAGATGAAAACCAACGAAAATTGACAAGAACCACGAAAAGTTCTTCTTTTTGAAGATAAAATTTGACGCTTTTAATGAAAAAACTTCTAGCTCGCTGAAAAATGATCATTTGCTGAAAATCAACAAAACCACGAAAAGTTCTTGTATTTGAAGATAAAATCTTTTTGCTTTGAAGACGAAAGATCGAGGAGACTGAAATAAGTTCATGAGATGAAAACCAACAAAAATTGATAAGAACCACGAAAAGTTATTGTATTTTAAGATATAATCTTAAGCTATTAAAGAAAAAACTTCCAGCTCGCTGAAATATGTTTATATGCTGAAAATGAACAAAACCACGAAGGGTTCTTGTATTTGAAGATAAAATCTTTTTGCTTTGAAGAAGAAAGATCTAGGTGACTGAAATAAATTCATTGGATAAAAACCAACAAAATTTGACAAGAACCACGAAAAGTTCTTGTATTTTAAGATAAAATCTGACGCTATTAAAGAAAAAACATCTCCCTCACTGAAATATCTTCATTTGCTGAAAATCAACAAAACCACGAAAAGTTCTTGTATTTGAAGCTAAAATCTTTTTGCTTTGAAGAAGAAACATCCAGCTGACTGAAATAAGTTCATTCGATCAAAACCAACAAAAATTGACAAGAACCACGAAAAGTTCTTGTATTTTAAGATAAAATCTGACGCTATAAAAGAAAAAACTTCCAGCTCGCTGAAATATGTTCATTTGCTGAAAATCAACAAAACCACGAAAGGTTCTTGTATTTGAAGATAAAATCTTTTTGCTTTCAAGATGAAAGATCACGCTGACTGAAATAAATTCATTGGATGAAAACCAACAAAATTTGACAAGAACCACGAAAAGTTCTTGTATTTTAAGATAAAATCTTTTTGCTTGGAAGAAGAAAGATCTCGCTGACTGAAATAAGTTCATGAGATGAAAACCAACAAAAATTGATAAGAACCACGAAAAGTTATTGTATTTTAAGATAAAATCTTACGCTATTAAAGAAAAAACTTCCAGCTCGCTGAAATATGTTCATTTGCTGAAAATGAACAAAACCACGAAGGGTTCTTGTATTTGAAGATAAAATCTTTTTGCTTTGAAGAAGAAAGATCTCGCTGACTGAAATAAATTAATTGGATAAAAACCAACAAAATTTGACAAGAACCACGAAAAGTTCTTGTATTTTAAGATAAAATCTGACGCTATTAAAGAAAAAACATCTCCCTCACTGAAATATCTTCATTTGCTGAAAATCAACAAAACCACGAAAAGTTCTTGTATTTGAAGCTAAAATCTTTTTGCTTTGAAGAAGAAACATCCAGCTGACTGAAATAAGTTCATTCGATCAAAACCAACAAAAATTGACAAGAACCACGAAAAGTTCTTGTATTTTAAGACAAAATCTGACGCTATAAAAGAAAAAACTTCCAGCTCGCTGAAATCTGTTCATTTGCTGAAAATCAACAAAACCACGAAAGGTTCTTGTATTTGAAGATAAAATCTTTTTGCTTTCAAGAAGAAAGATCACGCTGACTGAAATAAATTCATTGGATGAAAACCAACAAAATTTGACAAGAACCACGAAAAGTTCTTGTATTTTAAGATAAAATCTGACGCTATTAAAGAAAAAACATCTCCCTCGCTGAAATATCTTCATTTGCTGAAAATCAACAAAACCACGAAAAGTTCTTGTATTTGAAGATAACATTTTTTGCTTTGAAGGAGAAAGATCCAGCTGACTGAAATAAGTTCATCAGATGAAAACCAACAAAAATTGACAAGAACCACGAAAAGTTCTTGTATTTGAAGATGAAATATGACGCTATTAAAGAAAAAAGCTTCTCGCTCGCTGAAATATGTTCATTCGCTGAAAATAAACAAAACCACGAAAAGTTCTTGTATTTGAAGATAAAATCTTTTTGCTTTGAAGACGAAAGATCGAGGTGACTGAAATAAGTTCATGAGATGAAAACCAACAAAAATTGATAAGAACCACGAAAAGTTATTGTATTTTAAGATAAAATCTTAAGCTGTTAAAGAAAAAACTTCCAGCTCGCTGAAATATGTTCATTTGCTGAAAATGAACAAAACCACGAAGGGTTCTTGTATTTGAAGCTAAAATCTTTTTGCTTTGAAGAAGAAACATCCAGCTGACTGAAATAAATTCATTGGATGAAAACCAACAAAAATTGACAAGAACCACGAAAAGTTCTTGTATTTGAAGATGAAATATGACGCTATGAAGGAAAAAAGCTTCTCGCTCGCTGAAATATGTTCATTCGCTGAAAATAAACAAAACCACGAAAAGTTCTTGTATTTGAAGATAAAATCTTTTTGCTTTGAAGGAGAAAGATCGAGGTGACTGAAATAAGTTCATCAGATGAAAACCAACAAAAATTGACAAGAACCACGAAAAGTTCTTGTATTTGAAGATAAAATCTGACGCTTTTAATGAAAAAACTTCTCGCTCGCTGAAATATGTTCATTTGCTGAAAATCAACAAAACCACGAAAAGTTCTTGTCTTTGAAGATAAAATCTTTTTGCTTTGAAGACGAAAGATCCAGCTGACTGAAATAAGTTCATCAGATGAAAACCAACAAAAATTGACAAGAACCACGAAAAGTTCTTGTGTTTTAAGATAAAATCTGGCGCTATTAAAGAAAAAAGCTTCTCGCTCGTTGAAATATGTTCATTTGCTGAAAATAAACAAAACCACGAAAATTCTTGTAGCTGAAGATAAAATCTTTTTGCTTTGAAGAAGAAAGATCTGGCTGACTGAAACAAGTTCATGAGATCAAAACCAACAAAAATTGACACGAACCACGAAAAGTTCTTGTATTGTAAGATAAAATCTTACGCTATGAAAGAAAAAACTTCTTGCTCGCTGAAATATGTTCATTTGCTGAAAATCAACAAAACCACGAAAAGTTCTTGTATTTGAAGATAAAATCTTTTTGCTTTGAAGGAGAAAGATCCAGCTGAGTGAAGTAAGTTCATCAGATGAAAACCAACAAAAATTGAGAAGAACCACGAAAAGTTCTTGTATTTTAAGATAAAATCTGACGCTTTGAATGAAAAAACTTCTGGCTCGCTGAAATATGTTCATTTGCTGAAAATCAACAAAACCCCGAAAAGTTCTTGTATTTGAAGATAACATCTTTTTGCTTTGAAGACGAAAGTTCGAGGTGACTGAAATAAGTTCATTGGATGAAAACCAACAAAAATTGACAAGAACCACGAAAAGTTCTTGTATTTTAAGATAAAATCTTACGCTATTAAAGAAAAAACATCTCCCTCGCTGAAATATCTTCATTTGCTGAAAATCAACAAAACCACGAAAAGTTCTTGTATTTGAAGATAACATTTTTTGCTTTGAAGGAGAAAGATCCAGCTGACTGAAATAAGTTCATCAGATGAAAACCAACAAAAATTGACAAGAACCACGAAAAGTTCTTGCATTTGAAGATGAAATCTTGCACTATTAAAGAAAAAACTTCCAGCTCGGTGAAATATGTTCATTTGCTGAAAACCAATAAAACCACGAAAAGTTCTTGTATTTGAAGATAAAATCTTTTTGCTTTGAAGAAGAAAGATCTTGCTGACTGAAATAAGTTCATGAGATCAAAACCAACAAAAATTGATAAGAACCACGAAAAGTTCTTGTATTTGAAGATAAAATCTGACGCGATAAAAGAAAAAACTTCCAGCTCGCTGAAATATGTTCATTTGCTGAAAATCAACAAAACCACGAAAAGTTCTTGTATTTGAAGATAAAATCTTTTTGCTTTGAAGAAGAAAGATCTTGCTGACTGAAATAAGTTCATGAGATCAAAACCAACAAAAATTGACAAGAACCACGAAAAGTTCTTGTATTGTAAGATAAAATGTTACGCTATTAAAGAAAAAACTTCTTGCTCGCTGAAATATGTTCATTTGCTGAAAATCAACACAACCACGAAAAGTTCTTGTATTTGAAGATAAAATCTTTTTGCTTTGAAGAAGAAAGATCGAGGTGACTGAAATAAGTTCATTGGATGAAAACCAACAAAAATTGACAAGAACCACGAAAAGTTCTTGTATTTTAAGATAAAATCTGAGGCTATAAAAGAAAAAACTTCCAGCTCGCTGAAATATGTTCATTTGCTGAAAATCAACAAAACCACGAAAAGTTCTTGTATTTGAAGATAAAATCTTTTTGCTTTGAAGAAGAAAGATCGAGCTGACTGAAATAAGTTCATTGGATGAAAACCAACAAAAATTGACAAGAACCACGAAAAGTACTTGTATTTTGAGATAAAATCTGACGCTATTAAAGAAAAAGTTCTCGCTCGCTGAAATATGTTCATTTGCTGAAAATCAACAAAACCACGAAAAGTTCTTGTATTTGATGATAAAATCTTTTTGCTTTGAAGAAGAAAGATCGAGCTGACTGAAATAAGTTCATTGGATGAAAACCAACAAAAATTGACAAGAACCACGAAAAGTACTTGATTTTGAGATAAAATCTGACGCTATTAAAGAAAAAGTTCTCGCTTGCTGAAATATGTTCATTTGCTGAAAATCAACAGAACCACGAAAAGTTCTTGTATTTGAAGATAAAATCTTTTTGCTTTGAAGAAGAAAGATCTTGCTGACTGAAATAAGTTCATTCGATCCAAACCAAAAAAATTGAAAAGAACCACGAAAAGTTCTTGTATTTTCAGATAAAATCTTACGCTATTAAAGAAAAAACTTCTAGCTCGCTGAAATATGTTCATTTACTGAAAATCAACAAAACCACGAAAAGTTCTTGTATTTGAAGATAAAATCTTTTTGCTTTGAAGAAGAAAGACCTAGCTGACTGAAATAAGTTCATTCGATCAAAACCAACAAAAATTGACAAGAACCACGAAAAGTTCTTGTATTTGAAGATAAAATCTTTTTGCTTTGAAGACGAAAGATCGAGGTGACTGAAATAAGTTCATGAGATGAAAACCAACCAAAATTGATAAGAAACACGAAAAGTTCTTGTATTTGAAGATAAAATCTTACGCTATTAAAGAAAAAACTTCCAGCTCGCTGAAATATGTTCATTTGCTGAAAAGCAACAAAACCACGAAAAGTTCTTGTATTTGAAGATAAAATCTTTTTGCTTTGAAGAAGAAAGATCTAGCTGACTGAAATAAGTTCATTGGATGAAAACCAACAAAAATTGACAAAAACCACGAAAAGTACTTGTATTTTAAGATAAAATCTGACTCTATTAAAGAAAAAGTTCTCGCTTGCTGAAATATCTTCATTTGCTGAAAATCAACAGAACCACGAAAAGTTCTTGTATTTGAAGATAAAATCTTTTTGCTTTGAAGAAGAAAGATCTTGCTGACTGAAATAAGTTCATTCGATCCAAACCAAAAAAATTGACAAGAACCACGAAAAGTTCTTGTATTTTAAGATAAAATCTGACGCTATAAAAGAAAAAACTTCCAGCTCGCTGAAATATGTCCATTTGCTGAAAATCAACAAAACCACGAAAGGTTCTTGTATTTGAAGATAAAATCTTTTTGCTTTGAAGAAGAAAGACCTAGCTGACTGAAATAAGTTCATTCGATCAAAACCAACAAAAATTGACAAGAACCACGAAAAGTTCTTGTATTTGAAGATAAAATCTTTTTGCTTTGAAGACGAAAGATCGAGGTGACTGAAATAAGTTCATGAGATGAAAACCAACAAAAATTGATAAGAACCACGAAAAGTTCTTGTATTTGAAGATAAAATCTTACGCTATTAAAGAAAAAACTTCCAGCTCGCTGAAATATGTTCATTTGCTGAAAATCAACAAAACCACGAAAGGTTCTTGTATTTGAAGATAAAATCTTTTTGCTTTGAAGAAGAAAGATCCAGCTGACTGAAATAAATTCATTGGATGAAAACCAACGAAATTTGACAAGAACCACGAAAAGTTCTTGTATTTTAAGATAAAATCTGATGCTATTAAAGAAAAAACATCTCCCTCGCTGAAATATCTTCATTTGCGGAAAATCAACAAAACCACAAAAAGTTCTTGTATTTGAAGCTGAAATCTTTTTGCTTTGAAGGAGAAAGATCCAGCTGACTGAAATAAGTTCATCAGATGAAAACCAACAAAAATTGACAAGAACCACGAAAAGTTCTTCTTTTTGAAGATAAAATCTGACGCTTTTAATGAAAAAACTTCTAGCTCGCTGAAAAATGTTCATTTGCTGAAAATCAACAAAACCACGAAAAGTTCTTGCATTTGAAGATAAAATCTTTTTGCTTTGAAGACGAAAGATCGAGGTGACTGAAATAAGTTCATGAGATGAAAACCAACAAAAATTGATAAGAACCACGAAAAGTTCTTGTATTGTAAGATAAAATGTTACGCTATTAAAGAAAAAACTTCTTGCTCGCTGAAATATGTTCATTTGCTGAAAATCAACACAACCACGAAAAGTTCTTGTATTTGAAGATAAAATCTTTTTGCTTTGAAGAAGAAAGATCGAGGTGACTGAAATAAGTTCATTGGATGAAAACCAACAAAAATTGACAAGAACCACGAAAAGTTCTTGTATTTTAAGATAAAATCTGAGGCTATAAAAGAAAAACTTCCAGCTCGCTGAAATATGTTCATTTGCTGAAAATCAACAAAACCACGAAAAGTTCTTGTATTTGAAGATGAAATCTTTTTGCTTTGAAGAAGAAAGACCCAGCTGACTGAAATAAATTCATTGGATGAAAACCAACAAAAATTGACAAGAACCACGAAAAGTTCTTGTATTTTAAGATAAAATCTGACGCTATTACAGAAAAAACATCTCCCTCGCTGAAATATGTTCATTTGCTGAAAATCAACAAAACCACGAAAAGTTCTTGTATTTGAAGATAAAATATTTTTGCTTCGAAGAAGAAAGAACCAGCTGACTGAAATAAGTTCATCAGATGAAAACCAACAAAAATTGAAAAGAACCACGAAAAGTTCTTGTGTTTTAAGATAAAATCTGACGCTTTTAATGAAAAAACATCTGGCTCGCTGAAATATGTTCATTTGCTGAAAATCAACAAAACCACGAAAAGTTCTTGTATTTGAAGATAAAATCTTTTTGCTTTGAAGACGAAAGATCGAGGTGACTGAAATAAGTTCATTGGATGAAAACCAACAAAAATTGACAAGAACCACGAAAAGTTCTTGTATTTTAAGATAAAATCTGACGCTCTTAATGAAAAAACTTCTAGCTCGCTGAAAAATGATCATTTGCTGAAAATCAACAAAACCACGAAAAGTTCTTGTATTTGAAGATAAAATCTTTTTGCTTTGAAGAAGAAAGATCGAGCTGACTGAAATAAGTTCATTGGATGAAAACCAACAAAAATTGACAAGAACCACGAAAAGTACTTATATTTTAAGATAAAATCTGACGCTATTAAAGAAAAAGTTCTCGCTCGCTGAAATATGTTCATTTGCTGAAAATCAACAAAACCACGAAAAGTTCTTGCATTTGAAGATAAAATCTTTTTGCTTTGAAGAAGAAAGATCTAGCTGACTGAAATAAGTTCATTGGATGAAAACCAACAAAAATTGACAAGAACCACGAAAAGTACTTGTATTTTAAGATAAAATCTGACGCTATTAAAGAAAAAGTTCTCGCTCGCTGAAATATGTTCATTTGATGAAAATCAACAGAACCACGAAAAGTTCTTGTATTTGAAGATAAAATCTTTTTGCTTTGAAGAAGAAAGATCTTGCTGACTGAAATAAGTTCATTCGATCCAAACCAAAAAAATTGATAAGAACCACGAAAAGTTCTTGTATTTTAAGATAAAATCTTACGCTATTAAAGAAAAAACTTCCAGCTCGCTGAAATATGTTCATTTGCTGAAAATCAACAAAACCACGAAAAGTTCTTGTATTTGAAGATAAAATCTTTTTGCTTTGAAGAAGAAAGATCCAGCTGACTGAAATAGGTTCATGAGATGAAAACCAACAAAAATTGATAAGAACCACGAAAAGTTCTTGTATTTTAAGATAAAATCTGACGCTATTAAAGAAAAAAGTTCATTTGCTGAAAACCAACAAAACCACGCAAAGTTCTTGTATTTGAAGATAAAATCTTTTTGCTTTGAAGAAGAAAGATCCAGCTGACTGAAATAAGTTCATGAGATGAAAACCAACAAAAATTGATAAGAACCACGAAAAGTTCTTGTATTTTAAGATAAAATCTGACGCTATTAAAGAAAAAACTTCTCCCTCGCTGAAATATGTTCATTTGCTGAAAATCAACAAAACCACGAAAAGTTCTTGTATTTGAAGATAAAATCTTTTTGCTTTGAAGAAGAAAGATCTAGCTGACTGAAATAAGTTCATTGGATGAAAACCAACAAAAATTGACAAGAACCACGAAAAGTTCTTGTATTTTAAGATAAAATCTGACGCTGCTAAAGAAAAAACTTCCAGCTCGCTGAAATATGTTCATTTGCTGAAAAACAACAAAACCACGAAGAGTTCTTGTATTTGAAGATAAAATCTTTTTGCTTTGAAGAAGAAAGATCTAGGTGACTGAAATAAGTTCATTGGATGAAAACCAACAAAAATTGACAAGAACCACGAAAAGTTCTTGTATTTTAAGATAAAATCTGACGCTATTAAAGAAAAAACTTCCAGCTCGCTGAAATATGTTCATTTGCTGAAAATCAACAAAACCACGAAAGGTTCTTGTATTTGAAGATAAAATCTTTTTGCTTTGAAGGAGAAAGATCCAGCTGACTGAAATAAGTTCATCAGATGAAAACCAACAAAAATTGACAAGAACCACGAAACGTTCTTCTTTTTGAAGATAAAATCTGACGCTTTTAATGAAAAAACTTTTAGCTCGCTGAAAAATGTTCATTTGCTGAAAATCAACAAAACCACGAAAAGTTCTTGTATTTGAAGATAAAATCTTTTTGCTTTGAAGAAGAAACATCCAGCTGACTGAAATAAGTTCATGAGATGAAAACCAACAAAAATTGATAAGAACCACGAAAAGTTATTGTATTTTAAGATAAAATCTTACGCTATTAAAGAAAAAACTTCCAGCTCGCAGAAATATGTTCATTTACTGAAAATGAACAAAACCACGAAAGGTTCTTGTATTGGAAGATAAAATCTTTTTGCTTTGAAGAAGAAAGATCTTGCTGACTGAAATAAGTTCATTGGATGAAAACCAACAAAAATTGACAAGAACCACGAAAAGTACTTGTATTTTAAGATAAAATCTGACGCTATTAAAGAAAAAGTTCTCGCTCGCTGAAATATGTTCATTTGCTGAAAATCAACAAAACCACGAAAAGTTCTTCTATTTGAAGCTAAAATCTTTTTGCTTTGAAGAAGAAAGATCTAGCTGACTGAAATAAGTTCATTGGATGAAAACCAACAAAAATTGACAAGAACCACGAAAAGTACTTGTATTTTAAGATAAAATCTGATGCTATTGAAGAAAAAGTTCTCGCTTGCTGAAATATGTTCATTTGCTGAAAATCAACAGAACCACGAAAAGTTCCTGTATTTGAAGATAAAATCTTTTTGCTTTGAAGAAGAAAGATCTTGCTGACTGAAATAAGTTCATTCGATCCAAACCAAAAAAATTGATAAGAACCACGAAAAGTTCTTGTATTTTAAGATAAAATCTTACGCTATTAAAGAAAAAACTTCCAGCTCGCTGAAATATGTTCATTTGCTGAAAATCAACAAAACCACGAAAAGTTCTTGTATTTGAAGATAAAATCTTTTTGCTTTGAAGAAGAAAGACCTCGCTGACTGAAATAAGTTCATTCGATCAAAACCAACAAAAATTGACAAGAACCACGAAAAGTTCTTGTATTTGAAGATAAAATCTTTTTGCTTTGAAGACGAAAGATCGAGGTGACTGAAATAAGTTCATGAGATCCAAACCAAAAAAATTGATAAGAACCACGAAAAGTTCTTGTATTTTAAGATAAAATCTGACGCTATTAAAGAAAAAACTTCTCCCTCGCTGAAATATGTTCATTTGCTGAAAATCAACAAAACCACAAAAAGTTCTTGTATTTGAAGATAAAATCTTTTTGCTTTGAAGAAGAAAGATCTTGCTGACTGAAATAAGTTCATTCGATCCAAACCAAAAAAATTGATAAGAACCACGAAAAGTTCTTGTATTTTAAGATAAAATCTGACGCTATTAAAGAAAAAACTTCTCCCTCGCTGAAATATGTTCATTTGCTGAAAATCAACAAAACCACGAAAAGTTCTTGTATTTGAAGATAAAATCTTTTTGCTTTGAAGAAGAAAGATCGAGCTGACTGAAATAAGTTCATTGGATGAAAACCAACAAAAATTGACAAGAACCACGAAAAGTTCTTGTATTTTAAGATAAAATCTGACGCTGTTAAAGAAAAAACTTCCAGCTCGCTGAAATATGTTCATTTGCTGAAAAACAACAAAACCACGAAGAGTTCTTGTATTTGAAGATAAAATCTTTTTGCTTTGAAGAAGAAAGATCTAGGTGACTGAAATAAGTTCATTGGATGAAAACCAACAAAAATTGACAAGAACCACGAAAAGTTCTTGTATTTTAACATAAAATCTGACGCTATTAAAGAAAAAACTTCTTGCTTGCTGAAATATGTTCATTTGCTGAAAACCAATAAAACCACGAAAAGTTCTTGAATTTGAAGATAAAATCTTTTTGCTTTGAAGAAGAAAGATCCAGCTGACTGAAATAAGTTCATGAGATGAAAACCAACAAAAATTGATAAAAACCACGAAAAGTTCTTGTATTTTAAGATAAAATCTTATGCTATTAAAGAAAAAACTTCTAGCTCGCTGAAATATGTTCATTTGCTGAAAATCAACAAAACCACGAAAAGTTCTTGTATTTGAAGATAAAGTCTTTTTGCTTTGAAGAAGAAAGATCTAGCTGACTGAAATATAAGTTCATTCGATCAAAACCAACAAAAATTGACAAGAACCACGAAAAGTTCTTGTATTTGAAGATAAAATCTTTTTGCTTTGAAGACGAAAGATCGAGGTGACTGAAATAAGTTCATGAGATGAAAACCAACAAAAATTGATAAGAACCACGAAAAGTTCTTGTATTTGAAGATAAAATCTTACGCTATTAAAGAAAAAACTTCCAGCTCGCTGAAATATGTTCATTTGCTGAAAATCAACAAAACCACGAAAGGTTCTTGTATTTGAAGATAAAATCTTTTTGCTTTGAAGATGAAAGATCCAGCTGACTGAAATAAATTCATTGGATGAAAACCAACAAAAATTGATAAGAACCACGAAAAGTTCTTGTATTTTAAGATAAAATCTAACGCTATTAAAGAAAAAATTTCTAGCTCGCTGAAATATGTTCATTTGCTGAAAATCAACAAAACCACAAAAAGTTCTTGTATTTGAAGCTGAAATCTTTTTGCTTTGAAGGAGAAAGATCCAGCTGACTGAAATAAGTTCATCAGATGAAAACCAACAAAAATTGACAAGAACCACGAGAAGTTCTTCTTTTTGAAGATAAAATCTGACGCTTTTAATGAAAAAACTTCTAGCTCGCTGAAAAATGTTCATTTGCTGAAAATCAACAAAACCACGAAAAGTTCTTGTATTTGAAGATAAAATCTTTTTGCTTTGAAGACGAAAGATCGAGGTGACTGAAATAAGTTCATGACATGAAAACCAACAAAAATTGATAAGAACCACGAAAAGTTATTGTATTTTAAGATAAAATCTTACGCTATTAAAGAAAAAATTTCCAGCTCGCTGAAATATGTTCATTTACTGAAAATGAACCAAACCACGAAAGGTTCTTGTATTTGAAGATAAAATCTTTTTGCTTTGAAGAAGAAAGATCTAGCTGACTGAAATAAATTCATTGGATAAAAACCAACAAAATTTGACAAGAACCACGAAAAGTTCTTGTATTTTAAGATAAAATCTGACGCTATTAAAGAAAAAACTTCTTGCTCGCTGAAATATGTTCATTTGCTGAAAATCAACAAAACCACGAAAAGTTCTTGTATTTGAAGATAAAATCTTTTTGCTTTGAAGAAGAAAGATCCAGCTGACTGAAATAAGTTCATGAGATGAAAACCAACAAAAATTGATAAGAACCACGAAAAGTTCTTGTATTTTAAGATAAAATCTGACGCTATTAAAGAAAAAACTTCTCCCTCGCTGAAATATGTTCATTTGCTGAAAATCAACAAAACCACGAAAAGTTCTTGTATTTGAAGATAAAATCTTTTTGCTTTGAAGAAGAAAGATCTAGCTGACTGAAATAAGTTCATTGGATGAAAACCAACAAAAATTGACAAGAACCACGAAAAGTTCTTGTATTTTAAGATAAAATCTGACGCTGCTAAAGAAAAAACTTCCAGCTCGCTGAAATATGTTCATTTGCTGAAAAACAACAAAACCACGAAGAGTTCTTGTATTTGAAGATAAAATCTTTTTGCTTTGAAGAAGAAAGATCTAGGTGACTGAAATAAGTTCATTGGATGAAAACCAACAAAAATTGACAAGAACCACGAAAAGTTCTTGTATTTTAAGATAAAATCTGACGCTATTAAAGAAAAAACTTCCAGCTCGCTGAAATATGTTCATTTGCTGAAAATCAACAAAACCACGAAAGGTTCTTGTATTTGAAGATAAAATCTTTTTGCTTTGAAGGAGAAAGATCCAGCTGACTGAAATAAGTTCATCAGATGAAAACCAACAAAAATTGACAAGAACCACGAAACGTTCTTCTTTTTGAAGATAAAATCTGACGCTTTTAATGAAAAAACTTTTAGCTCGCTGAAAAATGTTCATATGCTGAAAATCAACAAAACCACGAAAAGTTCTTGTATTTGAAGATAAAATCTTTTTGCTTTGAAGAAGAAACATCCAGCTGACTGAAATAAGTTCATGAGATGAAAACCAACAAAAATTGATAAGAACCACGAAAAGTTATTGTATTTTAAGATAAAATCTTACGCTATTAAAGAAAAAACTTCCAGCTCGCAGAAATATGTTCATTTACTGAAAATGAACAAAACCACGAAAGGTTCTTGTATTGGAAGATAAAATCTTTTTGCTTTGAAGAAGAAAGATCTTGCTGACTGAAATAAGTTCATTGGATGAAAACCAACAAAAATTGACAAGAACCACGAAAAGTACTTGTATTTTAAGATAAAATCTGACGCTATTAAAGAAAAAGTTCTCGCTCGCTGAAATATGTTCATTTGCTGAAAATCAACAAAACCACGAAAAGTTCTTGTATTTGAAGCTAAAATCTTTTTGCTTTGAAGAAGAAAGATCTAGCTGACTGAAATAAGTTCATTGGATGAAAACCAACAAAAATTGACAAGAACCACGAAAAGTACTTGTATTTTAAGATAAAATCTGATGCTATTGAAGAAAAAGTTCTCGCTTGCTGAAATATGTTCATTTGCTGAAAATCAACAGACCCACGAAAAGTTCCTGTATTTGAAGATAAAATCTTTTTGCTTTGAAGAAGAAAGATCTTGCTGACTGAAATAAGTTCATTCGATCCAAACCAAAAAAATTGATAAGAACCACGAAAAGTTCTTGTATTTTAAGATAAAATCTTACGCTATTAAAGAAAAAACTTCCAGCTCGCTGAAATATGTTCATTTGCTGAAAATCAACAAAACCACGAAAAGTTCTTGTATTTGAAGATAAAATCTTTTTGCTTTGAAGAAGAAAGACCTCGCTGACTGAAATAAGTTCATTCGATCAAAACCAACAAAAATTGACAAGAACCACGAAAAGTTCTTGTATTTGAAGATAAAATCTTTTTGCTTTGAAGAAGAAAGATCTTGCTGACTGAAATAAGTTCATTCGATCCAAAGCAAAAAAATTGATAAGAACCACGAAAAGTTCTTGTATTTTAAGATAAAATCTGACGCTATTAAAGAAAAAACTTCTCCCTCGCTGAAATATGTTCATTTGCTGAAAATCAACAAAACCACAAAAAGTTCTTGTATTTGAAGATAAAATCTTTTTGCTTTGAAGAAGAAAGATCTTGCTGACTGAAATAAGTTCATTCGATCCAAACCAAAAAAATTGATAAGAACTACGAAAAGTTCTTGTATTTTAAGATAAAATCTGACGCTATTAAAGAAAAAACTTCTCCCTCGCTGAAATATGTTCATTTGCTGAAAATCAACAAAACCACAAAAAGTTCTTGTATTTGAAGATAAAATCTTTTTGCTTTGAAGAAGAAAGACCTGGCTGACTGAAATAAGTTCATTCGATCAAAACCAACAAAAATTGACAAGAACCACGAAAACTTCTTGTATTTTAAGATAAAATCTGACGCTATTAAAGAAAAAAGTTCATTTGCTGAAAACCAACAAAACCACGCAAAGTTCTTGTATTTGAAGATAAAATCTTTTTGCTTTGAAGAAGAAAGATCGAGCTGACTGAAATAAGTTCATGAGATGAAAAACAACAAAAATTGATAAGAACCACGAAAAGTTCTTGTATTTTAAGATAAAATCTGACGCTATTAAAGAAAAAACTTCTCCCTCGCTGAAATATGTTCATTTGCTGAAAATCAACAAAACCACGAAAAGTTCTTGTATTTGAAGATAAAATCTTTTTGCTTTGAAGAAGAAAGATCGAGCTGACTGAAATAAGTTCATTGGATGAAAACCAACAAAAATTGACAAGAACCACGAAAAGTTCTTGTATTTTAAGATAAAATCTGACGCTGTTAAAGAAAAAACTTCCAGCTCGCTGAAATATGTTCATTTGCTGAAAACCAATAAAACCACGAAAAGTTCTTGAATTTGAAGATAAAATCTTTTTGCTTTGAAGAAGACAGATCCAGCTGACTGAAATAAGTTCATGAGATGAAAACCAACAAAAATTGATAAAAACCACGAAAAGTTCTTGTATTTTAAGATAAAATCTTATGCTATTAAAGAAAAAACTTCTAGCTCGCTGAAATATGTTCATTTGCTGAAAATCAACAAAACCACGAAAAGTTCTTGTATTTGAAGATAAAGTCTTTTTGCTTTGAAGAAGAAAGATCTAGCTGACTGAAATATAAGTTCATTCGATCAAAACCAACAAAAATTGACAAGAACCACGAAAAGTTCTTGTATTTGAAGATAAAATCTTTTTGCTTTGAAGACGAAAGATCGAGGTGACTGAAATAAGTTCATGAGATGAAAACCAACAAAAATTGATAAGAACCACGAAAAGTTCTTGTATTTGAAGATAAAATCTTACGCTATTAAAGAAAAAACTTCCAGCTCGCTGAAATATGTTCATTTGCTGAAAATCAACAAAACCACGAAAGGTTCTTGTATTTGAAGATAAAATCTTTTTGCTTTGAAGATGAAAGATCCAGCTGACTGAAATAAATTCATTGGATGAAAACCAACAAAAATTGATAAGAACCACGAAAAGTTCTTGTATTTTAAGATAAAATCTAACGCTATTAAAGAAAAAAATTCTAGCTCGCTGAAATATGTTCATTTGCTGAAAATCAACAAAACCACGAAAGGTTCTTGTATTTGAAGATAAAATCTTTTTGCTTTGAAGGAGAAAGATCCAGCTGACTGAAATAAGTTCATCAGATGAAAACCAACAAAAATTGACAAGAACCACGAGAAGTTCTTCTTTTTGAAGATAAAATCTGACGCTTTTAATGAAAAAACTTCTAGCTCGCTGAAAAATGTTCATTTGCTGAAAATCAACAAAACCACGAAAAGTTCTTGTATTTGAAGATAAAATCTTTTTGCTTTGAAGACGAAAGATCGAGGTGACTGAAATAAGTTCATGACATGAAAACCAACAAAAATTGATAAGAACCACGAAAAGTTATTGTATTTTAAGATAAAATCTTACGCTATTAAAGAAAAAATTTCCAGCTCGCTGAAATATGTTCATTTACTGAAAATGAACCAAACCACGAAAGGTTCTTGTATTTGAAGATAAAATCTTTTTGCTTTGAAGAAGAAAGATCTAGCTGACTGAAATAAATTCATTGGATAAAAACCAACAAAATTTGACAAGAACCACGAAAAGTTCTTGTATTTTAAGATAAAATCTGACGCTATTAAAGAAAAAACTTCTTGCTCGCTGAAATATGTTCATTTGCTGAAAATCAACAAAACCACGAAAAGTTCTTGTATTTGAAGATAAAATATTTTTGCTTTGAAGAAGAAAGATCTAGCTGACTGAAATAAGTTCATTAGATGAAAACCAACAAAAATTGACAAGAACCACGAAAAGTTCTTGTATTTGAAGATAAAATCCGACGCTTTTAATGAAAAAACATCTGGCTCGCTGAAATATGTTCATTTTCTGAAAATCAACAAAACCACGAAAAGTTCTTGTATTTGAAGATAAAATCTTTTTGCTTTGAAGACGAAAGATCGAGGTGACTGAAATAAGTTCATTGGATGAAAACCAACAAAAATTGACAAGAACCACGAAAAGTTCTTGTATTTTAAGATAAAATCTGAGGCTATTAAAGAAAAAACTTCTCGCTCGCTGAAATATGTTCATTTGCTGAAAATCAACAAAACCACGAAAAGTTCTTGTATTTGAAGATAAAATCTTTTTGCTTTGAAGAAGAAAGATCCAGCTGACTGAAAACGTTCATTGGATGAAAACCAACAAAAATTGACAAGAACCACGAAAAGTACTTGTATTTTAAGATAAAATCTGACGCTATTAAAGAAAAAACTTCTTGCTTGCTGAAATATGTTCATTTGCTGAAAACCAACAAAACCACGAAAAGTTCTTGAATTTGAAGCTAAAATCTTTTTGCTTTGAAGAAGAAAGATCCAGCTGACTGAAATAAGTTCATGAGATGAAAACCAACAAAAATTGATAAGAACCACGAAAAGTTCTTGTATTTTAAGATAAAATCTTATGCTATTAAAGAAAAAACTTCTAGCTCGCTGAAATATGTTCATTTGCTGAAAATCAACAAAACCACGAAAAGTTCTTGTATTTGAAGATAAAATCGTTTTGCTTTGAAGAAGAAAGAACTAGCTGACTGAAATAAGTTCATCAGATGAAAACCAACAAATATTGACAAGAACCACGAAAAGTTCTTGTATTTTAAGATAAAATCTTACGCTATAAAAGAAAAAACTTCCAGCTCGCTGAAATATGTTCATTTGCTGAAAATCAACAAAACCACGAAAAGTTCTTGTATTTGAAGATAAAATCTTTTTGCTTTGAAGAAGAAAGATCTAGCTGACTGAAATATAAGTTCATTCGATCAAAACCAACAAAAATTGACAAGAACCACGAAAAGTTCTTGTATTTTAAGATAAAATCTGACGCTATTAAAGAAAAAACTTCTTGCTTGCTGAATATGTTCATTTGCTGAAAATCTACAAAACCACGAAAAGTTCTTGTATTTGAAGATAAAATCTTTTTGCTTTGAAGAAGAAAGATCCAGCTGACTGAAATAAGTTCATTGGATGAAAACCAACAAAAATTGACAAGAACCACGAAAAGTTCTTGTATTTTAAGATAAAATCTGACGCTATAAAAGAAAAAACTTCCAGCTAGCTGAAATATGTTCATTTGCTGAAAATCAACAAAACCACTTAAAATAATCACTTGAATTATTTATATAATAAATTAAACAATTGATTAAAAATTAAACTCTTGAATTGTTCATATAATAAATTAAACTTTGAATTATTTTTAGAATAAATTCATCAATTTATTTTAAAATAATCACTTGAATTGTTTGTAAAATAAATTAAACAATTTATTATAAATGAAACTACTGAATTATTTATATAATAAATTAAACAATTCATTATATATGAAAATATTGAATTATTTATATAATAAATTAAACTATTGAATTATATATATAATAACTTTAAACTTTGAATTATTTTTATAATAAATTAAACAATTCATTTAAAAATAATCACATGAATTAGTTATATAATAAATTAAGCAATTCATTATAAAGTAAAATATTGAATTATTCATATAATAAATTAAACAATTCATTGTAAATTAAACTACTGAATTATTTATATAATAAATTGAACTTTGAATTATTTTTAGAATAAATTAAACAATTCATTTAAAAATAATCACATGAATGATTTGGAAAATAAATCAAACAATTCATTATAAATGAAACTATTGAATTATTTATATAATAAATTAAAATAATAAATTGTTTTTAGAATAAATTAATCAATTTATTTCAAAATAATCACTTGAATTATTTATAAAATAAACAATTCATTATAAATTAAACTATTGAATTATTTATATAATTAATTAAAGTTGAATTATTTTATAATAAATTAAACAATTCATTATAAATTAAACTATTGTATTATTTATATAATAAATTGAACCATTGAATCATTTATAAATTAAATTAAACAATTCATTTTAAAATAATCACTTGAATTATTTATATAATAAATTAAACAATTAATTATAAATTAAACTATTGAATTGTTAATATAATAAATTAAACTTTGAATTATTTTTAGAATAAATTAATCAATTTATTTTAAAATAATCACTTGAATTATTTATAAAATAAATTAATCCATTCATATAAATGAAACTACTGAATTATTTATATAATATATTAAACAATTCATTATATATGAAAATATTGAATTATTCATATAATAAATTAAACAATTCATTATAAATTAAACTACTGAATTATTTATATAATAAATTGAACTTTGAATTATTTTTAGAATAAATTAAATAATTTATTTTAAAATAATCACTTGAATTATTTATAAAATAAGTCATACCAATCATTAAAAATTAAACTATTGAATTGTATATAAAATAAATTGAACAATTCATTATAACTTAAATTTTGAATTATTTTTATAATAAATTAAACAATTCATTTTAAAATAATCACATGAATGATTTAGAAAATAAATCAAACAATTCATTTTCAATTAAACTATTGAATTATTTATATAATAAATTGAACAATTCATTATAAATTAAACTATTGAATTATTTATATAATAAAATAAACTTTGAATTATTTTTATAATAAATTAAACAATTCATTTTAAAATAATCACATGAATTATTTATAAAATAAACAATTCATTATAAATTAAACTATTGAATTGTTAATATAATAAATTAAAATAAGAAATTGTTTTTAGAATAAATTAATCAATTTATTTAAAAATAATCACTTGAATTATTTATAAAATAAACAATTCATTATAAATTAAACTATTGTATTATTTATATAATAAATGGAACCATTGAATCACTTATATAATAAATTAAACTTTGAATTATTTTTATAATAAATTGTATTATTTATATAATAATTTAAACAATTCATTATAAATTAAACGATTGAATTATTATTCAATAAATTAAACTTTGAATTATTTATATAATAAATTAAACAATTTATTAGAATTTAAACCATTTAATTATTTATATAATCAATTAAACTTTCAATTATTTTTATGATAAATTGAACAATTCATTTTAAAATAATCACTTGTATTATTTATACAATAAATTAAACATGTCATTATGAATTAAACTATTGCATTATTGAACCATAAATTAAACTGTGAATTATTTTTACAATAAATTAAACAATTCATTTTAAAATATTCACTTGAATTATTTATGTCATAAATGAAGCAATTTATTAAAAATTAAACTATTGAATTGTTAATATAATAAATTAAACTTTGAATTATTTTTAGAATAAATTCATCAATTTATTTTAAAATAATCACTTGAATTATTTATAAAATAAATTAAACAATTCATTATAAATGAAACTACTGAATTATTTATATAATAAATTAAACAATTCATTATATATGAAAATGTTGAATTATTTATATCATAAATTAAACAATTGAATTATATATAATAACTTTAAACTTTGAATTATTTTTATAATAAATTAAACAATTCATTTTAAAATAATCACATGAATGATTTAGAAAATAAATCAAACAATTCATTTTTAATTAAACTATTGAATTATTTATATAATAAAATAAACTTTGAATTATTTTTATAATAAATTAGCAATTCATTTTCAAATAAACACTTCAATTATTTATAAATTAAATGAAACAATTCATTATAAATGAAACTATTGAATTATTTATATAATAAATTAAAATAATAAATTGTTTTTAGAATAAATTAATCAATTTATTTAAAAATAATCACTTGAATTATTTATAAAATAAACAATTCATTATAAATTAAACTATTATATTATTTATATAATAAATTGAACCATTGAATCATTTATATAATAAATTAAACTTTGAATTATTTTTATAATAAATTAAAAAATTCATTTTAAAATAATCACTTGAATTATTTATATAATAAATTAAACAATTGATTATAAATTAAACTATTGAATTGTTAATATAATAAATTAAATTTTGAATTAATTTTAGAATAAATTAATCAATTTATTTTAAAATAATCACTTGAATTATTTATAAAATAAATTAAACAATTCAGAATTATTTATATAATATATTAAACAATTCATTATATATGAAAATATTGAATAATTTTTATAATAAATTAAACTATTGAATTATATATATAATAACTTTAAACTTTGAATTATTTTTATAATAAATTAAACAATTCATTTTAAAATAATCACATGAATTAGTTATATAATAAATTAAACAATTCATTATGAAGTAAAATATTGAATTATTCATATAATAAATTAAACAATCCATTATAAATTAAACTACTGAATTATTTATATAATAAATTGAACTTTGAATTATTTTTAGAATAAATTAAATAAGTTATTTTAAAATAATCACTTGAATTATTTATAAAATAAGTCATACCAATCATTAAAAATTAAACTATTGAATTATATATATAATAAATTAAACAATTCATTTTAAGTTAAATTTTGAATTATTTTTATAATAAATTAAACAATTCATTTTAAAATAATCACATGAATTATTTAGAAAATAAATCAAACAATTCATTTTTAATTAAACTATTGAATTATTTATATAATAAATTAAACAATTCATTATAAATTAAACTATTGAATTATTTATGTGATAAATTAAAATAATAAATAGTTTTTAGAATAAATTAATCAATTTATTTAAAAATAATCACTCGAATTATTTATAAAATAAACAATTCATTATAAATTAAACTATTGAATTATTTATATAATTAATTAAAGTTGAATTATTTTATAATAAATTAAACAATTCATTATAAATTAAACTATTGTATTATTTATATAATAAATTGAACCATTGAATTATTTATAAAATAAATTAAACTTTGAATTATTTTTGTAATAAATTAAACAATTCATTTTAAAATAATCACATGAATGATTCAGAAAATAAATCAAACAATTCATTTTTAATTAAACTATTGAATTATTTATATAATAAAATAAACTTTGAATTACTTTTATAATAAATTAAACAATTCATTTTCAAATAAACACTTGAATTATTTATAAATTAAATGAAACAATTCAATATAAATGAAACTATTGAATTATTTATATAATAAATTAAAATAATAAATTGTTTTTAGAATAAATTAATCATTTTATTTTAAAATAATCACTTGAATTATTTATAAAATAAACAATTCATTATAAATTAAACTATTGAATTATTTATATAATTAATTAAAGTTGAATTATTTTATAATAAATTATACAATTCATTATAAATTAAACTATTGTATTATTTATATAATAAATTGAACCATTGAATTGTTTATATAATAAATTAAACTTTGAATTATTTTTAAAATAAATTAAACAATTCATTTTAAAATAATCACTTGAATTATTTATATAATAAATTAAACAATTGATTATAAATTAAACTATTGAATTGTTAATATAATAAATTAAAATAAGAAATTTTTTTTAGAATAAATTAATCAATTTATTTAAAAATAATCACTTGAATTATTTATAAAATAAACAATTCATTATAAATTAAACTATTGTATTATTTATATAATAAATGGAACCATTGAATCACTTATATAATAAATTAAACTTTGAATTATTTTTATAATAAATTGTATTATTTATATAATAATTTAAACAATTCATTATAAATTAAACGATTGAATTAATATTCAATAAATTAAACTTTGAATTATTTATATAATAAATTAAACAATTTATTAGAATTTAAACCATTTAATTATTTATATAATCAATTAAACTTTCAATTATTTTTATGATAAATTGAACAATTCATTTTAAAATAATCACTTGTATTATTTATACAATAAATTAAACATGTCATTATGAATTAAACCATTGCATTATTGAACCATAAATTAAACTGTGAATTATTTTTACAATAAATTAAACAATTAATTTTAAAATATTCACTTGAATTATTTATGTCATAAATGAAGCAATTTATTAAAAATTAAACTATTGAATTATTATTCAATAAATTGAACTTTGAATTATTTTTATAATAAATTAAACAATTCATTTTAAATAATCACATGAATTATTTATGTCATAAATGAAGCAATTTATTAAAAATTAAACTATTGAATTATTATTCAATAAATTGAACTTTGAATTATTTTTATAATAAATTAAACAATTCATTTTAAATAATCACATGAATTATTTATATAATAAATTAAACAATTGATTAAAAATTAAACTATTGAATTGTTAATATAATAAATTAAACTTTGAATTATTTTTAGAATAAATTGATCAATTTATTTTAAAATAATCACTTGAATTATTTATAAAATAAATTAAACAATTCATTATAAATGAAACTACTGAATTATTTATATAATAAATTAAACAATTCATTATATATGAAAATATTGAATTATTTATATAATAAATTAAACTTTGAATTATTTTTACAATAAATTAAACAATTCATTTTAAAATAATCACATGAATGATTTAGAAAATAAATCAAACAATTCATTATCAATGAAACTATTGAATTATTTATGTAATAAATTAAAATAATAAATTGTTTTTAGAATAAATTAATGAATTTATTTAAAAATAATCACTTGAATTATTTATAAAATAAACAATTCATTATAAATTAAACTATTGAATTATTTATATAATTAATTAAAGTTGAATTATTTTATAATAAATTAAACAATTCATTATAAATTAAACAATTGAATTATTTATGTAATAAATTAAACTCTTTAATTATTTATATAATTTATTAACCTTTAATTATTTTTATAATAAAGTAAACAATTCATTTTAAAATAATCACTTGAATTATTCATGTGATAAATTAAACAATTCATTATAAATTAAACTATTGAATTATTATTCAATAAATTAAACTTTTAATTATTTTTATAATAAAATGAACAATTCATTTTAAAATATTCACTTGAATTATTTATATCATAAATTAAGCAATTCATTATAAATTAAACTATTGAAATTTTTATCTAAAAAATTAAACTTTGAATGACTGAATCCCCTTGATTTATTTCTGGGCTCGTTGAGGTCGGGGTATAATTCTCGATTCCAGGTTCATACCCCGGAGAAGCCCAAATTTAGCCCTAGAATTTTGATCTTGACCTGCGGTTCAAACTTTTGTAAAGATGGAAAAGAAGTCCCCAAATCACTCCACCTGGATCTCAACTGCTTTCGGGAGAAGTTCAGTTCAAACAATCTGGACTTTACAGGCACCTCAATGACCTACACTTTCATTGAACAAGCTTTCTTTGCAATTGCATTCCACCTTGAAACTGCTCTGGTCTTTCATCTCACTGAAGTAGAGTGTTGCCGCTTTGTATCTGTGAGCATATCGGTGACGAGTTTAGCTTTGATATTGGTCGCTTACAAATTTGAAGATCTCGTCAAGTTCAGGGAAAAGAAACTTAGAATCAAATTGTCCCTGTAAGTGATGAATTGAAGGGATTGGTGCTCCAAGCAGATCTGGAAAATGCACAGTGCGGTCGCTCAGGAATTCCAAATCCAACCTCTCGCCAATCGGCGATCATATTAACTGAGCTTTACTCTGGCCCAGTGTCACCGCGCTGAAATCGAGTATTTCTCCGGCTCGTTTCTCTTAACCTGGTTTAAGAGTGAAGACCGGCTCGTTGGATTTTCACTCCTGCAAGTTTCAACCATTCATTTTGGAGAAATAAACTGACAGTAGACAGCTGTTATATTGGTCGCCGCAACCTCAAGATTTAGCTCAGTGAATTACTGGTTTAGCAGGTGACCTCTTCACTCGATGGTGCTATTGGTTTTATTGATTCGAGCCCTTATTTTATTTTTGCTGAGGATGCATCGCCTCAAAGTTCCAGGGTTTCAATGTGTGTTTTGTCTGCAAGAAAATGTACCGTGATCATTGCCGGCTGAGCAGGGCTGATATTCCACAATTTACCCTGTGGACTAAAAATGTGATCGGATTGCAGGCACATGAAACTTACAAAGGAATGGAACATTGGCTTCACGTAAATCACAAATCATCTTGACAGACAAGGTCCCGAAAGGCTAATTCGCTGTGACATGGAGATTTCTGTAGTGAGCGAGACCGGACTGTTTCTGTGTTCAGAGAATAAATGGCGCACATTTTAAGTTGGAAAAAGCAAAACGGTGGGCATTTTTGTCACAGCCCGATGCCTTTCGTGTTGTATCAATTGTCCCTCGTTGCGATACTTTCATCTTGATCGCATAACCAGTTCGGGCGTTCCTGTGATAAACGGCGACAATTGCCTGTTATTGATAAATTTAACAACGGCTGAACCAGATTCCTGGTGTCATAAGCACTGAACTTTTAATCCCACTCTTAAAATACATTCTGTAAAATTATGAAATTTCATCACATGCAAAGCACAAAAATCAAAGATTCCAACCACTCGCTGTGTAAAAAAGTTTTTACTCATGCCCTTTGCTTCATGTCCCTTCCGCCAATGGAAACAGTTTCTCTCTATCTACCCCGTCTAGGCCTTTCATGATTTTGAATATCTCTATCAAATCTCCTCTCCAACTTCTCAGTTCCAAGGAGAACAATCCCAGCTTCTTCAGTCTATCCATGTAATTTAAGAGTCCCTCATCCCTGGAATCATTCCAGTAAATCTCCTCTGCTCCCTCTCAAGGCCTTCACATCCTTCCAAAAGTGCACTGCCCAGAACTGGACCCAATACTCCATTTGTGGCCGAAATATTGTTTTATAAAGGTTCATCATGACTTCCTTCTTTTTGTACTCTCTGCCCCTCTTTATAAAGCCCAGGACCCCGTCTGCTTTTTAAACCACTTTCTCAAACTGCCCGGCCAATTTCAACGATTTGTGCACATATACCCCCAGGTCCCTCTGTACCTCTACCCCATTTAGAATTGTCCCCACTAGTTTATATTGCCTCTCCACGGTTTTCCCACCGCAATCCTCTTCAAGTCTATCCACCTCACTGTTCACTACCCTTCCAAGTTTTGTGTCATCTCCAAATTTTGATATTGTACCCTTTACTCCCAAGTCCAAGTCATTAACAGAAATCAAGAAAAGTAGTGGTCCCAGCACCGACCCCTATGGAACACCATTGCCCACCTCACTCCAGTCCGAAGAAGAACCGTTCAACACAACTCATTGTTTCCTGTCATTTAGCCGGTGCTGCATCCATGTTGCTATTGCCCTCTGTGGTCCATGGGCTGCAAACTCGATCGCAAGCCTACCACGTGCCACTTTATCAAACGCTTTTTGAAAGTCCATATACACCACGTCAACTGCATTGACCTCATCTTCCCTCTCTGTTACCTCATCAAACAACTCTATCAAGTTGGTTAAACACGATTTGCCTTTAACAAACCCGTGCTGGCATTCCCTAATCAATCCACACTCGTCCAAGTGGCTGTTAATTCTGTCCAGGATTATCGTTTCCAAAACTTTCCCCATCACCGAGGTTAAACTGACTGACCTATAGTTGCTGGGTTTATCTTTACACCCTTTTTTTGAACAAGGTTGTAACATTTGCAATTCTCCAGTCCTCTGGCACCATCCCCATATCTAAGGATGTCTGGAATATTATGGCCAGTACCTCTGCAATTTCCACCCTTACTTCCCTCAGCATCCGAGGTTGCATCCCATCCAGACTAGTTGACTTATCTATTTTAAGTAGAGCAAGCATTTCTAGTACCTCTTCTTTCTCATTTTTTAGCCCATCCAGTATCTTAACTATATCTTCCTTTACCGAGAATGTAGCAGCATCTTCTTCCTTGGTAAAGACCAATGCATAGTACTAATTTAGTACCTCTGCCATGCCCACTGCCTCCATGAGTAGATCTCCTTTATGGTCCCTAATCGGCCCCACTCCTCCTCTTACTGCCTGTTTACTGTTAACATGTCTGTAGAAGACTTTTGGATTCCCTTTTATGTTTTCCGCTATTCTTATACTCTTTCTTTGCCCCTCTTCTTTCCTTTTTCATTTCCCCTCTGAACTTTCTATATTCTCTCTGGTTGGCACTTGTGTTATCAATCTGACACCTGTCATACGCCACTTTTTCCCGCTTCATCTTACTCTCTATCTCTCTTATTATCCAGGGAGCTCTGGCTTTAGTTGCCCTACCTTTCTACATCGTTGGAATGTATCTTCTCTATACCTGAATCATCTTTTTAAAAGCCGCCCACTGTTCAATTATATTTTTGCCTGACAATCTTTAATTCCAATTTACCGGGGCCAGATCTGTTCTCATCCCACTGAAATTGACTCTCCTCCAATTGAGTATTTTTACTTTAGAGTGGACAGAGTCCATTTCCATAGCTATTCTAATCCTTATGATACTGATCGCTGCTCCCTAAATGCTTCCCCACTGGCACTTGCTCCACTTGGCCCGCCTCATTCCCTTGAATCAAGTCCAGCAATGGCTCCTTCCTCAGTGGGCCAGAAACGTACTGGTTGAGAAAGTTATCCTGAACACATTTCAAAAATTCTTCCCCTTCTTTGCGCCTTATGTTATTGTTATCCCAGTCTATGTTAGGATAGTTAAAATCCCCTGTTATCACTACTCTGTGGCTTTTGCACCTCTCTGTAATTTCCCTGCAAATTTGCTCCTCTATATCTGTCCCACTAGCTGGTGGCCTATAGAATACACCAAGTAGTGTAATCGCACCTCTATTGTTCCTTAACTCGAACTCAGTACCCAGGAGAAATTCTCTCGTTCCTGGGAACTTTGTATTAAGCAGACTGGTCAAGAAGGTACGAGCCCATGGAATCCAGGGTGCCTTGGCACTTTGGATACAAAACTGGCTTAGTGGCAGAAGGCAGAGGGTGATGGTCGAAGGTTGTTTTTGTGACTGGAAGCCTGTGGCCAGTGGGGTACCACAGGGATCGGTGCTGGGTCCCTTGCTGTTTGTGGTCTACATTAATGACTTGGATATGAATGTAAAAGGTATGATCAGTAAGTTCGCTGATGATACAAAAATTGGTAGGGTGGTAAATAGCGAGGAGGATAGCCTCAGTCTGCAGGACGATATAGATGGGTTGGTCAGATGGGCGGAACAGTGGCAAATGGAATTTAACCCGGAAAAGTGCGAGGTGATGCACTTTGGAGGGACTAACAAGGCAAGGGAATACACAATGAATGGGAGGACCCTAGGCAAGACAGAGGGTCAGAGGGATCTTGGTGTGCAAGTTCACAGATCCCTGAAGGCGGCGGAACAGGTAGATAAGGTGGTAAAGAAGGCATATGGGATACTTGCCTTTATTAGCCGAGGCATAGAATATAAGAGCAAGGAGGTTATGATGGAGCTGTATAAAACACTGGTTAGGCCACAGCTGGAGTACTGTGTGCAGTTCTGGTCGCCACACTACAGGAAGGATGTGATCACTTTGGAGAGAGTGCAGAGGAGATTCACCAGGATGTTACCAGGGCTGGAGCGCTTCAGCTATGAAGAGACTGGGAAGATTGGGTTTGTTTTCCTTGGAGAAGAGGAGGCTGAGGGGGGACATGATTGAGGTGTACAAAATTATGAGGGGCACAGATAGGATGGATACTAAGGAGCTTTTTCCCTTCGTTGAGGGTTCTATAACAAGGGGACATAGATTCAAGGTAAAAGGCGGGAGGTTTAGAGGGGATTTGAGAAAGAACTTTTTCACCCAGAGGGTGGTTGGAGTCTGGAACTCACTGCCTGAAAGGGTTGTGGAGGCAGGAACCCTCACAACATTCAAGAAGCATTTGGATGAGCACTTGAAATGCCATAGCATACAAGGCTACGGACCAAATGCTGGAATATGGGATTAGAGTAGACAGGGCTTGATGGCCGGCGCGGACACGATGGGCTGTATAACTCTATGACTCTATGACTCTATGAGAAGTTAGCAGCAAAAAGTGTTCGTGGTGGGACTGGGAAATGCTTAAACAGCCGGCACCCTGTAAAACAGAGCTCCAAGTGTTTGTTTAAATAAAGTCCTGAACTGACAGAGCGGCGGGCAGATGAGGATTGAATTAAATCCCAATTCACTGAATCTAAACAAGGTTTAAATAAGTGAATCTGTCAGGAGTGGGATTCCTGAGTTTGTGTGAGAGCTGAAACTGGATCGGTCCCGTTCTGTAAAGACTGAATGGCAGGCAGCTCCCAGACAGAGCTCAGGCCGGGACTGGCAGCTCTCCGCTGGTGACGGCTGGATTGGAGAGCGGGGTTCCTACGCTGTTGCTGCTGCTGCTTCCGCCTCTTCGAGTCCCTGTGGCGGTCGGTACTGATCTCCCTCCTATGGATCCAGCTCCAACTGCATGCCGTGGAGCTCCTAGTGCAACGGTAGCGCGTCTGACTCCAGGTTAGAAGGTATTCCAATCACGTCGGGGTCAACGCATTTTCGCAACGTTTCAGTGTCACTCTGTTTTATCGCGGGGCAGTCTTTTCGGGACGGTCTGTTCACTGTATGTAAAATAATATTTATCATAGAATCATAAAATGAACACACCACAGAAGGAGGTCTTTCGACCCGTCAATCCCGTACCTGCCTTTTGTAAGAGCAATCGGATTAGTCCCTTTCCCTGGCCCTTTCCCCGTGGCTCTACATTTTCCTCTTCAAGTATTTATCAAATTCCTTTTTGAAAGCCACGATTGAATCTGCTTCCACCAGACTTTCAGGCAGCGCATTCCAGATCATAACTACTCGCTGCGTAAAAAAGACTGGCAAGGCGTTGTGCCAACGGAGCTCACTGCTTTAAGACAATAAATCCAATCGCTGTGGGGGCGCTGGGTTCAAATCCTGCTACTGATAGAATTTCTGGCAATGTTCATTTTGACCTGTTCACAGAAAACCCGATTGTAGTGCGATGGAGCAGAGGATGTGAAAGAAGCTGAAAGTCAAAGTGCAGACATTATTTTCATCACGGGGACAGGACACCTTTCCACAGGTAAGGGCCTCTCACCTTAATATTATTTCCAGCAGAGTGGGACTGGCGATCAAAGTGACCGGGCTCTAGCGGCACAATCAGTCCGTGTACGGTCTTTATTTGACAGTGCAGGATCGGGAAATGGCGAGGTTGTTCGTCCGCTCTCACCAAGATCAACCAGTCCTTTTCCTTGTGAACATTTCGACCGGAGTTGAAGGTACAATTGGTGTGTTCCAAAATGCATCTAGTTATTTGAATTGCCATGTGGTACGTCCGGCCTACGCTGTTGCAATAGCAGATGAGGTGCTTAGTGTTATTAGTTTACAGGAGGGAGGCTGCGGAATTGGAGCCACAAGCTATGGTTTTGATCCATCTGCAAATTATGGGATCTAGCTTGAGTGTTAAAGCAGCGTGTTAGATCGCTCAGCCGCGATATTTTCCATCTTGCAATCTTCAGAAGCTACTTTTACAGGAATAGATTTAGTGCAAGCAAGAATTCTACCCCTCCAGCACCAGTGCTCGCACGGCAGCCGGATACATGTGTCCGGTTAGAAACCTGTCTGAAGGAACATGCAGTCTGACAGAGCCGGAAGTCCAGCAGATTGACTTTTGCGGTGAGCAGATGATGAATCTCCTTCTTGAGAGTGTTTCGCCAATCCAGCTCAGGATTAAGTATTATGAATTCGGGTTAGTTTCCCTTCCATGACGCACATTATTGATCCTGATGTGCTTTTGCTGCAAACTTTTGCTTCCCAGCGCCGAAATCGCTTGTTTTAACAGCAGGTCAAATCAAAAGGCGTGGGGAAAATGAGGGCTCGTCCGGGATCTCTCGCATATTTCAATCAGCAAACCCGAATCGAGAATCATTCCCTCGACCAACGAGCTTGCTGAAAAAATAGCACCAAGTAGCGATACGCGAGGGACAGTTTCTGGGTATCCACTTTCCCCCAATCTCCCTTAAAGTACCGTTAATAAAAATGTGTCCGTACATGAGTGAAAAGTTATAAAGCTCATTTCTTCTGTATTGAGTTTTGTTTAGCGTTCCCGATACTGTTATAAGTGATTGGGGACGGTTAATGTGTTAATGAGTTAACGGGTGTAAGGGTGCAGATACTCTGGTGCAAGGGTGCAGATACTCTGGTGTAAGGGTGCAGATACTCTGGTGTAAGGGTGCAGATACTCTGGTGTAAGGGTGCAGATACTCGGATTTAAGGGTGCAGATACTCGGGTGTAAGGATTTGTTGCTGCGACTGAAATGCGGCTTCGAACTGTTGTTATTATCCGAGGCAGCGCTGCAGAATCCTTTAATGAACTGAAACTCTTCGGAATGTGAATACAATTTTGCGTTTCCAAAATAAAGGGATTGATTTTCATTGTGGAAACAGTCTGGTGTCTCTCACTGCAGAAACATACAAGTCAGAGTGAAGCAGCCCTCGTGCAACCTTCGGACCTTGTCTGTCAAGAAGAATTCTGATTTTCATGAAGCCAGTCTCAGGCTAAATGTTACAATATCGGCCGTACTCAGCTGGCCATCTAAACCGGGTAGTAATTTCGCAGCAAAAACACACATTGGAAACCAGGAAATGCGAGACCATGAACCTTAAGGTAAAAGTTGCCCGAGCGTCCCTGGGTGGGCTCGAATTACTTACTATTACTCTTAATAGCCGAACGCGCGAACCGATTGCGAGACCTTTACTATTGATCCACTAATTCAACGAGCTAAAAATTCAGGTTGCAGCGATCAATATAACATCTCTCTACTATCAGTTTACTTTTTCCAAATTAAAGGATGTGCAGCTTGCACGAGTGAAAATCTGTGCTGTAATATTTCTGAACATTAAACTCACCTTGCCATTAAACACCTGTATGTTGGAAAACTCGGTCCCCTCGTGGGAGAGAAGATTGATCTTTCGAGCTGTGATTCGCCATTCTTCATTCTCTCCTCACAATATTCGGGTTTGCTGAAAATATGATGAGTTGAAATGAGCAGGTCCAACGAGCAGGTGTCGACAAAGTTGTCTCCTGCACTGACATTCAGGCGGGCGGCAGTTTTCACTATTAAACCAGTAACTATGACGTTAAGAAAAAAAGAGGCCGAGAAATACTCGATTTCAGCGCGGTGACACTGGGCCAGTGTAAAGTTCAGTTAAAATGATTGCCGAGTGGCGAGAGGGTGGGTTTCGAACTCATGTGCGGCTGCACTGCCAGTTGTCTTGATCTGCTTGCAGCGATATTTCCTTCAATTCATCACTTGCAGGAACAATTTGATTCCACGTTTATTTTCTCTGGTGCTTGGTGAGATTTCAGGAGTTGTAAACTTCCCCCAACCTCGCCACTTACACACTGACAGATACAAGACGGTCACACTCTGGTTCATTGGGATGAAAACCGAGAGCGATTTCACGGTCTAATGCAAAGGCGAACAAAACTCATTCAAAGAAAGTGCAGGTCATTGAGGTGCCTTTAAAGTCCTGATTGTTTGCACTGAACTTCTTCGCAAAGCGTTTGAGATTCAGGGGGAGCGATTTGGAGACTTCTTTTCTCTCTTTGCAAAAGTTCCATCCGCAGTTCAAGATCAAAAGTCGAGGGCAGAATGAGACGCCTTCCTGACATTTGGGAACTAGTGAAGCAGACTTCAGAGCAAGGTTCTGTTTATTGAGAAAAAGCAAATAAATCATTCATTCCGGAACGATCCAGAATCCTATCAGCTCGAAAAGCAACTGTTACCCCGGCGTGATTTGAACACGCAGTCTACTGGTGGAGCAGTGAGTAATGGATAGAAGCAGGAAGTTGAAAAGTGGGAATTGACAGATTCAGTGAGTGGGCAAAACTGCGGTAAATAGAGTTCAATGAGGGGAGAGCGAGGTCATCCACTTTAAATGTAAGAACGATAATTCAGAGTATTTTCTAAATTGTGAGAAGTTCGGACCTGTGGAGGAGCAGAGAGATTTAGGGGTCCATGTACAGAATTCACTTCAAACTAGTATAGGTACAAAAAAGATTTAAAATTATGAATGGGATGTTAGTAACGGCTGGTCAGCTTGCTTGATTAAAATATGCCATAATGTCGTGATCGCGGGTTTGATTCCTGTATGGCTGATAAGGAGCTTTGTTTTGGGTTTTCGTAACTTTTAAAATCCAAGCTTTACAAACAGGTCCACAGACAAATTCACGGGGACAGTTTTATTGAATAACATCCATTGTAACTTTGTCCCTGGGCCGGAGAAACACGACTTTCTTTTTTTTTGTCTTTCTCCGGTTTGCAGAGAAACGTTTAACTCGCGGTCTGTTCCCATTAATGATCATCAGCAACAGACAGACAGAGAGGGTCTGACTGCCCCGAGATGTGGAAAAGGGATCAGTTTAGGACAAATGAATCAAATCAAATGGTTACCCGGCATCGAGAGAGACAAAACCAAGAGGAAAAGGCAGAAGGTAACAGAGAAATAAAAACTAAATAAAGACGATCGAAATATTTCCCATCCTTGATGTCTCTCCATTCCATCCCCAATCCTTCAGTGGCGGGAATAAAATTTCACTGTAAATAAATGTGCGAATCGACCCAAAGAAGAAGAAACTAAAGAACCAAAAACTGCCAAACACGAGATTGAACCAAATACCTTTAAATTTTCAGTCCAATGCAACCCCGACTGAGCTATTTGGACACCAAAGGAAATGCAACTTTTCGCCATTGTCTTGCAAGAAAATATCACCCCCGCGAGGCCTTGGCCCGCCTGTTCATTACTGCACTTCATATATAAACATCGCACTCATATATACACACCCACAGTTCATATATAAACATCGCACTAATATATATACACCCACAGGTCATCCATAAACATCGCACTAATATATAGACACCCACAGTTCATATATAAGCACCACACTCATATAGACTCCCACAGTTTATGAAACAACAGCGCACTAAAACTTACACACTGAGTTTATAGGCTGGAGATCGGTTCCCACCGCCACTAGAGCTCTCGGAGTGGCAGAGGCGGAAGCAGCAGGAGGCGATCAACCTCTGGATCTCATCGTTAACGTAGGCAGGTAGATCCACCTGTGACATTGCATCGCACCTAGGTATGAGGGAGGGTAATGGGTTCTGAGAAGGAATCAGGGAGCCGAATGGCTTCTTAGTGGCGATCCGGTGGGGCAAGGGGAACCCAGAGAGGGGAAGGGGCTATCAGAGGGTATCAGAGAGTGTAAGTGGGTCACAGAGAGGGCAAGGGAGTGTCAGAGGGTATCAGAGAGTGTAAGAAGGCTCAGGGCGCATGAGTGGATAAGGGGCATTTAGCGGGTATCAGAGAACATAAAGGGTGCTGAAAAGGTTCAAAGAGGATAATGAATTCTCGGAGGATATCGGAGAAAATAAGGAGCTCAGGGAGAATCGATGAGGGCAAGGGGGTGCTCTGGAGGTATCAGAGAGGCGAATTGATCCAGAGTTGTCATCTTCTAAATGTTACATTTTCTAAACATCAACACATTTAATAATAGCAAAAAATGAAGCCGATTGAACCGATGATCTGCCGTGTCCCATGTGGAGGGAATGAGAAGGTAGAATCGGGAGGGACTGGATATTTGGCAACGCTCACGGTTTCCTTTCACACAGTGTTGTGTCCGTTTATATAACTGGATATCATGAACTGGAGATGAGGTTGCACTTTGAACCTTTTATCACCCAGTTTGAGAAATAAAACAGAAAACGCCCAAAGTGGGGCTCGAACCCACGACCCTGAGATTAAGAGTCTCATGCTCAATCGACTGAGCTATCCGGGCCGCTTTCGATCCTATTTTCCCATCCGATTATTACAGAGAGACCGTTGTTGGCTTTGCTGCAGGGGTTCCGTTTGTCCGACAAGCCGAGGGGACCTCCTTCTGAACACCCGCTTTTCGTTCTGGAGTCAGTCTGATGCCTTTTACCTGTCATGCAGACCCGCGCCGAGCAGGATAGGGGCAAGAGAAGACCATTCAGCCCCTCGAACCTGCTGTCCCATTCAATTGGATCATGAGGTGATCTGTCACTCAATTCTATTTCCCCGCCTTGGTCACATATCCCTTGGTACCCGAACCGAAAAAAGATCTATCAATATCAGTATTGAAAATTTGAATTGAGCGACAATCCACATTCTTATGGCCGAGAGAGTTCCAGCTTTCGGCCGTATTTTGTTTGCGAAAGTGATTCCTGATTTCTTGCCTCATTAATCCAGTTCCAATTTCAAGATTAAGATTATGGATTCCGCCAACAGAGAGACAGAGGGGAAGAAAGGCCGCCTTAAGCAGAGATTGAACAAAGGATCTCTGGATTTTAATTCGAACGCTATCCTATCTGAGCTATTTCTGTTTTCTGTACATGCAATGTTTTATTTTTCTTTGAAAATCACATAAACGTAGATGCGATTTCCCTCTCGGTGAACAGAGTGCTTCAGAGGAATGGGAGCGAACAAACCGTGGATCTGATCCTTAACAAAGACTGGTAGATCCACATGTGGAATTAAATCTCACTTGGGTAGCAGAGAGGTTAATGGCTCCTGAGGATGAACCAGGGAGTCTAAGGGTTTCTTAGTGTCGATCCGGTGGGGCAACGGGATCCCAGAGGCTGTGAGGGAATCAAAGAGCTTCTCAGCGGTTATAAAGCGGTATGAGGCTACGAGGTATCAAAGAGTTTAAGGCACTCTCAGAAGTTATCAGAGAGGGCAAGGGACTGCCAGATGTCAGGGAAAGTCAGGGCGTGTCAGTGGGTAAGGGGCACTCCGAGCGTATCACAGAATGGAAAGGGCATGGAGGAGGTATCAAGATTTTGTTTTAATTCATTCACGGGACGTGGGCTTCGCTGGCGAGGCCGGCATTTATTGCCCATCCCTAATTGCCCTTAAGAAGTTGGTGGTGAGCCGCCTTCTTGAACCGCTGCAGTCCGTGTGGTGAAGGTTCTCCCACAGAGAGGTAGAGAAAAGGCTCCTGAAACCGGGGTTGAACCCTTTAGATCTTCAGTCTGACTGAGCTTTTTCGGTGCTCTTCACGTGAGGGTCTGTTAAATTTGCAATAAAACTCTTCCCACAATCTAAACCTCCACCCAGGACTTTCAATGGTGCAAGTTTGATGAACTTCTGCTACTTTTTAATTTGTTCTCAGCAGTAACTGTACACATCCTTTATTTGGCCCATGACATGGCATCTAGAAGAACATGTCGATTGCAGCTTTAGTGAAGCGGGGGACGCTTTGCACTCGCAAAAATTCATACGCGAAAGAGACGGTTTGAGCGAGGTGACACCAGGCCAGAGGAAAGGTCAGTTAATGTTTGCCGAGTGGCTAGAGGGAGAATTTGGAACTTCTGTGCGGCTGCATTGCGACTTTCCCAGATCTGCTTGGAGCGATATTCCCTTGAATTCATCACCTACAGGGACAATTTGATTCTCAGTTCCGGTTTTCTCCTGGTGCGCTTCTGAAATATAAGAAAATGAATCGATGATATCAACCTGAACCTCGTCACGTCCACGCGACAGACTCAAAGCTCAGCACAACTCCAATCTGTTTCTGTGGGAAATCGTTTCCCAGGGATGGACAGTAATGCGCTGTCTGAGGCTGCATTCGCTGCTTTCCGCCGGCAGCGGGTGATTGGAGAGAGCGGGGCCGGACAATGTTGCTGCTGTCACGGCCTCACTCACTCGGGGAGCTGGGGGACAGCGAAAAACTGATGGGTTTGTTGCTGCGTCAAAAATGTGGTTCAGAATTGCTTTTGTTAACTGAGGGAGCGCTGCAGGATCCTTTAACGATTTCTCACAAATAAACTGAAACCTGTCGGAGGGTGACTAACATTTCACTTTAATCGTGAGCCCTTGTCTGTGATGAAGTATTCCAATCATCTTCAAGCCAATCTCTGTTTTTTGGATATTGTTCAGATGCCTGTTATCGGACCGCAGATTAAATGGTGGAATATCAGCTGCCAATGTTTCCGGTACATTTTCATGCAAACAGAACACACATTCGAAACCTGGAAATGTGAAACAACGAATGTTAAGGTAAAAGGTACCCTTTCATCCCCGGGTGGGCTCGCACCACCAACCTTTTAATTAACGACCGAACGCGCAAACCAATTGCGCCACAGAGACAGGATGTTCAGGTGCCTGAACAACTAATGCACCGAGCTAACGTTTCAGCTTACAGCGATTAATGCAACAGCTGTCTTACAATCAGTTTACTTTTCCAAAATAAAGGATGTGCAGCTTGCACTAGTGGAAATCTGTGCTGTATTATTTCTGAACATTCAACTCCCCTTGCCATTAAACACCTGTACGGTGAAAGACTCGGTCCCCTTGTGGTAAAGTCGATTTCAGCGCGGTGATACTGGGACAGAGTAAAGTTTAGGTTAATGCGATTGCCAAGTGGCGAGAGGGAGGATTTGAAACTCTTGTGCGGCTGCACTGCTTGTTGTCCAGATCAGCTTGGGGCGATATTCACTTCAATTCATCACTGACCGGGACAGTTTGATTTCACGTTTATTTTCTCTGGTGCTTGGTGAGATTTCAGGAGTTTACCCCAACCTCGCCACTTACACACTGACAGATACAAGGCCGTCACACTCTGGTTCATTGAGACGAAAACTGAGAGCGATTTCACCGTCGAACGCAAAGGCGAACAAAACTCATTCAAAGAAAGTGCAGGTCATTGAGGTGCCTTTAAAGTCCTGATTGTTTGCACTGAACTTCTTCCCAAAGCGTTTGAGATTCAGGTAGAGCGATTTGGGGATTCTTATCTCTCTTTGCAAAGCTTTCATTCACAGTTCAAGATCAAAAGTCGAGGGCAGAATGAGACGCCTTCCTGACATTTGGGAACGAGTGAAGCAGACTTCAGAGCAAGGTTCTGTTCATTGAGAAAAAGCAGATAAAACATTCATTCCGGAACGATCCAGAATCCTATCAGCTCGAAAAGCAATGGTGACCGCACGATTTGAACATGCAGTCCACTGGTGGCGCAATCAGTAATGTGGATAGAAGCAGGAAGTCGGAAACAGTGGGAATTGATATATTAAGTGAGTGGGCAAAACTGCGGCAAATAGAGTTCAATGTGGGGGAGAGCGAGGTCATCCTCTTGAAATCTGAGAAAGATAAATCAGAGTATTTTCTAAATGGTGAAAAACTAGGAATTGTGGAGGAACAGAGATATTTAGGGGTCCTTGCACAGAAACTGCTACCAACAAACGTACAAGAGCGGGAGAAGGGGCTGAGAGGAGCAGATAAAGAGCAGGAGAAGGGGCTGAGAGGAGCAGATAAAGAGCAGGAGAAGGGGCTGAGAGGAGCAGATAAAGAGCAGGAGAAGGGGCTGAGAGGAGCACATACAGAGCGGGAGAAGGGGCTGAGAGGAGCAGATAAACAGCGGGAGAAGGGGCTGAGAGGAGTATATAAAGAGCAGGAGATGGGGCTGAGAGGAGTATATAAAGAGCAGGAGAAGGGGCTGAGAGGAGTAAATAAAGAGCGGGATAAGGGGCTGAGAGGAGTATATAAAGAGCAGGAGAAGGGGCTGAGAGGAGTATATAAAGAGTGGGAGAAGGGGCTGAGAGGAGTATATAAAGAGCAGGAGAAGGGGCTGAGAGGAGTAAATAAAGAGCAGGAGAAGGGGCTGAGAGGAGTAAATAAAGAGCGGGAGAAGGGGCTGAGAGGAGTATATAAAGAGTGGGAGAAGGGGCTGGGAGGAGCAGATAAAGAGCAGGAGAAGGGGCTGAGAGGAGTAAATAAAGAGCAGGAGAAGGGGCTGAGAGGAGCAGATAAAGAGCGGGAGAAGGGGCTGAGAGGAGTATATAAAGAGTGGGAGAAGGGGCTGAGAGGAGTATATAAAGAGCAGGAGAAGGGGCTGAGAGGAGTAAATAAAGAGCAGGAGAAGGGGCTGAGAGGAGTATATAAAGAGTGGGAGAAGGGGCTGAGAGGAGTATATAAAGAGCAGGAGAAGGGGCTGAGAGGAGTAAATAAAGAGCAGGAGAAGGGGCTGAGAGGAGTAAATAAAGAGCAGGAGAAGGGGCTGAGAGGAGTATATAAAGAGCAGGAGAAGGGGCTGAGAGGAGTAAATAAAGAGCAGGAGAAGGGGCTGAGAGGAGTATATAAAGAGTGGGAGAAGGGGCTGAGAGGAGTATATAAAGAGCAGGAGAAGGGGCTGAGAGGAGTAAATAAAGAGCAGGAGAAGGGGCTGAGAGGAGTAAATAAAGAGCAGGAGAAGGGGCTGAGAGGAGTAAATAAAGAGCAGGAGAAGGGGCTGAGAGGAGTAAATAAAGAGCAGGAGAAGGGGCTGAGAGGAGTAAATAAAGAGCAGGAGAAGGGGCTGAGAGGAGTATATAAAGAGCAGGAGAAGGGGCTGAGAGGAGTATATAAAGAGCAGGAGAAGGGGCTGAGAGGTGTAAATAAAGAGCGGGAGAAGGGGCTGAGAGGAGTAAATAAAGAGCAGGAGAAGGGGCTGAGAGGAGTAAGTAAAGAGCAGGAGAAGGGGCTGAGAGGAGTATATAAAGAGCAGGAGAAGGGGCTGAGAGGAGTAAATAAAGAGCAGGAGAAGGGGCTGAGAGGAGTAAATAAAGAGTGGGAGAAGGGGCTGGGAGGAGTAAATAAAGAGCAGGAGAAGGGGCTGAGAGGTGTAAATAAAGAGCGGGAGAAGGGGCTGAGAGGAGTAAATAAAGAGCAGGAGAAGGGGCTGAGAGGAGTAAATAAAGAGTGGGAGAAGGGGCTGAGAGGAGTAAATAAAGAGCAGGAGAAGGGGCTGAGAGGAGTAAATAAAGAGCAGGAGAAGGGGCTGAGAGGAGTATATAAAGAGTAGGAGAAGGGGCTGAGAGGAGTAAATAAAGAGCAGGAGAAGGGGCTGGGAGGAGCAGATAAAGAGCAGGAGAAGGGGCTGAGAGGAGTAAATAAAGAGCAGGAGAAGGGGCTGAGAGGAGTAAATAAAGAGCAGGAGAAGGGGCTGAGAGGAGTAAATAAAGAGCAGGAGAAGGGGCTGAGAGGAGTATATAAAGAGTGGGAGAAGGGGCTGAGAGGAGTAAATAAAGAGCAGGAGAAGGGGCTGAGAGGAGTATATAAAGAGTGGGAGAAGGGGCTGAGAGGAGTATATAAAGAGTGGGAGAAGGGGCTGAGAGGAGTATATAAAGAGCAGGAGAAGGGGCTGAGAGGAGTATATAAAGAGCGGGAGAAGGGGCTGAGAGGAGTAAATAAAGAGTGGGAGAAGGGGCTGAGAGGAGTATATAAAGAGCAGGAGAAGGGGCTGAGAGGAGTAAATAAAGAGTGGGAGAAGGGGCTGAGAGGAGTATATAAAGAGCAGGAGAAGGGGCTGACAGGAGTAAATAAAGAGCAGGAGAAGGGGCTGAGAGGAGTATATAAAGAGCAGGAGAAGGGGCTGAGAGGAGTATATAAAGAGCAGGAGAAGGGGCTGAGAGGAGTATATAAAGAGTGGGAGAAGGGGCTGAGAGGAGTATATAAAGAGCAGGAGAAGGGGCTGAGAGGAGTATATAAAGAGCAGGAGAAGGGGCTGAGAGGAGTATATAAAGAGCAGGAGAAGGGGCTGAGAGGAGTAAATAAAGAGTGGGAGAAGGGGCTGAGAGGAGTATATAAAGAGCAGGAGAAGGGGCTGAGAGGAGTATATAAAGAGCAGGAGAAGGGGCTGAGAGGAGTAAATAAAGAGTGGGAGAAGGGGCTGAGAGGAGTATATAAAGAGTGGGAGAAGGGGCTGGGAGGAGCAGATAAAGAGCAGGAGAAGGGGCTGAGAGGAGTAAATAAAGAGCAGGAGAAGGGGCTGAGAGGAGCAGATAAAGAGCGGGAGAAGGGGCTGAGAGGAGTATATAAAGAGTGGGAGAAGGGGCTGAGAGGAGTATATAAAGAGCAGGAGAAGGGGCTGAGAGGAGTAAATAAAGAGCAGGAGAAGGGGCTGAGAGGAGTATATAAAGAGTGGGAGAAGGGGCTGAGAGGAGTATATAAAGAGCAGGAGAAGGGGCTGAGAGGAGTAAATAAAGAGCAGGAGAAGGGGCTGAGAGGAGTAAATAAAGAGCAGGAGAAGGGGCTGAGAGGAGTATATAAAGAGCAGGAGAAGGGGCTGAGAGGAGTAAATAAAGAGCAGGAGAAGGGGCTGAGAGGAGTATATAAAGAGTGGGAGAAGGGGCTGAGAGGAGTATATAAAGAGCAGGAGAAGGGGCTGAGAGGAGTAAATAAAGAGCAGGAGAAGGGGCTGAGAGGAGTAAATAAAGAGCAGGAGAAGGGGCTGAGAGGAGTAAATAAAGAGCAGGAGAAGGGGCTGAGAGGAGTAAATAAAGAGCAGGAGAAGGGGCTGAGAGGAGTAAATAAAGAGCAGGAGAAGGGGCTGAGAGGAGTATATAAAGAGCAGGAGAAGGGGCTGAGAGGAGTATATAAAGAGCAGGAGAAGGGGCTGAGAGGTGTAAATAAAGAGCGGGAGAAGGGGCTGAGAGGAGTAAATAAAGAGCAGGAGAAGGGGCTGAGAGGAGTAAGTAAAGAGCAGGAGAAGGGGCTGAGAGGAGTATATAAAGAGCAGGAGAAGGGGCTGAGAGGAGTAAATAAAGAGCAGGAGAAGGGGCTGAGAGGAGTAAATAAAGAGTGGGAGAAGGGGCTGGGAGGAGTAAATAAAGAGCAGGAGAAGGGGCTGAGAGGTGTAAATAAAGAGCGGGAGAAGGGGCTGAGAGGAGTAAATAAAGAGCAGGAGAAGGGGCTGAGAGGAGTAAATAAAGAGTGGGAGAAGGGGCTGAGAGGAGTAAATAAAGAGCAGGAGAAGGGGCTGAGAGGAGTAAATAAAGAGCAGGAGAAGGGGCTGAGAGGAGTATATAAAGAGTAGGAGAAGGGGCTGAGAGGAGTAAATAAAGAGCAGGAGAAGGGGCTGGGAGGAGCAGATAAAGAGCAGGAGAAGGGGCTGAGAGGAGTAAATAAAGAGCAGGAGAAGGGGCTGAGAGGAGTAAATAAAGAGCAGGAGAAGGGGCTGAGAGGAGTAAATAAAGAGCAGGAGAAGGGGCTGAGAGGAGTATATAAAGAGTGGGAGAAGGGGCTGAGAGGAGTAAATAAAGAGCAGGAGAAGGGGCTGAGAGGAGTATATAAAGAGTGGGAGAAGGGGCTGAGAGGAGTATATAAAGAGTGGGAGAAGGGGCTGAGAGGAGTATATAAAGAGCAGGAGAAGGGGCTGAGAGGAGTATATAAAGAGCGGGAGAAGGGGCTGAGAGGAGTAAATAAAGAGTGGGAGAAGGGGCTGAGAGGAGTATATAAAGAGCAGGAGAAGGGGCTGAGAGGAGTAAATAAAGAGTGGGAGAAGGGGCTGAGAGGAGTATATAAAGAGCAGGAGAAGGGGCTGACAGGAGTAAATAAAGAGCAGGAGAAGGGGCTGAGAGGAGTATATAAAGAGCAGGAGAAGGGGCTGAGAGGAGTATATAAAGAGCAGGAGAAGGGGCTGAGAGGAGTATATAAAGAGTGGGAGAAGGGGCTGAGAGGAGTATATAAAGAGCAGGAGAAGGGGCTGAGAGGAGTATATAAAGAGCAGGAGAAGGGGCTGAGAGGAGTATATAAAGAGCAGGAGAAGGGGCTGAGAGGAGTAAATAAAGAGTGGGAGAAGGGGCTGAGAGGAGTATATAAAGAGCAGGAGAAGGGGCTGAGAGGAGTATATAAAGAGCAGGAGAAGGGGCTGAGAGGAGTAAATAAAGAGTGGGAGAAGGGGCTGAGAGGAGTATATAAAGAGCAGGAGAAGGGGCTGAGAGGAGTATATAAAGAGCGGGAGAAGGGGCTGAGAGGAGTAAATAAAGAGTGGGAGAAGGGGCTGAGAGGAGTAAATAAAGAGCAGGAGAAGGGGCTGAGAGGAGTAAATAAAGAGCAGGAGAAGGGGCTGAGAGGAGTAAATAAAGAGCAGGAGAAGGGGCTGAGAGGAGCAGATAAAGAGCGGGAGAAGGGGCTGAGAGGAGTATATAAAGAGCAGGAGAAGGGGCTGAGAGGAGTAAATAAAGAACGGGAGAAGGGGCTGAGAGGAGTAAATAAAGAGCAGGAGAAGGGGCTGAGAGGAGCATATAAAGAGCAGGAGAAGGGGCTGAGAGGAGTAAATAAAGAGCGGGAGAAGGGGCTGAGAGGAGTATATAAAGAGCAGGAGAAGGGGCTGAGAGGAGTATATAAAGAGTGGGAGAAGGGGCTGAGAGGAGTATATAAAGAGCAGGAGAAGGGGCTGAGAGGAGTATATAAAGAGCAGGAGAAGGGGCTGAGAGGAGTATATAAAGAGCAGGAGAAGGGGCTGAGAGGAGTATATAAAGAGCAGGAGAAGGGGCTGAGAGGAGTATATAAAGAGCAGGAGAAGGGGCTGAGAGGAGTATATAAAGAGCAGGAGAAGGGGCTGAGAGGAGTAAATAAAGAGTGGGAGAAGGGGCTGAGAGGAGTATATAAAGAGCAGGAGAAGGGGCTGAGAGGAGTATATAAAGAGCGGGAGAAGGGGCTGAGAGGAGTAAATAAAGAGTGGGAGAAGGGGCTGAGAGGAGTAAATAAAGAGCAGGAGAAGGGGCTGAGAGGAGTAAATAAAGAGCAGGAGAAGGGGCTGAGAGGAGTAAATAAAGAGCAGGAGAAGGGGCTGAGAGGAGCAGATAAAGAGCGGGAGAAGGGGCTGAGAGGAGTATATAAAGAGCAGGAGAAGGGGCTGAGAGGAGTAAATAAAGAGCGGGAGAAGGGGCTGAGAGGAGTAAATAAAGAGCAGGAGAAGGGGCTGAGAGGAGCATATAAAGAGCAGGAGAAGGGGCTGAGAGGAGTAAATAAAGAGCGGGAGAAGTGGCTGAGAGGAGCATATAAAGAGTGGGAGAAGGGGCTGAGTGGAGTATATAAAGAGCGGGAGAAGGGGCTGAGAGGAGTAAATAAAGAGCGGGAGAAGGGGCTGAGAGGAGTAAATAAAGAGCAGGAGAAGGGGCTGAGAGGAGTAAATAAAGAGCGGGAGAAGGGGCTGAGAGGAGTAAATAAAGAGTGGGAGAAGGGGCTGAGAGGAGTATATAAAGAGTGGGAGAAGGGGCTGAGAGGAGTATATAAAGAGCGGGAGAAGGGGCTGAGAGGAGTATATAAAGAGTGGGAGAAGGGGCTGAGAGGAGTATATAAAGAGCAGGAGAAGGGGCTGAGAGGAGTATATAAAGAGCGGGAGAAGGGGCTGAGAGGAGTAAATAAAGAGCGGGAGAAGGGGCTGAGAGGAGTATATAAAGAGCGGGAGAAGGGGCTGAGAGGAGTATATAAAGAGTGGGAGAAGGGGCTGAGAGGAGTATATAAAGAGCAGGAGAAGGGGCTGAGAGGAGTATATAAAGAGCAGGAGAAGGGGCTGAGAGGAGTAAATAAAGAGCGGGAGAAGGGGCTGAGAGGAGTAAATAAAGAGCGGGAGAAGGGGCTGAGAGGAGTAAATAAAGAGCGGGAGAAGGGGCTGAGAGGAGTAAATAAAGAGTGGGAGAAGGGGCTGAGAGGAGTATATAAAGAGCAGGAGAAGGGGCTGAGAGGAGTAAATAAAGAGCGGGAGAAGTGGCTGAGAGGAGCATATAAAGAGTGGGAGAAGGGGCTGAGTGGAGTATATAAAGAGCAGGAGAAGGGGCTGAGAGGAGTATATAAAGAGCAGGAGAAGGGGCTGAGAGGAGTAAATAAAGAGCGGGAGAAGGGGCTGAGAGGAGTAAATAAAGAGCAGGAGAAGGGGCTGAGAGGAGTAAATAAAGAGCGGGAGAAGGGGCTGAGAGGAGTAAATAAAGAGTGGGAGAAGGGGCTGAGAGGAGTATATAAAGAGTGGGAGAAGGGGCTGAGAGGAGTATATAAAGAGCGGGAGAAGGGGCTGAGAGGAGTATATAAAGAGTGGGAGAAGGGGCTGAGAGGAGTATATAAAGAGCGGGAGAAGGGGCTGAGAGGAGTATATAAAGAGCAGGAGAAGGGGCTGAGAGGAGTAAATAAAGAGCGGGAGAAGGGGCTGAGAGGAGTAAATAAAGAGCGGGAGAAGGGGCTGAGAGGAGTAAATAAAGAGCGGGAGAAGGGGCTGAGAGGAGTAAATAAAGAGTGGGAGAAGGGGCTGAGAGGAGTATATAAAGAGCAGGGTTGTGGAGGGTTGTTTTTCAAACTGGATGCCTGTGTCCAGCGTTGTGCCTCAGGGATCGGTGCTGGGTCCGCTGTTATTTGTTATTTATATTAATGATTTGGATGAGAATTTAGGAGGCATGGTTAGTAAGTTTGCAGATGACACCAAGATTGGTGGCATTGTGGACAGTGAAGGAGATTATCTAGGATTGTAACGGGATCTTGATAAATTATGCCAGTGAATGGCAGATGGAGTTTAATTTAGATAAATGTGAGGTGATGCATTTTGGGAGATCGAATCGGGCCAGGACCTACTCCGTTAATGTTAGGGCGTTGGGGAGAGTTATAGAACAAAGAGATCTGGGAGTACAGATTCATAGCTCCTTGAAAGTGGAGTCACAGGTGGATAGGGTGGTGAAGAACGCATTCAGCTTGCTTGGTTTCATTGGTCAGAACATTGAATGCAGGAGTTGGGATGTCTTGTTGAAGTTGTACAGGGCATTGGTGAGGCCACACTTGGAGTACTGTGTACAGTTCTGGTCACCCTATTATAGAAAGGATATTATTAAACTAGAAAGAGTGCAGAAAAGATTTACTAGGATGCTACCGGGACTTGATGATTTGACTTATAGGGAGAGGTTAGACAGACTGGGACTTTTTTCCCTGGAGAGTAGGAGGTTAAGGGGTGATCTTATAGAAGTCTGTGAAATAATGAGGGGCATAGATAAGGTAGATAGTCAAAATCTTTTCCCAAAGGTCGGGGAGTATATAACGAGGGGGCATAGATTTAAGGTGAGAGAGGAGAGATACAAAAGGGTCCAGAGGGGCAATTTTTTCACTCAAAGGGTGGTGAGTATCTGGAACGAGCTGCCAGAGGCAGTAGTAGTGGCGGGTACAAATTTGTCTTTTAAAAAGAATTTGGACAGTTACATGGGTAAGATGGGTATAGAGGGATATGGGCCAAGTGCAGGCAATTGGGACTAGCTTAGTGGAAAAACTAGGCGACATGGACATGATGGGCCGAAGGGCCTGTTTCCATGTTGTAACTTCTATGATTCTAAACACACCCACAGTTCATATACAAACATCACACACATATATACACACCCACAGTGCATATATAAACATCACACTCGTATATACACACCAACAGTTCATATATAAACATCACACTCGTATATACACACCCACAGTTCATATATAAACATCACACTCGGATATACACACCCACAGTTCATATATAAACATCACACTCATATATACACACCCACAGCTCATATATAAACATCACACTCATATATACACACCCACAGTTCATATATAAACATCACACTCGTATATACACACCCACAGTTCATATATAAACATCACACTCGTATATACACACCCACAGTTCATATATAAACATCACACACGTATATACACACCCACAGTTCATATTTTAACATCACACTCGTATATACACACCCACAGTTCATATATAAACATCACACTCATATATACACACCCACAGTTCATATATAAACATCACACTCATATATACACACTCACAGTTCATATATAAACATCACACTCATATATACACACCCACAGTTCATATATAAACATCACACTCGTATATACACACCCACAGTTCATGTATAAACATCACACTCATATATACACACTCACAGTTCATATATAAACATCACACTCATATATACACACCCACAGATCATATATAAACATCACACTCATATATACACACTCACAGTTCAGATATAAACATCACACTCATATATACACAACCACAGTTCATATATAAACATCACACTCATATATACACACCCACAGTTCATGAAATACATCACACTCGTATATACACACCCACAGTTCATATAGAAACCCACAGTTCATATATACACACCCACAGTTCATGTATAAACATCACACTCGTATATACACACCCACAGTTCATATATAAACCCACAGTTCATATATACACACCCACAGTTCATGTATAAACATCACACTCGTATATACACACCCACAGTTCATATATAAACATCACCCTCATATATACACACCCACGGCTCATATATAAACACCCACAGTTCATATATAAACATCACACTCATATATACACACTCACAGTTCATATATAAACATCACACTCATATATACACACCCACAGTTCATATTTAAACATCGCACTCATATATACACACTCACAGTTCATATATAAACATCACATTCATATATACACACTCACAGTTCATATATAAACATCACACTCATATATACACACCCACAGTTCATATATAAACATCACACTCATATATACACACCCACAGTTCATATATAAACATCACACTCATATAGACACACTCACAGTTCATATATAAACATCACACTCATATATACACACTCACAGTTCATATATAAACATCACACTCAGAAAACACACCCACAGTTCATATATAAACATCACACTCATAAATACACACTCACAGTTCATATATAAACATCACACTCAGATATACACACTCACATTTCATATATAAACATCGCACTCATATATACACACCCACAGTTCATGTATAAATATCAGACTGATATATACACACCCACAGTTCATGTATAAACATCACACTCATATATACACACCCACAGTTCATATATAAACATCACACTCATATATACACATCCACAGTTCATGTATAAATATCAGACTCATATATACACACCCACAGTTCATATATGAACATCACACTCATATATACACACCCACAGTCCATATATAAACATCACACTCATATATACACACCCACAGTTCATATATAAACATCACACTCATATATACACACTCACAGTTCATATATAAACATCGCACTCATATATACACATCCACAGTTCATGTATAAATATCAGACTCATATATACACACCCACAGTTCATGTATAAACATCACACTCATATATACACACCCACAGTTAATATATAAACATCGCACTCATATATACACACCCACAGTTCATGTATAAATATCATACTCATATATACACACCCACAGTTCATATATAAACATCACACTCGGATATACACACCCACAGTTCATGTATAAACATCGCACTCATATATACACACCCACAGTTCATGTATAAATATCATACTCATATATACACACCCACAGTTCATGTATAAACATCACACTCGTATATACACACCCACAGTTCATGTATAAACATCGCACTCATATATACACACCCACAGTTCATGTATAAATATCATACTCATATATACACACCCACAGTCCATATATAAACATCGCACTCATATATACACACCCACAGTTCATGTATAAATATCATACTCATATATACACACCCACAGTTCATGTATAAACATCACACTCGTATATACACACCCACAGTTCATGTATAAACATCACACTTGTATATGCACACCCACAGTTCATGTATAAACATCACACTCATATATATACACCCACAGTTCATATATAAACATCACACTCGTATATACACACCCACAGTTCATGTATAAACATCACAATCATATCGACACACCCACAGATCATATATAAACATCACACTCATATATACACACCCACAGTTCATATATAAACATCACACTCATATATACACACTCACAGTTCATATATAAACATCACACTCATATATACACACTCACAGTTCATATATAAACATCACACTCATATATACACATCCACAGTTCATATATAAACATCACACTCATATATACACACTCACAGTTCATATATAAACATCACACTCATATATACACACCCACTGTTCATATATAAACATCACACTCATATATACACACCCACAGTTCATATATAAACATCACACTCATATATACACACCCACAGTTCATATATAAACATCACACTCATATATACACACCCACAGATCATATATAAACATCACACTCATATATACATACTCACAGTTCATATATAAACATCACACTCATATATACACACTCACAGTTCATATATAAACATCACACTCATAAAAAACACCCACAGTTCATATATAAACATCACACTCATATATACACACTCACAGTTCATATATAAACATCACACTCATATATACACACTCACAGTTCATATATAAACATCACACTCATATATACACACCCACAGTTCATGTATAAACATCGCACTCATATATACACACCCACAGTTCATATATAAACATCACACTCATATATACACACCCACAGTTCATGTATAAACATCACACTCATATATACACACCCACAGTTCATGTATAAACATCACACTCATCTGTACACACCCACAGATCATATATAAACATCACACTCATATATACACACCCACAGTTCATGTATAAACATCGCACTCATATATACACACCCACAGTCCATGTATAAACATCACACTCATATATACACACCCACAGTTCATACATAAACATCACACTCATATATACACACCCACAGTTCATATATAAACATCATACTCATATATACACACCCACAGTTCATATATAAACATCACACTCATATATACACACCCACAGTTCATATATAAACATCACACTCATATATACACACCCACAGTTCATTGATAAACATCACACTCATATATACACACCCACAGTTCATATATAAACATCGCACTTATATATACACACCCACAGTTCATATATAAACATCACACTCATATATACACACCCACAGTTCATGTATAAACATCGCACTCATATATACACACCCACAGTTCATGTATAAACATCACACTCATATATACACACTCACAGTTCATATATAAACATCACACTCATATATACACACCCACAGTTCATATATAAACATCACACTCATAGACACACTCACAGTTCATATATAAACATCACACTCATATATACACACTCACAGTTCATATATAAACATCACACTCGTATATACACACTCACAGTTCATATATAAACATCACACTCATATATACACATCCACAGTTCATATATAAACATCACACTCATATATACACACTCACAGTTCATATATAAACATCACACTCATATATACACACCCACAGTTCATATATAAACATCACACTCATATATACACACTCACAGTTCATATATAAACATCACACTCATATATACACACTCACAGTTCATATATAAACATCACACTCATATATGCACACCCACAGATCATATATAAACATCACACTCATATATACACACTCACAGTTCATATATAAACATCACACTCATATATACACACCCACAGTTCATATATAAACATCACACTCATATATACACACTCACAGTTCATATATAAACATCACACTCATATATACACACTCACAGTTCATATATAAACATCACACTCATATATACACACCCACAGTTCATGTATAAACATCGCACTCATACATACACACCCACAGTTCATATATAAACATGACACTCATATATACACACCCACAGTTCATGTATAAACATCACACTCATATATACACACCCACAGTTCATGTATAAACATCACACTCATCTATACACACCCACAGTTCATATATAAACATCGCACTTATATATACACACCCACAGTTCATGTATAAACATCACACTCATATATACACACCCACAGTTCATACATAAACATCACACTCATATATACACACCCACAGTTCATATATAAACATCGCACTTATATATACACACCCACAGTTCATATATAAACATCACACTCATATATACACACTCACAGTTCATATATAAACATCACACTCATATATACACACCCACTTTTCATATATAAACATCACACTCATATATACACACCCACAGTTCATATATAAACATCACACTCATATATACACACCCACAGATCATATATAAACATCACACTCATATATACATACTCACAGTTCATATATAAACATCACACTCATATATACACACTCACAATTCATATATAAACATCACACTCATATATACACACCCACAGTTCATATATAAACATCACACTCATATATACACACTCACAGTTCATATATAAACATCACACTCATATATACACACTCACAGTTCATATATAAACATCACACTCATATATACACACCCACAGTTCATGTATAAACATCGCACTCATATATACACACCCATAGTTCATATATAAACATCACACTCATATATACACACCCACAGTTCATGTATAAACATCACACTCATATACACACACCCACAGTTCATGTATAAACATCACACTCATCTGTACACACCCACAGTTTTTATATAAACATCACACTCATATATGCACACCCACAGTTCATGTATAAACATCGCACTCATATATACACACCCACAGTTCATGTATAAACATCACACTCATATATACACACCCACAGTTCATACATAAACATCACACTCATATATACACACCCACAGTTCATATATAAACATCACACTCATATATACACACCCACAGTTCATATATAAACATCACACTCATATATACACACCCACAGTTCATATATAAACATCACACTCATATATACACACCCACAGTTCATACATAAACATCACACTCATATATACACACCCACAGTTCATATATAAACATCGCACTTATATATACACACCCACAGTTCATATATAAACATCACACTCATATATACACACCCACAGTTCATGTATAAACATCGCACTCATATATACACACCCACAGTTCATGTATAAACATCACACTCATATATACACACTCACAGTTCATATATAAACATCACACTCATATATACACACCCACAGTTCATATATAAATATCACACTCATATATACACACTCACAGTTCATATATAAACATCACACTCATATATACACACTCACAGTTCATATATAAACATCACACTCGTATATACACACTCACAGTTCATATATAAACATCACACTCATATATACACATCCACAGTTCATATATAAACATCACACTCATATATACACACTCACAGTTCATATATAAACATCACACTCATATATACACACCCACAGTTCATATATAAACATCACACTCATATATACACACTCACAGTTCATATATAAACATCACACTCATATATACACACTCACAGTTCATATATAAACATCACACTCATGTATACACACTCACAGTTCATATATAAACATCACACTCATATATACACACCCACAGTTCATGTATAAACATCGCACTCATATATACACACCCACAGTTCATAAATAAACATCACACTCATATATACACACCCACAGTTCATGTATAAACATCACACTCATATATACACACCCACAGTTCATATATAAACATCACACTCATATATACACACCCACAGTTCATGTATAAACATCACACTCATATATACACACCCACAGTTCATGTATAAACATCGCACTCATATATACACACCCACAGTTCATATATAAACATCACACTCATATATACACACTCACAGTTCATATATAAACATCACACTCATATATACACACTCACAGTTCATATATAAACATCACACTCGTATATACACACTCACAGTTCATATATAAACATCACACTCATATATTCACATCCACAGTTCATATATAAACATCGCACTTATATACACACACCCACAGTTCATATATAAACATCACACTCATATATACACACCCACAGTTCATATATGAACATCACACTCATATATACACACCCACAGTTCATGTATAAACATCACACTCATCTATGCACACCCACAGTTCATATATAAACATCACACTCATATATACACACCCACAGTTCATGTATAAACATCGCACTCATATATACACACCCACAGTTCATGTATAAACATCACACTCATATATACACACCCACAGTTCATACATAAACATCACACTCATATATACACACCCACAGTTCATATATAAACATCACACTCATATATGCACACCCACAGTTCATATATAAACATCACACTCATATATACACACTCACAGTTCATATATAAACATCACACTCATATATACACACTCACAGTTCATATATAAACATCACACTCATATATACACACCCACAGTTCATGTATAAACATCGCACTCATACATACACACCCACAGTTCATATATAAACATGACACTCATATATACACACCCACAGTTCATGTATAAACATCACACTCATATATACACACCCACAGTTCATGTATAAACATCACACTCATCTATACACACCCACAGTTCATATATAAACATCGCACTTATATATACACACCCACAGTTCATGTATAAACATCACACTCATATATACACACCCACAGTTCATACATAAACATCACACTCATATATACACACCCACAGTTCATATATAAACATCGCACTTATATATACACACCCACAGTTCATATATAAACATCACACTCATATATACACACTCACAGTTCATATATAAACATCACACTCATATATACACAACCACTGTTCATATATAAACATCACACTCATATATACACACCCACAGTTCATATATAAACATCACACTCATATATACACACCCACAGTTCATATATAAACATCACACTCATATATACACACCCACAGATCATATATAAACATCACACTCATATATACATACTCACAGTTCATATATAAACATCACACTCATATATACACACTCACAATTCATATATAAACATCACACTCATATATACACACCCACAGTTCATATATAAACATCACACTCATATATACACACTCACAGTTCATATATAAACATCACACTCATATATACACACTCACAGTTCATATATAAACATCACACTCATATATACACACCCACAGTTCATGTATAAACATCGCACTCATATATACACACCCACAGTTCATATATAAACATCACACTCATATATACACACCCACAGTTCATGTATAAACATCACACTCATATACACACACCCACAGTTCATGTATAAACATCACACTCATCTGTACACACCCACAGTTTTTATATAAACATCACACTCATATATGCACACCCACAGTTCATGTATAAACATCGCACTCATATATACACACCCACAGTTCATGTATAAACATCACACTCATATATACACACCCACAGTTCATACATAAACATCACACTCATATATACACACCCACAGTTCATATATAAACATCACACTCATATATACACACCCACAGTTCATATATAAACATCACACTCATATATACACACCCACAGTTCATATATAAACATCACACTCATATATACACACCCACAGTTCATATATAAACATCGCACTTATATATACACACCCACAGTTCATATATAAACATCACACTCATATATACACACTCACAGTTCATATATAAACATCACACTCATATATACACAACCACTGTTCATATATAAACATCACACTCATATATACACACCCACAGTTCATATATAAACATCACACTCATATATACACACCCACAGTTCATATATAAACATCACACTCATATATACACACCCACAGATCATATATAAACATCACACTCATATATACATACTCACAGTTCATATATAAACATCACACTCATATATACACACTCACAATTCATATATAAACATCACACTCATATATACACACCCACAGTTCATATATAAACATCACACTCATATATACACACTCACAGTTCATATATAAACATCACACTCATATATACACACTCACAGTTCATATATAAACATCACACTCATATATACACACCCACAGTTCATGTATAAACATCGCACTCATATATACACACCCACAGTTCATATATAAACATCACACTCATATATACACACCCACAGTTCATGTATAAACATCACACTCATATACACACACCCACAGTTCATGTATAAACATCACACTCATCTGTACACACCCACAGTTTTTATATAAACATCACACTCATATATGCACACCCACAGTTCATGTATAAACATCGCACTCATATATACACACCCACAGTTCATGTATAAACATCACACTCATATATACACACCCACAGTTCATACATAAACATCACACTCATATATACACACCCACAGTTCATATATAAACATCACACTCATATATACACACCCACAGTTCATATATAAACATCACACTCATATATACACACCCACAGTTCATATATAAACATCACACTCATATATACACACCCACAGTTCATACATAAACATCACACTCATATATACACACCCACAGTTCATATATAAACATCGCACTTATATATACACACCCACAGTTCATATATAAACATCACACTCATATATACACACCCACAGTTCATGTATAAACATCGCACTCATATATACACACCCACAGTTCATGTATAAACATCACACTCATATATACACACTCACAGTTCATATATAAACATCACACTCATATATACACACCCACAGTTCATATATAAATATCACACTCATATATACACACTCACAGTTCATATATAAACATCACACTCATATATACACACTCACAGTTCATATATAAACATCACACTCGTATATACACACTCACAGTTCATATATAAACATCACACTCATATATACACATCCACAGTTCATATATAAACATCACACTCATATATACACACTCACAGTTCATATATAAACATCACACTCATATATACACACCCACAGTTCATATATAAACATCACACTCATATATACACACTCACAGTTCATATATAAACATCACACTCATATATACACACTCACAGTTCATATATAAACATCACACTCATGTATACACACTCACAGTTCATATATAAACATCACACTCATATATACACACCCACAGTTCATGTATAAACATCGCACTCATATATACACACCCACAGTTCATAAATAAACATCACACTCATATATACACACCCACAGTTCATGTATAAACATCACACTCATATATACACACCCACAGTTCATATATAAACATCACACTCATATATACACACCCACAGTTCATGTATAAACATCACACTCATATATACACACCCACAGTTCATGTATAAACATCGCACTCATATATACACACCCACAGTTCATATATAAACATCACACTCATATATACACACTCACAGTTCATATATAAACATCACACTCATATATACACACTCACAGTTCATATATAAACATCACACTCGTATATACACACTCACAGTTCATATATAAACATCACACTCATATATTCACATCCACAGTTCATATATAAACATCGCACTTATATACACACACCCACAGTTCATATATAAACATCACACTCATATATACACACCCACAGTTCATATATGAACATCATACTCATATATACACACCCACAGTTCATGTATAAACATCACACTCATCTATGCACACCCACAGTTCATATATAAACATCACACTCATATATACACACCCACAGTTCATGTATAAACATCGCACTCATATATACACACCCACAGTTCATGTATAAACATCACACTCATATATACACACCCACAGTTCATACATAAACATCACACTCATATATACACACCCACAGTTCATATATAAACATCACACTCATATATGCACACCCACAGTTCATATATAAACATCACACTCATATATACACACCCACAGTTCATACATAAACATCACACTCATATATACACACCCACAGTTCATATATAAACATCGCACTTATATATACACACCCACAGTTCATATATAAACATCACACTCATATATACACACCCACAGTTCATGTATAAACATCGCACTCATATATACACACCCACAGTTCATGTATAAACATCACACTCATATATACACACCCACAGTTCATACATAAACATCACACTCATATATACACACCCACAGTTCATATATAAACATCGCACTTATATATACACACCCACAGTTCATATATAAACATCACACTCATATATACACACCCACAGTTCATGTATAAACATCGCACTCATATATACACACCCACAGTTCATGTATAAACATCACACTCATATATACACACTCACAGTTCATATATAAACATCACACTCATATATACACACCCACAGTTCATATATAAATATCACACTCATATATACACACTCACAGTTCATATATAAACATCACACTCATATATACACACTCACAGTTCATATATAAACATCACACTCGTATATACACACTCACAGTTCATATATAAACATCACACTCATATATACACATCCACAGTTCATATATAAACATCACACTCATATATACACACTCACAGTTCATATATAAACATCACACTCATATATACACACCCACAGTTCATATATAAACATCACACTCATATATACACACTCACAGTTCATATATAAACATCACACTCATATATACACACTCACAGTTCATATATAAACATCACACTCATGTATACACACTCACAGTTCATATATAAACATCACACTCATATATACACACCCACAGTTCATGTATAAACATCGCACTCATATATACACACCCACAGTTCATATATAAACATCACACTCATATATACACACCCACAGTTCATGTATAAACATCACACTCATATATACACACCCACAGTTCATGTATAAACATCACACTCATCTATACACACCCACAGTTCATGTATAAACATCGCACTCATATATACACACCCACAGTTCATATATAAACATCGCACTTATATACACACACCCACAGTTCATATATAAACATCACACTCATATATACACACCCACAGTTCATGTATAAACATCGCACTCATATATACACACCCACAGTTCATGTATAAACATCACACTCATATATACACACTCACAGTTCATATATAAACATCACACTCATATATACACACCCACAGTTCATATATAAACATCACACTCATATATACACACTCACAGTTCATATATAAACATCACACTCATATATACACACTCACAGTTCATATATAAACATCACACTCGTATATACACACTCACAGTTCATATATAAACATCACACTCATATATTCACATCCACAGTTCATATATAAACATCACACTCATATATACACACTCACAGTTCATATATAAACATCACACTCATATATACACACCCACAGTTCATATTTAAACATCACACTCATATATACACACCCACAGATCATATATAAACATCACACTCATATATACACACTCACAGTTCATATATAAACATCACACTCATATATACACACCCACAGTTCATATATAAACATCACACTCATATATACACACTCACAGTTCATATATAAACATCACACTCATATATGCACACTCACAGTTCATATATAAACATCACACTCATATATACACACCCACAGTTCATATATAAACATCACACTCATATATACACACTCACAGTTCATATATAAACATCACACTCATATATGCACACTCACAGTTCATATATAAACATCACACTCATATATACACACCCACAGTTCATGTATAAACATCGCACTCATATATACACACCCACAGTTCATATATGAACATCACACTCATATATACACACCCACAGTTCATATATAAACATCACACTCATATATACACACCCACAGTTCATGTATAAACATCGCACTCATATATACACACCCACAGTTCATGTATAAACATCACACTCATATATACACACCCACAGTTCATACATAAACATCACACTCATATATACACACCCATAGTTCATATATAAACATCACACTCATATATGCACACCCACAGTTCATGTATAAACATCACACTCATATATACACACCCACAGTTCATACATAAACATCACACTCATATATACACACCCACAGTTCATATATAAACATCGCACTTATATATACACACCCACAGTTCATATATAAACATCACACTCATATATACACACCCACAGTTCATGTATAAACATCGCACTCATATATACACACCCACAGTTCATGTATAAACATCACACTCATATATACACACTCACAGTTCATATATAAACATCACACTCATATATACACACCCACAGTTCATATATAAACATCACACTCATATATACACACTCACAGTTCATATATAAACATCACACTCATATATACACACCCACAGTTAATGTATAAACATCACACTCATAGAAACACACCCACAGTTCATATATAAACATCACACTCATATATACACACCCACAGTTCATGTATAAACATCACACTCATATATACACACCCACAGTTCATACATAAACATCACACTCATATATACACACCCACAGTTCATATATATATACATCACACTCATATATACACACCCACAGTTCATACATAAACATCACACTCATATATACACACCCACAGTTCATACATAAACATCACACTCATATATACACACCCACAGTTCATACATAAACATCACACTCATATATACACACCCACAGTTCATATATAAACATCGCACTTATATATACACACCCACAGTTCAAATATAAACATCACACTCATATATACTTACCCACAGTTCATGTATAAACATCGCACTCATATATACACACCCACAGTTCATGTATAAACATCACACTCATATATACACACTCACAGTTCATACCTAAACATCGCACTCATATATACACACCCACAGTTCATGGAAAACATCACACTCATATATACACACTCACAGTTCATACATAAACATCGCACCCATATATACACACTCACAGTTCTTATATAAACATCACACTCATATATACACACTCACAGTTCATATATAAACATCACACTCATATATACACACCCACAGTTCATGTATAAATATCGCACTCATATATACACACCCACAGTTCATATATAAACATCACACTCATATATACACACTCACAGTTCATATATAAACATCACACTCATATATACACACCCACAGTTCATATATAAACATGACACTCATATATACACACTCACAGTTCATATATAAACATCACACTCATATATACACACTCACAGTTCATATATAAACATCACACTCATATATACACACCCACAGTTCATGTATAAACATCACACTCATATATACACACCCACAGTTCATGTATAAACATCACACTCATATATACACACCCACAGTTCATGTATAAACATCGCACTCATATATACACACCCACAGTTCATGTATAAACATCACACTCATATATACACACCCACAGTTCATACATAAACATCGCACTCATATATACACACCCACAGTTCATATATAAACATCGCACTTATATATACACACCCACAGTTCATATATAAACATCACACTCATATATACACACCCACAGTTCATGGATAAACATCGCACTCATATATACACACCCACAGTTCATGTATAAACATCACACTCATATATACACACTCACAGTTCATATATAAACATCACACTCATATATACACACCCACAGTTCATATATAAACATCACACTCATATATACACACTCACAGTTCATATATAAACATCACACTCAAAAATACACACCCACAGTTAATGTATAAACATCACACTCATATATACACACCCACAGTTCATATATAAACATCACACTCATATATACACACCCACAGTTCATGTATAAACATCGCACTCATATATACACACCCACAGTTCATGTATAAACATCACACTCATATATACACACCCACAGTTCATACATAAACATCACACTCATATATACACACCCACAGTTCATATATATATACATCACACTCATATATACACACCCACAGTTCATACATAAACATCACACTCATATATACACACCCACAGTTCATACATAAACATCACACTCATATATACACACCCACAGTTCATACATAAACATCACACTCATATATACACACCCACAGTTCATATATAAACATCGCACTTATATATACACACCCACAGTTCAAATATGAACATCACACTCATATATACACACCCACAGTTCATGTATAAACATCGCACTCATATATACACACCCACAGTTCATGTATAAACATCACACTCATATATACACACTCACAGTTCATACCTAAACATCGCACTCATATATGCACACCCACAGTTCATGTATAAACATCACACTCATATATACACACTCACAGTTCATACATAAACATCGCACTCATATATACACACCCACAGTTCATGTATAAACATCGCACTCATATATACACACCCACAGTTCATGTATGAACATCACACTCATATATACACACTCACAGTTCATATATAAACATCGCACTCATATATACACACCCACAGTTCATATATAAACATCACACTCATACATACACACCCACACTTCATGTATAAACATCACACTCATATATACACACCCACAGTTAATGTATAAACATCACACTCATATATACACACCCACAGTTCATATATAAACATCACACTCATATATACACACCCACAGTTCATACATAAACATCACACTCATATATACACACCCACAGTTCATATATATACATCACACTCATAAAAACACACCCACAGTTCATACATAAACATCACACTCATATATACACACCCACAGTTCATACATAAACATCACACTCATATATACACACCCACAGTTCATACATAAACATCACACTCATATATACACACCCACAGTTCATATATAAACATCGCACTTATATATACACACCCACAGTTCAAATATAAACATCACACTCATATATACACACCCACAGTTCATGTATAAACATCGCACTCATATATACACACCCACAGTTCATGTATAAACATCACACTCATATATACACACTCACAGTTCATACATAAACATCGCACCCATATATACACACACACAGTTCATATATAAACATCACACTCGTATATACACACTCACAGTTCATATATAAACATCACACTCATATATACACACCCACAGTTCATATATAAACATCACACTCATATATACACACTCACAGTTCATATATAAACATCACACTCATATATACACACCTACAGTTCATATATAAACATCACACTCATATTTCCACACCCACAGTTCATATATAAACATCACACTCATATATACACACTCACAGTTCATATATAAACATCACACTCATATATACACACCCACAGTTCATATATAAACATCACACTCATATATACACATCCACAGTTCATATATAAACATCACACTCAGATATACACACCCACAGTTCATATATAAACATCACACTCATATATACACACCCACAGTTCATATATAAACATCACACTCATATATACACACTCACAGTTCATATATAAACATCACACTCATATATACACACCCACAGTTCATATATAAACATCACACTCGTATATACACACGCACAGTTCATGTATAAACATCACACTCATATACACACACACACAGTTCATATATAAACATCACACTCATATATACACACCCACAGATCATATATAAATATCACACTCATATATACACACTCACAGTTCATATATAAACATCACACTCATATATACACACCCACAGTTCATATATAAACATCACACTCATATATACACACCCACAGTTCATGTATAAACATCACACTCGTATATGCACACCCACAGTTCATATATAAACATCACACTCATATATACACACCCACAGTTCATATATAAACATCACACTCATATATACACACCCACAGTTCATATATAAACACCCACAGTTCATATATAAACATCACACTCATATATACACACTCACAGTTCATATATAAACATCACACTCATATATACACACCCACAGTTCATATATAAACACCCACAGTTCATATATAAACATCACACTCATATATACACACCCACAGTTCATATATAAACATCACACTCACATATACACACTCACAGTTCATATATAAACATCACACTCATATATACACACTCACAGTTCATATATAAACATCACACTCATATATACACACCCACAGTTCATATATAAAAATCACACTCATATATACACACTCACAGTTCATATATAAACATCACACTCATATATACACACTCACAGTTCATATATAAACATTGCACTCATATATACACACCCACAGTTCATGTATAAATATCAGACTCATATATACACACCCACAGTTCATGTATAAACATCACACTCATGTATACACACCCACAGTTCATATATAAACATCACACTCATATATGCACAACCACAGTTCATGTATAAACATCACACTCGTATATACACACCCACAGTTCATGTATAAACATCACACTTGTATATGCGCACCCACAGTTCATGTATAAACATCACACTCATATATACACACCCACAGTTCATATATAAACATCACACTCGTATATACACACTCACAGTTCATATATAAACATCACACTCATATATACACACCCACAGTTCATATATAAACATCACACTCATATATACACACCCACAGTTCATATATAAACATCACACTCGTATATACACACTCACAGTTCATATATAAACATCACACTCGTATATACACACTCACAGTTCATATATAAACATCACACTCGTATATACGCACTCACAGTTCATATATAAACATCACACTCATATATACACACCCACAGTTCATGTATAAACATTGCACTCATATATACACACCCACAGTTCATGTATAAACATCACACTCATATATACACACCCACTGTACATGTATAAACATCGCACTCATATATACACACCCACAGTTCATGTATAAACATCACACTCATATATGCACACCCACAGTTCATGTATCAACATCACACTCATATATACACACCCACAGTTCATATATAAACATCGCACTCATATATACACACACCCACAGTTCATGTATAAACATCACACTCATATATACACACCCACAGTTCATACATAAACATCACACTCATATATACACACCCACAGTTCATATATAAACATCACACTCATATATACACACCCACAGTTCATATATAAACATCACACTCATATATACACACCCACAGTTCATACATAAACATCACACTCATATATACACACCCACAGTTCATATATAAACATCACACTCATATATACACACCCACAGTTCATGTATAAACATCACACTCATATATACACACCCACAGTTCATACATAAACATCACACTCATATATACACACCCACAGTTCATATATAAACATCACACTCATATATACACACCCACAGTTCATGTATAAACATCGCACTCATATATACACACCCACAGTTTATGTATAAACATCACACTCATATATACACACTCACAGTTCATATATAAACATCACACTCATATATGCACACCCACAGTTCATATATAAACATCACACTCATATGTACACACTCACAGTTCATATATAAACATCACACTCATATATACACACTCACAGTTCATATATAAACATCACACTCATATATACACACCCACAGTTCATGTATAAACATCGCACTCATATATATACACCCACAGTTCATATATAAACATCACACTCATATATACACACCCACAGTTCATATATAAACATCACACTCATATATACACACCCACAGTTCATATATAAACATCACACTCATATATACACACTCACAGTTCATATATAAACATCACACTCATATATACACACTCACAGTTCATATATAAACATCACACTCATATATACACACCCACAGTTCATGTATAAACATCGCACTCATATATACACACCCACAGTTCATACATAAACATCACACTCATATATACACTCCCACAGTTCATATATAAACATCGCACTCATATATACACACCCACTGTTCATATATAAACATCGCACTCATATATACACACCCACAGTTCATATATAAACATCACACTCATATATACACACCCACAGTTAATACATAAACATCACACTCATATATACACACCCACAGTTCATATATAAACATCGCACTTATATATACACACCCACAGTTCATATATAAACATCACACTCATATATACACACCCACAGTTCATGTATAAACATCGCACTCATATATACACACCCACAGTTCATGTATAAACATCACACTCATAAATACACACTCACAGTTCATACCTAAACATCGCACTCATATATGCACACCCACAGTTCATATATAAACATCACACTCGTATATACACACCCACAGTTCATACATAAACATCACACTCATATATACACACCCACAGTTCATGTATAAACATCACACTCATATACACACACTCACAGTTCGTACATAAACATCACACTCATATATGCACACCCACAGTTCATGTATAAACATCACACTCATATTTTCACACTCACAGTTCACACATAAACATCGCACCCATATATACACACCCACAATTCATATATAAACATCACACTCATATATACACACCCACAGTTCATATATAAACATCACATTCATATATACACACCCACAGTTCATATATAAACATCACACTCATATATACACACCCACAGTTCATATATAAACATCACACTCGTATATACACACCCACAGTTCATGTATAAACATCACACTCACATATACACACCCACAGTTCATATATAAACATCACACTCATATATACACTCCCACAGTTCATATATAAACATCACACTCATATATACACACCCACAGTTCATACATAAACATCACACTCATATATACACACCCACAGTTCATATATAAACATCGCACTTATATATACACACCCACAGTTCATATATAAACATCACACTCATATATACACACCCACAGTTCATATATAAACATCGCACTCATATATACACACCCACAGTTCATACATAAACATCACACTCATATATACACACCCACAGTTCATATATAAACATCGCACTTATATATACACACCCACAGTTCATATATAAACATCACACTCATATATACACACCCACAGTTCATGTATAAACATCGCACTCATATATACACACCCACAGTTCATGTATAAACATCACACTCATATATACACACTCACAGTTCATACCTAAACATCGCACTCATATATACACACCCACAGTTCATGTATAAACATCACACTCATATATACACACTCACAGTTCATATATAAACATCACACTCATCTATACACACCCACAGTTCATATATAAACATCACACTCATATATACACACCCACAGTTCATATATAAACATCACACTCATATATACACACTCACAGTTCATATATAAACATCACACTCATATATACACACCCACAGTTCATGTATAAACATCGCACTCATATATACACACCCACAGTTCATACATAAACATCACACTCATATCTACACTCCCACAGTTCATATATAAACATCGCACTCATATATACACACCCACAGTTCATATATAAACATCGCACTCATATATACACACCCACAGTTCATATATAAACATCACACTCATATATACACACCCACAGTTCATACATAAACATCACACTCATATATACACACCCACAGTTAATACATAAACATCACACTCATATATACACACCCACAGTTCATATATAAACATCGCACTTATATATACACACCCACAGTTCATATATAAACATCACACTCATATATACACACCCACAGTTCATGTATAAACATCGCACTCATATATACACACCCACAGTTCATGTATAAACATCACACTCATAAATACACACTCACAGTTCATACCTAAACATCGCACTCATATATGCACACCCACAGTTCATATATAAACATCACACTCGTATATACACACCCACAGTTCATACATAAACATCGCACTCATATATACACACCCACAGTTCATATATAAACATCACACTCATATATACACACTCACAGTTCATATATAAACATCACACTCATATATACACACCCACAGTTCATATATAAACACCCACAGTTCATATATAAACATCACACTCATATATACACACCCACAGTTCATATATAAACATCACACTCACATATACACACTCACAGTTCATATATAAACATCACACTCATATATACACACTCACAGTTCATATATAAACATCACACTCATATATACACACCCACAGTTCATATATAAAAATCACACTCATATATACACACTCACAGTTCATATATAAACATCACACTCATATATACACACTCACAGTTCATATATAAACATTGCACTCATATATACACACCCACAGTTCATGTATAAATATCAGACTCATATATACACACCCACAGTTCATGTATAAACATCACACTCATGTATACACACCCACAGTTCATATATAAACATCACACTCATATATGCACAACCACAGTTCATGTATAAACATCACACTCGTATATACACACCCACAGTTCATGTATAAACATCACACTTGTATATGCACACCCTCAGTTCATGTATAAACATCACACTCATATATACACACCCACAGTTCATATATAAACATCACACTCGTATATACACACTCACAGTTCATATATAAACATCACACTCATATATACACACCCACAGTTCATATATAAACATCACACTCATATATACACACCCACAGTTCATATATAAACATCACACTCGTATATACACACTCACAGTTCATATATAAACATCACACTCGTATATACACACTCACAGTTCATATATAAACATCACACTCGTATATACGCACTCACAGTTCATATATAAACATCACACTCATATATACACACCCACAGTTCATGTATAAACATTGCACTCATATATACACACCCACAGTTCATGTATAAACATCACACTCATATATACACACCCACTGTACATGTATAAACATCGCACTCATATATACACACCCACAGTTCATGTATAAACATCACACTCATATATACACACCCACAGTTCATGTATAAACATCACACTCATATATACACACCCACAGTTCATATATAAACATCGCACTCATATATACACACACCCACAGTTCATGTATAAACATCACACTCATATATACACACCCACAGTTCATACATAAACATCACACTCATATATACACACCCACAGTTCATATATAAACATCACACTCATATATACACACCCACAGTTCATATATAAACATCACACTCATATATACACACCCACAGTTCATACATAAACATCACACTCATATATACACACCCACAGTTCATACATAAACATCACACTCATATATACACACCCACAGTTCATACATAAACATCACACTCATATATACACACCCACAGTTCATGTATAAACATCGCACTCATATATACACACCCACAGTTTATGTATAAACATCACACTCATATATACACACTCACAGTTCATATATAAACATCACACTCATATATGCACACCCACAGTTCATATATAAACATCACACTCATATGTACACACTCACAGTTCATATATAAACATCACACTCATATATACACACTCACAGTTCATATATAAACATCACACTCATATATACACACCCACAGTTCATGTATAAACATCGCACTCATATATACACACCCACAGTTCATATATAAACATCACACTCATATATACACACCCACAGTTCATATATAAACATCACACTCATATATACACACCCACAGTTCATATATAAACATCACACTCATATATACACACTCACAGTTCATATATAAACATCACACTCATATATACACACTCACAGTTCATATATAAACATCACACTCATATATACACACCCACAGTTCATGTATAAACATCGCACTCATATATACACACCCACAGTTCATACATAAACATCACACTCATATATACACTCCCACAGTTCATATATAAACATCGCACTCATATATACACACCCACTGTTCATATATAAACATCGCACTCATATATACACACCCACAGTTCATATATAAACATCACACTCATATATACACACCCACAGTTAATACATAAACATCACACTCATATATACACACCCACAGTTCATATATAAACATCGCACTTATATATACACACCCACAGTTCATATATAAACATCACACTCATATATACACACCCACAGTTCATGTATAAACATCGCACTCATATATACACACCCACAGTTCATGTATAAACATCACACTCATAAATACACACTCACAGTTCATACCTAAACATCGCACTCATATATGCACACCCACAGTTCATATATAAACATCACACTCGTATATACACACCCACAGTTCATACATAAACATCACACTCATATATACACACCCACAGTTCATGTATAAACATCACACTCATATACACACACTCACAGTTCGTACATAAACATCACACTCATATATGCACACCCACAGTTCATGTATAAACATCACACTCATATTTTCACACTCACAGTTCACACATAAACATCGCACCCATATATACACACCCACAATTCATATATAAACATCACACTCATATATACACACCCACAGTTCATATATAAACATCACATTCATATATACACACCCACAGTTCATATATAAACATCACACTCATATATACACACCCACAGTTCATATATAAACATCACACTCGTATATACACACCCACAGTTCATGTATAAACTACACACTCACATATACACACCCACAGTTCATATATAAACATCACACTCATATATACACTCCCACAGTTCATATATAAACATCACACTCATATATACACACCCACAGTTCATACATAAACATCACACTCATATATACACACCCACAGTTCATATATAAACATCGCACTTATATATACACACCCACAGTTCATATATAAACATCACACTCATATATACACACCCACAGTTCATATATAAACATCGCACTCATATATACACACCCACAGTTCATACATAAACATCACACTCATATATACACACCCACAGTTCATATATAAACATCGCACTTATATATACACACCCACAGTTCATATATAAACATCACACTCATATATACACACCCACAGTTCATGTATAAACATCGCACTCATATATACACACCCACAGTTCATGTATAAACATCACACTCATATATACACACTCACAGTTCATACCTAAACATCGCACTCATATATACACACCCACAGTTCATGTATAAACATCACACTCATATATGCACACTCACAGTTCATATATAAACATCACACTCATATATACACACTCACAGTTCATATATAAACATCACACTCATCTATACACACCCACAGTTCATATATAAACATCACACTCATATATACACACCCACAGTTCATATATAAACATCACACTCATATATACACACTCACAGTTCATATATAAACATCACACTCATATATACACACCCACAGTTCATGTATAAACATCGCACTCATATATACACACCCACAGTTCATACATAAACATCACACTCATATCTACACTCCCACAGTTCATATATAAACATCGCACTCATATATACACACCCACAGTTCATATATAAACATCGCACTCATATATACACACCCACAGTTCATATATAAACATCACACTCATATATACACACCCACAGTTCATACATAAACATCACACTCATATATACACACCCACAGTTAATACATAAACATCACACTCATATATACACACCCACAGTTCATATATAAACATCGCACTTATATATACACACCCACAGTTCATGTATAAACATCGCACTCATATATACACACCCACAGTTCATGTATAAACATCACACTCATATATACACACCCACAGTTCATGTATAAACATCGCACTCATATATACACACCCACAGTTCATGTATAAACATCACACTCATAAATACACACTCACAGTTCATACCTAAACATCGCACTCATATATGCACACCCACAGTTCATATATAAACATCACACTCGTATATACACACCCACAGTTCATACATAAACATCACACTCATATATACACACCCACAGTTCATGTATAAACATCACACTCATATATACACACTCACAGTTCATACATAAACATCACACTCATATATACACACCCACAGTTCATGTATAAACATCACACTCATATATACACACTCACAGTTCACACATAAACATCGCACCCATATATACACACCCACAATTCATATATAAACATCACACTCATATATACACACCCACAGTTCATATATAAACATCACACTCATATATACACACCCACAGTTCATATATAAACATCACACTCATATATACACACCCACAGTTCATATATAAACATCACACTCGTATATACACACCCACAGTTCATGTATAAACATCACACTCATATATACACACCCACAGTTCATATATAAACATCACACTCATATATACACTCCCACAGTTCATATATAAACATCACACTCATATATACACACCCACAGTTCATACATAAACATCACACTCATATATACACACCCACAGTTCATATATAAACATCGCACTTATATGTACACACCCACAGTTCATATATAAACATCACACTCATATATACACACCCACAGTTCATATATAAACATCACACTCATATATACACACCCACAGTTCATACATAAACATCACACTCATATATACACACCCACAGTTCATATATAAACATCGCACTTATATATACACACCCACAGTTCATATATAAACATCACACTCATATATACACACCCACAGTTCATGTATAAACATCGCACTCATATATACACACCCACAGTTCATGTATAAACATCACACTCATATATACACACCCACAGTTCATATATAAACATCACACTCGTATATACACACCCACAGTTCATGTATAAACATCACACTCATATATACACACCCACAGTTCATGTATAAACATCACACTCATATATACACACTCACAGTTCATACCTAAACATCGCACTCATATATACACACCCACAGTTCATGTATAAACATCACACTCATATATACACACTCACAGTTCATATATAAACATCACACTCATATATACACACCCACAGTTCATATATAAACATCACACTCGTATATACACACCCACAGTTCATATATAAACATCACACTCATATATACACACCCACAGTTCATATATAAACATCACACTCATATATACACACCCACAGTTCATATATAAACATCACACTCATATATACACACTCACAGTTCATATATAAACATCACACTCATATATACACACTCACAGTTCATATATAAACATCACACTCATATATACACACTCACAGTTCATATATAAACATCACACTCGTATATACACACTCACAGTTCATATATAAACATCACACTCACATATGCACATCCACAGTTCATATATAAACATCACACTCATATATACACACTCACAGTTCATATATAAACATCACACTCATATATACACACCCACAGTTCATATTTAAACATCACACTCATATATACACACCCACAGATCATATATAAACATCACACTCATATATACACACTCACAGTTCATATATAAACATCACACTCATATATACACACCCACAGTTCATATATAAACATCACACTCATATATACACACTCACAGTTCATATATAAACATCACACTCATATATGCACACTCACAGTTCATATATAAACATCACACTCATATATACACACCCACAGTTCATGTATAAACATCGCACTCATATATACACACCCACAGTTCATATATGAACATCACACTCATATATACACACCCACAGTTCATGTATAAACATCACACTCATATATACACACCCACAGTTCATGTATAAACATCGCACTCATATATACACACCCACAGTTCATGTATAAACATCACACTCATATATACACACCCACAGTTCATACATAAACATCACACTCATATATACACACCCACAGTTCATATATAAACATCACACTCATATATACACACCCACAGTTCATACATAAACATCACACTCATATATGCACACCCACAGTTCATATATAAACATCACACTCACATATACACACCCACAGTTCATACATAAACATCACACTCATATATACACACCCACAGTTCATATATAAACATCGCACTTATATATACACACCCACAGTTCATATATAAACATCACACTCATATATACACACCCACAGTTCATGTATAAACATCGCACTCATATATACACACCCACAGTTCATGTATCAACATCACACTCATATATACACACTCACAGTTCATATATAAACATCACACTCATATATACACACCCACAGTTCATATATAAACATCACACTCATATATACACACTCACAGTTCATATATAAACATCACACTCATATATACACACCCACAGTTAATGTATAAACATCACACTCATATATACACACCCACAGTTCATATATAAACATCACACTCATATATACACACCCACAGTTCATGTATAAACATCACACGCATATATACACACCCACAGTTCATACATAAACATCACACTCATATATACACACCCACAGTTCATATATATATACATCACACTCATATATACACACCCACAGTTCATACATAAACATCACACTCATAAAAACACACCCACAGTTCATACATAAACATCACACTCATATATACACACCCACAGTTCATACATAAACATCACACTCATATATACACACCCACAGTTCATATATAAACATCGCACTTATATATACACACCCACAGTTCAAATATAAACATCACACTCATATATACATACCCACAGTTCATGTATAAACATCGCACTCATATATACACACCCACAGTTCATGTATAAACATCACACTCATATATACACACTCACAGTTCATACCTAAACATCGCACTCATATATACACACCCACAGTTCATGTATAAACATCACACTCATATATACACACTCACAGTTCATACATAAACATCGCACCCATATATACACACTCACAGTTCTTATATAAACATCACACTCATATATACACACTCACAGTTCATATATAAACATCACACTCATATATACACACCCACAGTTCATGTATAAATATCGCACTCATATATACACACCCACAGTTCATATATGAACATCACACTCATATATACACACCCACAGTTCATATATAAACATCGCACTTATATATACACACCCACAGTTCATGTATAAACATCACACTCATATATACACACCCACAGTTCATACATAAACATCACACTCATATATACACACCCACAGTTCATATATATACATCACACTCATATATACACACCCACAGTTCATACATAAACATCACACTCATATATGCACACGCACAGTTCATACATAAACATCACACTCATATATACACACCCACAGTTCATACGTAAACATCACACTCATATATACACACCCACAGTTCATATATAAACATCGCACTTATATATACACACCCACAGTTCAAATATAAACATCACACTCATATATACATACCCACAGTTCATGTATAAACATCGCACTCATATATACACACCCACAGTTCATGTATAAACATCACACTCATATATACACACTCACAGTTCATACCTAAACATCGCACTCATATATACACACCCACAGTTCATGTATAAACATCACACTCATATATACACACTCACAGTTCATACATAAACATCGCACCCATATATACACACTCACAGTTCTTATATAAACATCACACTCATATATACACACTCACAGTTCATATATAAACATCACACTCATATATACACACCCACAGTTCATGTATAAATATCGCACTCATATATACACACCCAGAGTTCATATATGAACATCACACTCATATATACACACCCACAGTTCATGTATAAACATCACACTCATATATACACACCCACAGTTCATATATAAACATCACACTCATATATACACACCCACAGTTCATACATAAACATCACACTCATATATACACACCCACAGTTCATATATAAACATCGCACTTATATATACACACCCACAGATCATATATAAACATCACACTCATATATACACACTCACAGTTCATATATAAACATCACACTCATATATACACACCCACAGTTCATATATAAACATCACACTCGTATATACACACCCACAGTTCATGTATAAACATCACACTCATATATACACACCCACAGTTCATACATAAACATCACACTCATATATACACACCCACAGTTCATATATAAACATCACACTCATATATACACACCCACAGTTCATATATAAACATCACACTCGTATATACACACCCACAGTTCATGTATAAACATCACACTCATATATACACACCCACAGTTCATACATAAACATCACACTCATATATACACACCCACAGTTCATATATAAACATCACACTCTATATATGAACTGTGGGTGTGTATATATAACATCACACTCATATATACACACCCACAGTTCATGTATAAACATCGCACTCATATATACACACCCACAGTTCATGTATAAACATCACACTCATATATACACACCCACAGTTCATGTATAAACATCGCACTCATATATACACACCCACAGTTCATGTATAAACATCACACTCATATATACACACCCACAGTTCATACATAAACATCACACTCATATATACACACCCACAGTTCATATATAAACATCACACTCTATATATGAACTGTGGGTGTGTATATATAACATCACACTCATATATGCACACCCACAGTTCATATATAAACATCACACTCATATATACACACCCACAGTTCATACATAAACATCACACTCATATATACACACCCACAGTTCATACATAAACATCGCACTTATATATACACACCCACAGTTCATATATAAACATCACACTCATATATACACACCCACAGTTCATGTATAAACATCGCACTCATATATACACACCCACAGTTCATGTATAAACATCACACTCATTTATACACACTCACAGTTCATATATAAACATCACACTCATGTATACACACCCACAGTTCATATATAAACATCACACTCATATATACACACTCACAGTTCATATATAAACATCACACTCAAAAATACACACCCACAGTTAATGTATAAACATCACACTCATATATACACACCCACAGTTCATATATAAACATCACACTCATATATACACACTCACAGTTCATATATAAACATCACACTCATATATACACACCCACAGTTCATGTATAAACATCGCACTCATATATACACACCCACAGTTCATGTATAAACATCACACTCATATATACACACTCACAGTTCATATATAAACATCACACTCATGTATACACACCCACAGTTCATATATAAACATCACACTCATATATACACACTCACAGTTCATATATAAACATCACACTCATGTATACACACTCACAGTTCATATATAAACATCACACTCAAAAATACACACCCACAGTTAATGTATAAACATCACACTCATATATACACACCCACAGTTCATATATAAACATCACACTCATATATACACACTCACAGTTCATATATAAACATCACACTCATATATACACACCCACAGTTCATATATAAACATCACACTCATATATACACACTCACAGTTCATACATAAACATCACACTCATATATACACACCCACAGTTCATATATAAACATCACACTCTATGTATGAACTGTGGGTGTGTATATATAACATCACACTCATATATGCACACCCACAGTTCATATATAAACATCACACTCATATATACACACCCACAGTTCATACATAAACATCACACTCATATATACACACCCACAGTTCATATATAAACATCGCACTTATATATACACACCCACAGTTCATATATAAACATCACACTCATATATACACACCCACAGTTCATGTATAAACATCGCACTCATATATACACACCCACAGTTCATGTATAAACATCACACTCATATATACACACTCACAGTTCATATATAAACATCACACTCATATATACACACCCACAGTTCATATATAAACATCACACTCATATATACACACTCACAGTTCATATATAAACATCACACTCAAAAATACACACCCACAGTTAATGTATAAACATCACACTCATATATACACACCCACAGTTCATATATAAACATCACACTCATATATACACACCCACAGTTCATGTATAAACATCGCACTCATACATACACACCCACAGTTCATGTATAAACATCACACTCATATATACACACCCACAGTTCATACATAAACATCACACTCATATATACACACCCACAGTTCATATATATATACATCACACTCATATATACACACCCACAGTTCATACATAAACATCACACTCATATATACACACCCACAGTTCATACATAAACATCACACTCATATATACACACCCACAGTTCATACATAAACATCACACTCATATATACACACCCACAGTTCATATATAAACATCGCACTTATATATACACACCCACAGTTCAAATATGAACATCACACTCATATATACACACCCACAGTTCATGTATAAACATCGCACTCATATATACACACCCACAGTTCATGTATAAACATCACACTCATATATACACACTCACAGTTCATACCTAAACATCGCACTCATATATGCACACCCACAGTTCATGTATAAACATCACACTCATATATACACACTCACAGTTCATACATAAACATCGCACCCATATATACACACTCACAGTTCATATATAAACATCACACTCATATATACACACTCACAGTTCATATATAAACATCACACTCATATATACACACCCACAGTTCATGTATAAACATCACACTCATATATACACACGCACAGTTCATATATAAACATCACACTCATACATACACACCCACAGTTCATATATGAACATCACACTCATATATGCACACCCACAGTTCATGTATAAATATCACACTCATATATACACACCCACAGTTCATCTATAAACATCACACTCATATATACACACCCACAGTTCATGTATAAACATCGCACTCATATATACACACCCACAGTTCATGTATAAACATCACACTCATATATGCACACCCACAGTTCATACATAAACATCACACTCATATATACACACCCACAGTTCATATATAAACATCACACTCATATATACACACCCACAGTTCATATATAAAATTCACACTCATATGTACACACCCACAGTTCATACATAAACATCACACTCATATATACACACCCACAGTTCATGTATAAACATCACACTCATATATGCACACCCACAGTTCATACATAAACATCGCACTTATATATACACACCCAAAGTTCATATATAAACATCACACTCATATATACACACCCACAGTTCATGGATAAACATCGCACTCATATATACACACCCACAGTTCATGTATGAACATCACACTCATATATACACACTCACAGTTCATATATAAACATCGCACTCATATATACACACCCACAGTTCATGTATAAACATCGCACTCATATATACACACCCACAGTTCATGTATAAACATCACACTCATATATACACACCCACAGTTCATACATAAACATCACACTCATATATACACACCCACAGTTCATATATATACATCACACTCATAAAAACACACCCACAGTTCATACATAAACATCACACTCATATATACACACCCACAGTTCATACATAAACATCACACTCATATATACACACCCACAGTTCATATATAAACATCGCACTTATATATACACACCCACAGTTCAAATATAAACATCACACTCATATATACACACCCACAGTTCATGTATAAACATCGCACTCATATATACACACCCACAGTTCATGTATAAACATCACACTCATATATACACACTCACAGTTCATACATAAACATCGCACCCATATATACACACACACAGTTCATATATAAACATCACACTCGTATATACACACTCACAGTTCATATATAAACATCACACTCATATATACACACCCACAGTTCATATATAAACATCACACTCATATATACACACTCACAGTTCATATATAAACATCACACTCATATATACAGACCTACAGTTCATATATAAACATCACACTCATATTTCCACACCCACAGTTCATATATAAACATCACACTCATATATACACACTCACAGTTCATATATAAACATCACACTCATATATACACACCCACAGTTCATATATAAACATCACACTCATATATACACATCCACAGTTCATATATAAACATCACACTCATATATACACACCCACAGTTCATATATAAACATCACACTCATATATACACACCCACAGTTCATATATAAACATCACACTCATATATACACACTCACAGTTCATATATAAACATCACACTCATATATACACACCCACAGTTCATATATAAACATCACACTCGTATATACACACGCACAGTTCATGTATAAACATCACACTCATATATACACACTCACAGTTCATATATAAACATCACACTCATATATACACACCCACAGATCATACATAAATATCACACTCATATATACACACTCACAGTTCATATATAAACATCACACTCATATATACACACCCACAGTTCATATATAAACATCACACTCATATATACACACCCACAGTTCATGTATAAACATCACACTCGTATATGCACACCCACAGTTCATATATAAACATCACACTCATATATACACACCCACAGTTCATATATAAACATCACACTCATATATACACACCCACAGTTCATATATAAACACCCACAGTTCGTATATAAACATCACACTCATATATACACACCCACAGTTCATGTATAAACATCGCACTCATATATACACACCCACAGTTCATGTATAAACACCCACAGTTCATATATAAACATCACACTCATATATACACACCCACAGTTCAGATATAAACATCACACTCATATATACACACTCACAGTTCATATATAAACATCACACTCATATATACACACTCACAGTTCATATATAAACATCACACTCATATATACACACCCACAGTTCATATATAAACATCACACTCACATATACACACTCACAGTTCATATATAAACATCACACTCATATATACACACTCACAGTACATATATAAACATCGCACTCATATATACACACCCACAGTTCATGTATAAATATCAGCCTCATATATACACACCCACAGTTCATGTATAAACATCACACTCATATATACACACCCACAGTTCATATATAAACATCACACTCATATATACACACCCACAGTTCATGTATAAACATCACACTTGTATATGCACACCCACAGTTCATGTATAAACATCACACTCATATATACACACCCACAGTTCATATATAAACATCACACTCGTATATACACACTCACAGTTCATATATAAACATCACACTCATATATACACACCCACAGTTCATATATAAACATCACACTCGTATATACACACCCACAGTTCATATATAAACATCACACTCATATATACACACTCACAGTTCATATATAAACATCACACTCATATATACACACCTACAGTTCATATATAAACATCACACTCATATTTCCACACCCACAGTTCATATATAAACATCACACTCATATATACACACTCACAGTTCATATATAAACATCACACTCATATATACACACCCACAGTTCATATATAAACATCACACTCGTATATACACACGCACAGTTCATGTATAAACATCACACTCATATATACACACTCACAGTTCATATATAAACATCACACTCATATATACCCACCCACAGATCATATATAAACATCACACTCATATATACACACTCACAGTTCATATATAAACATCACACTCATATATACACACCCACAGTTCATATATAAACATCACACTCATATATACACACCCACAGTTTATATATAAACATCACACTCATATATACACACCCACAGTTCATATATAAACACCCACAGTTCATATATAAACATCACACTCATATATACACACTCACAGTTCATATATAAACATCACACTCATATATACACACCCACAGTTCATATATAAACACCCACAGTTCATATATCAACATCACACTCATATATACACACCCACAGTTCATATATAAACATCACACTCATATATACACACTCACAGTTCATATATAAACATCACACTCATATATACACAATTACAGTTCATATATAAACATCACACTCATATATACACACCCACAGTTCATATATAAAAATCACACTCATATATACACACTCACAGTTCATATATAAACATCACACTCATATATACACACTCACAGTTCATATATAAACATCACACTCATATATACACACCCACAGTTCATGGATAAATATCAGACTCATATATACACACCCACAGTTCATGTATAAACATCACACTCATATATACACACCCACAGTTCATATATAAACATCACACTCATATATACACACTCACAGTTCATATATAAACATCACACTCATATATACACACCCACAGTTCATATATAAACATCACACTCGTATATACACACGCACAGTTCATGTATAAACATCACACTCATATATACACACTCACAGTTCATATATAAACATCACACTCATATATACACACCCACAGATCATATATAAACATCACACTCATATATACACACTCACAGTTCATATATAAACATCACACTCATATATACACACCCACAGTTCATATATAAACATCACACTCATATATACACACCCACAGTTCATATATAAACATCACACTCATATATACACACCCACAGTTCATACGTAAACATCACACTCATATATACACACTCACAGTTCATATATAAACATCACACTCATATATACACACCCACAGTTCATATATAAACATCACACTCGTATATACACACGCACAGTTCATGTATAAACATCACACTCATATATACACACTCACAGTTCATATATAAACATCACACTCATATATACACACCCACAGATCATACATAAATATCACACTCATATATACACACTCACAGTTCATATATAAACATCACACTCATATATACACACCCACAGTTCATATATAAACATCACACTCATATATACACACCCACAGTTCATGTATAAACATCACACTCGTATATGCACACCCACAGTTCATATATAAACATCACACTCATATATACACACCCACAGTTCATATATAAACATCACACTCATATATACACACCCACAGTTCATATATAAACACCCACAGTTCGTATATAAACATCACACTCATATATACACACCCACAGTTCATGTATAAACATCGCACTCATATATACACACCCACAGTTCATGTATAAACACCCACAGTTCATATATAAACATCACACTCATATATACACACCCACAGTTCAGATATAAACATCACACTCATATATACACACTCACAGTTCATATATAAACATCACACTCATATATACACACTCACAGTTCATATATAAACATCACACTCATATATACACACCCACAGTTCATATATAAACATCACACTCACATATACACACTCACAGTTCATATATAAACATCACACTCATATATACACACTCACAGTTCATATATAAACATCGCACTCATATATACACACCCACAGTTCATGTATAAATATCAGCCTCATATATACACACCCACAGTTCATGTATAAACATCACACTCATATATACACACCCACAGTTCATATATAAACATCACACTCATATATACACACCCACAGTTCATGTATAAACATCACACTTGTATATGCACACCCACAGTTCATGTATAAACATCACACTCATATATACACACCCACAGTTCATATATAAACATCACACTCGTATATACACACTCACAGTTCATATATAAACATCACACTCATATATACACACCCACAGTTCATATATAAACATCACACTCGTATATACACACCCACAGTTCATATATAAACATCACACTCATATATACACACTCACAGTTCATATATAAACATCACACTCATATATACACACCTACAGTTCATATATAAACATCACACTCATATTTCCACACCCACAGTTCATATATAAACATCACACTCATATATACACACTCACAGTTCATATATAAACATCACACTCATATATACACACCCACAGTTCATATATAAACATCACACTCGTATATACACACGCACAGTTCATGTATAAACATCACACTCATATATACACACTCACAGTTCATATATAAACATCACACTCATATATACACACCCACAGATCATATATAAACATCACACTCATATATACACACTCACAGTTCATATATAAACATCACACTCATATATACACACCCACAGTTCATATATAAACATCACACTCATATATACACACCCACAGTTTATATATAAACATCACACTCATATATACACACCCACAGTTCATATATAAACACCCACAGTTCATATATAAACATCACACTCATATATACACACTCACAGTTCATATATAAACATCACACTCATATATACACACCCACAGTTCATATATAAACACCCACAGTTCATATATCAACATCACACTCATATATACACACCCACAGTTCATATATAAACATCACACTCATATATACACACTCACAGTTCATATATAAACATCACACTCATATATACACACTTACAGTTCATATATAAACATCACACTCATATATACACACCCACAGTTCATATATAAAAATCACACTCATATATACACACTCACAGTTCATATATAAACATCACACTCATATATACACACTCACAGTTCATATATAAACATCACACTCATATATACACACCCACAGTTCATGGATAAATATCAGACTCATATATACACACCCACAGTTCATGTATAAACATCACACTCATATATACACACCCACAGTTCATATATAAACATCACACTCATATATACACACTCACAGTTCATATATAAACATCACACTCATATATACACACCCACAGTTCATATATAAACATCACACTCGTATATACACACGCACAGTTCATGTATAAACATCACACTCATATATACACACTCACAGTTCATATATAAACATCACACTCATATATACACACCCACAGATCATATATAAACATCACACTCATATATACACACTCACAGTTCATATATAAACATCACACTCATATATACACACCCACAGTTCATATATAAACATCACACTCATATATACACACCCACAGTTCATATATAAACATCACACTCATATATACACACCCACAGTTCATATATAAACACCCACAGTTCATATATAAACATCACACTCATATATACACACTCACAGTTCATATATAAACATCACACTCATATATACACACCCACAGTTCATATATAAACACCCACAGTTCATATATCAACATCACACTCATATATACACACCCACAGTTCATATATAAACATCACACTCATATATACACACTCACAGTTCATATATAAACATCACACTCATATATACACACTTACAGTTCATATATAAACATCACACTCATATATACACACCCACAGTTCATATATAAAAATCACACTCATATATACACACTCACAGTTCATATATAAACATCACACTCATATATACACACTCACAGTTCATATATAAACATCACACTCATATATACACACCCACAGTTCATGGATAAATATCAGACTCATATATACACACCCACAGTTCATGTATAAACATCACACTCATATATACACACCCACAGTTCATATATAAACATCACACTCATATATGCACACCCACAGTTCATGTATAAACATCACACTCGTATATACACACCCACAGTTCATGTATAAACATCACACTTGTATATGCACACCCACAGTTCATGTATAAACATCACACTCATATATACACACCCACAGTTCATATATAAACATCACACTCGTATATACACACTCACAGTTCATATATAAACATCACACTCATATATACACACCCACAGTTCATATATAAACATCACACTCATATATACACACCCACAGTTCATATATAAACATCACACTCGTATATACACACTCACAGTTCATATATAAACATCACACTCGTATATACACACTCACAGTTCATATATAAACATCACACTCGTATATACGCACTCACAGTTCATATATAAACATCACACTCATATATACACACCCACAGTTCATGTATAAACATCGCACTCATATATACACACCCACAGTTCATGTATAAACATCACACTCATATATACACACCCACTGTACATGTATAAACATCGCACTCATATATACACACCCACAGTTCATGTATAAACATCACACTCATATATACACACCCACAGTTCATGTATAAACATCACACTCATATATACACACCCACAGTTCATATATAAACATCGCACTCATATATACACACACCCACAGTTCATGTATAAACATCACACTCATATATACACACCCACAGTTCATACATAAACATCACACTCATATATACACACCCACAGTTCATATATAAACATCACACTCATATATACACACCCACAGTTCATATATAAACATCACACTCATATATACACACTCACAGTTCATATATAAACATCACACTCATATATACACACCCACAGTTCATATATAAACATCACACTCATATATACACACCCACAGTTCATATATAAACATCACACTCATATATACACACCCACAGTTCATATATAAACACCCACAGTTCATATATAAACATCACACTCATATATACACACTCACAGTTCATATATAAACATCACACTCATATATACACACCCACAGTTCATATATAAACACCCACAGTTCATATATAAACATCACACTCATATATACACACCCACAGTTCATATATAAACATCACACTCATATATACACACTCACAGTTCATATATAAACATCACACTCATATATACACACTCACAGTTCATATATAAACATCACACTCATATCTACACACCCACAGTTCATATATAAAAATCACACTCATATATACACACTCACAGTTCATATATAAACATCACACTCATATATACACACTCACAGTTCATATATAAACATCACACTCATATATACACACCCACAGTTCATGTATAAATATCAGACTCATATATACACACCCACAGTTCATGTATAAACATCACACTCATATATACACACCCACAGTTCATATATAAACATCACACTCATATATGCACACCCACAGTTCATGTATAAACATCACACTCGTATATACACACCCACAGTTCATGTATAAACATCACACTTGTATATGCACACCCACAGTTCATGTATAAACATCACACTCATATATACACACCCACAGTTCATATATAAACATCACACTCGTATATACACACTCACAGTTCATATATAAACATCACACTCATATATAGACACCCACAGTTCATATATAAACATCACACTCATATATACACACCCACAGTTCACATATAAACATCACACTCGTATATACACACTCACAGTTCATATATAAACATCACACTCGTATATACACACTCACAGATCATATATAAACATCACACTCGTATATACGCACTCACAGTTCATATATAAACATCACACTCATATATACACACCCACAGTTCATGTATAAACATCGCACTCATATATACACACCCACAGTTCATGTATAAACATCACACTCATATATACACACCCACTGTACATGTATAAACATCGCACTCATATATACACACCCACAGTTCATGTATAAACATCACACTCATATATACACACCCACAGTTCATGTATAAACATCACACTCATATATACACACCCACAGTTCATATATAAACATCGCACTCATATATACACACACCCACAGTTCATGTATAAACATCACACTCATATATACACACCCACAGTTCATACATAAACATCACACTCATATATACACACCCACAGTTCATATATAAACATCACACTCATATATGCACACCCACAGTTCATATATAAACATCACACTCATATATACACACCCACAGTTCATACATAAACATCACACTCATATATACACACCCACAGTTCATACATAAACATCACACTCATATATACACACCCACAGTTCATATATAAACATCACACTCATATATACACACCCACAGTTCATATATAAACATCACACTCATATATACACACCCACAGTTCATACATAAACATCACACTCATATATACACACCCACAGTTCATACATAAACATCACACTCATATATACACACCCACAGTTCATATATAAACATCACACTCATATATACACACCCACAGTTCATGTATAAACATCGCACTCATATATACACACCCACAGTTTATGTATAAACATCACACTCATATATACACACTCACAGTTCATATATAAACATCACACTCATATATGCACACCCACAGTTCATATATAAACATCACACTCATATATACACACTCACAGTTCATATATAAACATCACACTCATATATACACACTCACAGTTCATATATAAACATCACACTCATATATACACACCCACAGTTCATGTATAAACATCGCACTCATATATACACACCCACAGTTCATATATAAACATCACACTCATATATACACACCCACAGTTCATATATAAACATCACACTCATATATACACACCCACAGTTCATATATAAACATCACACTCATATATACACACTCACAGTTCATATATAAACATCACACTCATATATACACACTCACAGTTCATATATAAACATCACACTCATATATACACACCCACAGTTCATGTATAAACATCGCACTCATATATACACACCCACAGTTCATACATAAACATCACACTCATATATACACTCCCACAGTTCATATATAAACATCGCACTCATATATACACACCCACAGTTCATATATAAACATCGCACTCATATATACACACCCACAGTTCATATATAAACATCACACTCATATATACACACCCACAGTTCATACATAAACATCACACTCATATATACACACCCACAGTTAATACATAAACATCACACTCATATATACACACCCACAGTTCATATATAAACATCGCACTTATATATACACACCCACAGTTCATATATAAACATCACAGTCATATATACACACCCACAGTTCATGTATAAACATCGCACTCATATATACACACCCACAGTTCATGTATAAACATCACACTCATAAATACACACTCACAGTTCATACCTAAACATCGCACTCATATATGCACACCCACAGTTCATATATAAACATCACACTCGTATATACACACCCACAGTTCATACATAAACATCACACTCATATATACACACCCACAGTTCATGTATAAACATCACACTCATATATACACACTCACAGTTCATACATAAACATCACACTCATATATGCACACCCACAGTTCATGTATAAACATCACACTCATATATACACACTCACAGTTCACACATAAACATCGCACCCATATATACACACCCACAATTCATATATAAACATCACACTCATATATACACACCCACAGTTCATATATAAACATCACATTCATATATACACACCCACAGTTCATATATAAACATCACACTCATATTTTCACTCCCACAGTTCATATATAAACATCACACTCATATATACACACCCACAGTTCATACATAAACATCACACTCACATATACACACCCACAGTTCATATATAAACATCGCACTTATATATACACACCCACAGTTCATGTATAAACATCACACTCATATATACACACCCACAGTTCATATATAAACATCGCACTCATATATACACACCCACAGTTCATACATAAACATCACACTCATATATACACACCCACAGTTCATATATAAACATCGCACTTATATATACACACCCACAGTTCATATATAAACATCACACTCATATATACACACCCACAGTTCATGTATAAACATCGCACTCATATATACACACCCACAGTTCATGTATAAACATCACACTCATATATACACACTCACAGTTCATACCTAAACATCGCACTCATATATACACACCCACAGTTCATGTATAAACATCACACTCATATATGCACACCCACAGTTCATATATAAACATCACACTCATATATACACACCCACAGTTCATACATAAGCATCACACTCATATATACACACCCACAGTTAATACATAAACATCACACTCATATATACACACCCACAGTTCATGTATAAACATCGCACTCATATATACACACCCACAGTTCATGTATAAACATCACACTCATAAATACACACTCACAGTTCATACCTAAACATCACACTCATATATACACACCCACAGTTCATGTATAAACATCACACTCATATATACACACTCACAGTTCATACATAAACATCACACTCATATATGCACACCCACAGTTCATGTATAAACATCACACTCATATATACACACTCACAGTTCACACATAAACATCGCACCCATATATACACACCCACAATTCATATATAAACATCACACTCATATATACACACCCACAGTTCATATATAAACATCACATTCATATATACACACCCACAGTTCATATATAAACATCACACTCATATATACACACCCACAGTTCATATATAAACATCACACTCGTATATACACACCCACAGTTCATGTATAAACATCACACTCATATATACACACCCACAGTTCATATATAAACATCACACTCATATTTTCACTCCCACAGTTCATATATAAACATCACACTCATATATACACACCCACAGTTCATACATAAACATCACACTCATATATACACACCCACAGTTCATATATAAACATCGCACTTATATATACACACCCACAGTTCATATATAAACATCACACTCATATATACACACCCACAGTTCATATATAAACATCGCACTCATATATACACACCCACAGTTCATACATAAACATCACACTCATATATACACACCCACAGTTCATATATAAACATCGCACTTATATATACACACCCACAGTTCATATATAAACATCACACTCATATATACAGACCCACAGTTCATGTATAAACATCGCACTCATATATACACACCCACAGTTCATGTATAAACATCACACTCATATATACACACTCACAGTTCATACCTAAACATCGCACTCATATATACACACCCACAGTTCATGTATAAACATCACACTCATATATGCACACTCACAGTTCATATATAAACATCACACTCATATATACACACTCACAGTTCATATATAAACATCACACTCATATATACACACCCACAGTTCATGTATAAACATCGCACTCATATATACACACCCACAGTTCATACATAAACATCGCACTCATATATACACACCCACAGTTCATATATAAACATCACACTCATATATACACACCCACAGTTCATACATAAGCATCACACTCATATATACACACCCACAGTTAATACATAAACATCACACTCATATATACACACCCACAGTTCATATATAAACATCGCACTTATATATACACACCCACAGTTCATATATAAACATCACACTCATATATACACACCCACAGTTCATGTATAAACATCGCACTCATATATACACACCCACAGTTCATGTATAAACATCACACTCATAAATACACACTCACAGTTCATACCTAAACATCGCACTCATATATGCACACCCACAGTTCATATATAAACATCACACTCGTATATACACACCCACAGTTCATACATAAACATCACCCTCATATATACACACCCACAGTTCATGTATATACATCACACTCATATATACACACCCACAGTTCATACATAAACATCACACTCATATATACACACCCACAGTTCATATATAAACATCACACTCATATATACACTCCCACAGTTCATATATAAACATCACACTCATATATACACACCCACAGTTCATACATAAACATCACACTCATATATACACACCCACAGTTCATATATAAACATCGCACTCATCTATACACACCCACAGTTCATATATAAACATCGCACTTATATATACACACCCACAGTTCATATATAAACATCACACTCATATATATACACCCACAGTTCATATATAAACATCACACTCATATATACACACCCACAGTTCATACATAAACATCACACTCATATATACACACCCACAGTTCATATATAAACATCGCACTTATATATACACACCCACAGTTCATATATAAACATCACACTCATATATACACACCCACAGTTCATGTATAAACATCGCACTCATATATACACACCCACAGTTCATGTATAAACATCACACTCATATATACACACCCACAGTTCATATATAAACATCACACTCGTATATACACACCCACAGTTCATGTATAAACATCACACTCATATATACACACCCACAGTTCATGTATAAACATCACACTCATATATACACACTCACAGTTCATACCTAAACATCGCACTCATATATACACACCCACAGTTCATGTATAAACATCACACTCATATATACACACTCACAGTTCATATATAAACATCACACTCATATATACACACCCACAGTTCATATATAAACATCACACTCGTATATACACACCCACAGTTCATATATAAACATCACACTCATATATACACACCCACAGTTCATATATAAACATCACACTCATATATACACACCCACAGTTCATATATAAACATCACACTCATATATACACACTCACAGTTCATATATAAACATCACACTCATATATACACACTCACAGTTCATATATAAACATCACACTCATATATACACACCCACAGTTCATGTATAAACATCGCACTCATATATACACACTCACAGTTCATGTATAAACATCGCACTCATATATACACACCCACAGTTCATACATAAACATCACACTTATATTTACACTCCCACAGTTCATATATAAACATCGCACTCATATATACACACCCACAGTTCATATATAAACATCGCACTCATATATACACACCCACAGTTCATATATAAACATCACACTCATATATACACACCCACAGTTCATACATAAACATCACACTCATATATACACACCCACAGTTAATACATAAACATCACACTCATATATACACACCCACAGTTCATATATAAACATCGCACTTATATATACACACCCACAGTTCATATATAAACATCGCACTTATATATACACACCCACAGTTCATATATAAACATCACACTCATAAATACACACTCACAGTTCACACATAAACATCGCACCCATATATACACACCCACAATTCATATATAAACATCACACTCATATATACACACCCACAGTTCATATATAAACATCACACTCATATATACACACCCACAGTTCATATATAAACATCACACTCATATATACACACCCACAGTTCATATATAAACATCACACTCGTATATACACACCCACAGTTCATGTATAAACATCACACTCATATATACACACCCACAGTTCATGTATAAACATCACACTCATATATACACACCCACAGTTCATATATAAACATCACACTCATATATACACTCCCACAGTTCATATATAAACATCGCACTCATATATACACACCCACAGTTCATACATAAACATCACACTCATATATGCACACCCACAGTTCATATATAAACATCGCACTTATATATGCACACCCACAGTTCATATATAAACATCACACTCATATATACACACCCACAGTTCATGTATAAACATCGCACTCATATATACACACCCGCAGTTCATGTATAAACATCACACTCATATATACACACTCACAGTTCATACCTAAACATCGCACTCATATGTTCACACCCACAGTTCATGTATAAACATCACACTCATATATACACACTCACAGTTCATATATAAACATCACACTCATATATACACACCCACAGTTCATATATAAACATCACACTCGTATATACACACCCACAGTTCATATATAAACATCACACTCATATATACACACCCACAGTTCATATATAAACATCACACTCATATATACACACCCACAGTTCATATCTAAACATCACACTCATATATACACACCCACAGTTCATATCTAAACATCACACTCATATATACACACCCACAGTTCATATATAAACATCACTCATATATACACACCCACAGTTCATATATAAACATCACACTCATATATACACTCCCACAGTTCATATATAAACATCACACTCATATATACACACCCACAGTTCATATATAAACATCACTCATATATACCCATCCACAGTTCATATATAAACATCACACTCATATATACACACCCACAGTTCATATATAAACATCACACTCATATATACACACCCACAGTTCATATATAAACATCACACTCATATACACACACCCACAGTTCATATATAAACATCACACCCATATATATACACCCACAGTTCATATGTGAACATCATACTCATATCAACACTCCCACACTTTATAAAACAACAGCACACTCCTTATACACACCCAGTTTATGTCTACACAAAGTCCTGTTCACATCTCTCACCAAAGTCTGAACACTGAAAGTGTAACTGTTTTCCAGATCCTGTCCCTCCTGGTGTGTCCTTTCAGCATTGGATTTCCTGCAGTCCGGCAAAGGGAGCGCGATATCGGTCCTGACGGTGAATGCTGCTTCTGACGGATGGCTCAGTATCCACGAGCTGGCGCTGACCCCTCTGCTAAGGGAAATAGGTCATCCCTATCCACTGCATCTCGTCCCTTTATAATTTTATATATCTCAATTAAATTTCCCCTCAGTCTCCTTTGATCCAAAGGAAACAACCCCAGCCTATTCAATCATTTCTCACAGCTAAAATTCTCCAGCCCTGGCAATATGCACACAAGTTTGCTCTGTACCTTCTCCAGTGCGATCACATCTTTCCTGTAATATAGTGACCAGAACTGTACACAGTACTCAAGCTGTCGCCTAAGCAATGCTTTATACAGTTCTAGCATAACCTCCCTGGTCCTATATTCTATGCCTCGACTAATAAAAGAAAGTATCCCGTATGCTTTCCTAACCACCTCATCGACCTGTCCTACCACCTTCAGGGGTCTGTGGACATGCTCTCCAAGGCCCTTTCGTTCCTCTACACCTCTCAGTGTCCTCCCATTTATTGTGTATTCCCTTGCCTTGTTTGCCCTCCCCAAATGCATTACCTCACGCTTCTCTGGATTGAATTCCATTTGCCACGTTTCTGCCCACCTGACCAGTCCATTGATATCTTCCTGCAGTCTACAGCTTTCATCCTCACTATCAACCACATGGCCAATTTTTGAATTATCTGCAAAGTTCATGCTCAAGCCTTCCACATACAAATCCAAGTCATTAATATAGATCACAAAAAGCAAAAAACCTCGTACTGAGCCTTGCGGGACACCACTGGAAACGGCCATCAACCATTACACTTTGCTTCCTTCCACTGAGCCAATTTTGGATCCAACTAGTCACTTTCCCTTGGATCCCATGGGCTTTTACTTTTCTGATCAGTCTGCCATGTGGGACCTTGTCAAAAGCCTTCCTAAAATCCATTTACGCTACATCAAATGCATTACCCTCATCGTTCCTCCTTGTTACCTGCTCAAAACTTTCGATCAGGTTAGTCAAGTCACAGAATCATAGATTCGTTAGAGCATAGACGGAGGCCATTCAGCCTATCGAGCCTGTAGCGGCTCTTTGTAAGAGCAATTCAGTTTGTCCCATTCCCTCGCTCTTTCCCCATAGCCCTGTATTTATTTCCCTTCCTCTATTTATCCAATGACCTTTTGAAAGCCACGATTGAATTTGCTTCCACCACCCTTTCAGGCAGTGCATTCCAGACCATAACTACTCCCTGCTTATTCTTTTTTCATCGGGTCGTCTCTGGTTCTTTTGCCAATCACCTTAAATCTGTGTCCTCTGGTCCTGGACCCTTCCGCCAATGGGAACAGTTTCTCAGTATTTACTTTATCTAAACGCGTCATGATTTTGAACACTTCCATCAAATCTCCTCTGTTCTAAGGAGAACAACCCGAGCTTCTCCAGTCTATCCACGTACCTGAAATCTCTCATCCCTGGAACCATTTCTGCGCCCTCTTTTCTACACCCTCTCGAAAGCCTTCACATCCTTCCTAAAGTGTGGTGCCCAGAATTAGACATAATGCTCCTGTTGTGGTCAAACCAGTGCTTCATAAAGGTTCAACATACTTCCTTCTTTTTGTGCTCCAGGATACTATTTATAAAGCCCAGGATCCCGTATGCTTTTTTAACCACTTTCTCAATCTATCCTGTCACATTCAATGATTTGTGCCCATATACCCCCAGATCTCTCTGTTCCTGCACCCCCTTTAGAATTGTTTCCAGTCACTTAGCCAATTCGTATCCATGCTGCCACTGACCCTTTTATTCCATGGACGTCAATTTTGCTGACAAGCTTATTATATTACCTCATGACTGGACTATTCCAATGGTCTCCTGGCTCATCTCCCATCTTCCACCATCCATAAACCTGAGCTCATCCAAAACTCTGCTGCCTGTAACCAAAATCACATCAAGTCCCGTTCTCCCATCACCCCTGTGATCACTGACCTACATTGGCTCTCAGTCCGGGAACGCCTCGATTTTAAAATTCCAATCCTCGTTTTCAAATCCCTCTATGGCCTCTCCCCTCCCTGACTCTGTAACCTCCTCCAGCCCGACATCAGTAGTGGGGAAAATGCTAGAATCCATTATAAAGGATGTGATAACAGAACACTTGGAAGGCATTAACGGGATTGGACAAAGTCAGCGTGGGTTTATGAAAGGGAAATCATGCTTAACAAATCTACTGGAGTTTTTTGAGGATGTAACTAGTAGAATAGATAGGGGAGAACCAGTGGATGTGGTGTATTTGGATTTTCAGAAGGCTTTTGATAAGGTCCCACACAAGAGGTAAGTGTGCAAAATTAAAGCACATGGGATTGGGGGGAATATACTGGCATGGATTGAGAATTGGTTGACAGACAGGAAACAGAGAGTAGGAATAAACGGGTCTTTTTCCGGGTGGCAGGCAGTGACTAGTGGGGTACCGCAGGGATCAGTGCTTGGGCCCCAGCTATTCACAATATATATCAATGATTTGGATGAAGGAACTGAATGTAACATTTCCAAGTTTGCAGACAACACAAAGCTGGGGTGGAATGTGAGCTGTGAGGAAGATGCAAAGAGGCTCCAATATGATTTAGATAAGTTGGGTGAGTGGGCAAGTACATGGCAGATGCAGTATAACGTGGATAAATGTGAGGTTATCCACTTTGGTTGTAAAAACAGAAAGACAGATTATCTGAATGGTGATAGATTGGGAAAAGGGGAGGTGCTACGAGACCTGGGTGTCCTTGTACACCAGTCGCTGAAAGCGAGCATTCAGGTGCAGCAAGCAGTTCGGAAGGCGAATGGTATGTTGGCCTTCATTGCAAGAGGATTTGAGTACAGGAGCAGGGATGTCTTACTGCAGTTATACAGGGCCTTGGTGAGACCACATCTGGAGTATTGTGTGCAGATTTGGTCTCCTTATCTGAGGAAGGATGTCCTTGCCATGGAGGGAGTGCAACGAAGGTTTACCAGACTGATTCCTGGGATGGCAGGACTGACGTATGAGGAGAGATTGGGTCGACTAGGCCTATATTCACTAGAGTTTAGAAGAATGAGAGGTGATCTCATCGAAACATATAAAATTCGAACAGGACTAGACAGACGAGATGCAGGGAGGATGTTCCCGATGGCTGGGGAGTCCAGAACCAGGGGTCACAGTCTCAGGATACGGGGTATGCCATTTCGAACCGAGATGAGGAGAAATTTCTTCACTCAGAGGGTGGTGAACCTGTGGAATTCTCTACCACAGAAGGCAGTGGAGGCCAAGTCATTAGATGTATTCAAGAAGGAGATAGATATATTTCTTAATGCGAAAGGGATCAAGGGATAGGGGGAAAAAGCGGGAAGGGTACTGAGTTAGACAATCAGCCATGATCATTTTGAATGGCGGAGCAGGCCCGAAGGGCCGAATGGCCTACTCTTGCTCCTATTTTCTATGATTCTAGTCCAGGGCAGGAGCCCCCCCTCCCTGCAGTCCAGGGCAGGAGCCCCCCCTCCCTGCAGTCCAGGGCAGGAGCCCCCCCTCCCTGCAGTCCAGGGCAGGAGCCCCCCCTCCCTGCAGTCCAGGGCAGGAGCCCCCCCTCCCTGCAGTCCAGGGCAGGAGCCCCCCCTCCCTGCAGTCCAGGGCAGGAGCCCCCCCTCCCTGCAGTCCAGGGCAGGAGCCCCCCCTCCCTGCAGTCCAGGGCAGGAGCCCCCCCTCCCTGCAGTCCAGGGCAGGAGCCCCCCCTCCCTGCAGTCCAGGGCAGGAGCCCCCCCTCCCTGCAGTCCAGGGCAGGAGCCCCCCCTCCCTGCAGTCCAGGGCAGGAGCCCCCCCTCCCTGCAGTCCAGGGCAGGAGCCCCCCCTCCCTGCAGTCCAGGGCAGGAGCCCCCCCTCCCTGCAGTCCAGGGCAGGAGCCCCCCCTCCCTGCAGTCCAGGGCAGGAGCCCCCCCTCCCTGCAGTCCAGGGCAGGAGCCCCCCCTCCCTGCAGTCCAGGGCAGGAGCCCCCCCTCCCTGCAGTCCAGGGCAGGAGGCCCCCCTCCCTGCAACCTAAACAACAATCTGCAGCTTCAGTTTTAGTTAAATCTGACTGCGCCTCCCCTCAGTGAGATTCAGCAGTCTCGCTCAGTAACGAGTTCCACTGAAGAGGGTTGTTGCAGCAACCACAAGTGTGAGCGAGTGCTGGAACGGCAAATCATCTTGCTGTACCAGCCAGAAGCTGGCAGCTTTCAGAACCAGTGCACGCACCGAGAACAGACAAAGACATTCTTAACATAAGCGATTTTATTCAATGAATACATGAGTAGCATCAATACTGACACAGTTACAGCACAAACTATATCTTTCAGGCAGTCCTCAGCTAGCTTGCCAAGGTCTGCATGTAAAGACCAATGGACAGAGAGAGGAAGAGAGATTACAGAAGGTCATTCATTCTACAGTGCATTTTATCTTCATTTTTTAACATTTTAACCCTTCATAATGATTCGGGAGAAAAATGATCATTTGCTATTAGTTTTGAATTTGAGATATGAGAATGCACAGTCCAATGGGGCGAAAGAAAAAGGGGTTTTCAGTTGAACATGACAGTGTTACATGTAGTCTGATGGTGTTGGTTATGAAGCACCCCGATCACACCCACACAAATTACAACAAAAGAGCACTGTCATCTGACCGACTGATCAACTGCAAAGCTCCAGGAAGAGAGCATGGGCTCACCGATACTGCATTCCTGGAAATCATGGGAACTGACATCCAGCCAGCAAAAATGAAAAGGCTTCAGCACCACATTCAGCCAGCTTCAGAGCCACCAGAATCGGACATAAACTATCAGCATGACGGAGAAGACTGCAACGGCCGCCAGCTTGGCGTATGTTGACCGCATGTTCAAGTACTTGGCATCTTGTCGGTACTTCTTCGACAGGCTGGACAGGCTGCTGGCCTTACTGTCCAAAGCTACATCAACAAAGAAAACAGAAGAAAGGAATTATTTCAAGCATGTCAGCTGGAAATAGACAGCAGTGGGGGCAAAGCGGAGGCACAACCTGTCAATACGACTTAACACAACATGGCTGCAGCCCCTCAGGTCCCAATCTCAGCACCTGAAATCACCAAACACAGGAGACAGTCAGTGGGCGCTGCGTGTGGTACAGGGAGAGGAGACAGTCAGTGGGCGCTGCGTGTGGTACAGGGAGAGGAGACAGTCAGTGGGCACTGCGTGTGGTACAGGGAGAGGACACAGTCAGTGGGAGCTGCGTGTGGTACAGGGAGAGGAGGCAGTCAGTGGGAGCTGCGTGTGGAACAGGGAAAGGAGGCAGTCAGTGGGCGCTGCGTGTGGTCCAGGGAGAGGAGACAGTCAGTGGGCACTGCGTGTGGTACAGGGAGAGGAGGCAGTCAGTGGGCGCTGCGTGTGGTCCAGGGAGAGGAGACAGTCAGTGGGCACTGCGTGTGGTACAGGGAGAGGAGACAGTCAGTGGGCACTGCGTGTGGTACAGGGAGAGGAGACAGTCAGTGGGCGCTGCGTGTGGTACAGGGAGAGGAGACAGTCAGTGGGCGCTGCGTGTGGTACAGGGAGAGGACACAGTCAGTGGGAGCTGCGTGTGGTACAGGGAGAGGAGACAGTCAGTGGGCGCTGCGTGTGGTACAGGGAGAGGAGACAGTCAGTGGGCGCTGCGTGTGGTACAGGGAGAGGAGACAGTCAGTGGGCGCTGCGTGTGGTACAGGGAGAGGAGACAGTCAGTGGGCGCTGCGTGTGGTACAGGGAGAGGAGACAGTCAGTGGGCGCTGCGTGTGGTACAGGGAGAGGAGACAGTCAGTGGGCGCTGCGTGTGGTACAGGGAGAGGAGACAGTCAGTGGGCACTGCGTGTGGTCCAGGGAGAGGAGACAGTCAGTGGGCGCTGCGTGTGGTACAGGGAGAGGAGGCAGTCAGTGGGAGCTGCGTGTGGAACAGGGAAAGGAGGCAGTCAGTGGGCGCTGCGTGTGGTCCAGGGAGAGGAGACAGTCAGTGGGCACTGCGTGTGGTACAGGGAGAGGAGACAGTCAGTGGGCGCTGCGTGTGGTCCAGGGAGAGGAGACAGTCAGTGGGCACTGCGTGTGGTACAGGGAGAGGAGACAGTCAGTGGGCGCTGCGTGTGGTACAGGGAGAGGAGACAGTCAGTGGGCGCTGCGTGTGGTACAGGGAGAGGAGACAGTCAGTGGGCACTGCGTGTGGTACAGGGAGAGGAGGCAGTCAGTGGGCGCTGCGTGTGGTACAGGGAGAGGAGACAGTCAGTGGGCACTGCGTGTGGTACAGGGAGAGGAGACAGTCAGTGGGAGCTGCGTGTGGTACAGGGAGAGGACACAGTCAGTGGGCACTGCGTGTGGTACAGGGAGAGGAGACAGTCAGTGGGCGCTGCGTGTGGTACAGGGAGAGGAGACAGTCAGTGGGCACTGCGTGTGGTACAGGGAGAGGAGACAGTCAGTGGGCGCTGCAACCGTCTCTGTTCCAAGGAGAACAACCCCAGCTTCTCCAGTCTATCCACAGAACTAAAGTCCCGCATCCCTGGAATCATTCCAGTAAATCTCTTCGGCACCCTCTCTAAGGCCTTCACATCTTTACAATACTCCAGTTGTGGCCGAACCAGTGTTTTATAAAGGTTCATCATGACTTCCATACTTTTGTACTCTCTGCCTCTATTTATAAAGCTCAGGTTCCCGTAAGCATTTTTAACCGCTTTCTCAACCTGCCCTGCCACCTTCAGCAATTTGTGCACATATACCCCCAGATCTCTCTGTTCCAGTAACCCCTTTTAGAATTGTGCCCTCTAGTTTATATTGCCTCTCCTCGTTCTTCTTACCGAAATGTGTCACTCCGCACTTCTCTGCGTTAAATTTCATCTGCCACGTGTCCGCCCATTCCACCAGCCTGTCTATATCCTCTTGAAGTCTATCACTATCCTCCTCATTGTTCACTGCTCTTCCAAGTTTTGTGTCATCTGCAAGAAAAGCAGTGGTCCCAGCACTGACCCCTGGGGAGCACCACTGTACACCTCCCTCCAGTCCGAAAAACAACCGTTCACCACTACTCTCTGTTTCCTGTCACTTAGCCAATTCTGTATCCATGTTGCCACTGCCCCCTTTATTCCATTGGCCACCTACCATGCAGCACTTTATCAAACGCCTTTTGAAAGTCCATATCCATCACATCAACTGTATTGCCCTCATCTACCCTTTCTGTTACCTCATCAAAAAACTCTATTAGGTGAGTTAAACATGATTTGCCTTTAACAAATCCGTGCTGGCTTTCCCTAATCAATCCACACTTGTCCAAGTGACTGTTAATTCTGTCCTGGATTATCGTTTCTAAAAGTTTCCCCACCACTGAGGTTAAACTGACTGGCCTGTAGTTGCTGGGTTTATCCTTACACCCTTTTTTGAACAAGGATGTAACATTTGCAATTCTCCAGTCCTCTGGCACCACCCCCGTATCTACGGATGTTTGGAAGATTATGGCCAGTACCTCCGCAATTTCCACCCTTGCTTCCCTCAGCAACCTCTGACACATCCCATCCCGACCGGGTGACTTATCTACTTTAAGTACAGCCAGCCTTTCTAGTACCTCTTCATCATCAATTTTTAGCCCATCCACTATCTCAACTATATCTTCCTTTACTGAGACTCTGGCAGCATCTTCTTCCTTGGTAAAGACAGATACAAAGTACTCATTTAGTACCTCAGCCATGCCCACTGCCTCCATGAGCAGATCTCCTTTATGGTCCCTAATCGGCCCCACCCCTCCTCTTACTACCCGTTTACTGTTTACATGCCTATAGAAGACTTTTGGATTCCCTTTTATGTTCCCGCCAGTCTATTCTCTCACTCTCTCTTTGCCCCTCTTATTTCCTTTTTCACTTCCCCTCTGAACTTTCTATATTCAGCCTGGTTCTCACTTGTATTATCAACCTGACATCCGTCATACGCCTCCTTTTTTCCATTTCATCTTACTCTCTATCTCTTTTGTTATCCAGGGAGCTCTGTCTTTAGTTGCCCCTTTCCCCCTCGTGGGAATGTACCTAGACTGTACCCAAACCATCTCCTCTTTAAAGGCCACCCACTGTTCAATTACAGTTTTGCCTGCCAATCTTCGATTCCAATTTACCCGGGCCAGATCTGTTCTCATCCCACTGAAATTGGCCGGTCTCCAATTCAGTATTTTTACTTTAGAGTGGTCCGTGTCTTTTTCCATAACTATTCTAAACCTTATGATACTATGATCGCTGCTCCCTAAATGCTCCCCCACTGACACTTGCTCCACTTGACCCACCTCATTCCCCAGAACCAGATCCAGCAATGCCTCCTTCATCACTGGGCCGGAAGGAGGCATAGCTGAACTTGGCAGGCAACTCCCGCTGACTGTCTCCTCTCTCCCTGTACCACGCTCAGGGAAAGAGGAGACAGTCAGTGGGAGATTTACAGGTAAAATGAACTCAGTGAGAACCAGACTGAATATAGAAAGTTCAGACGGGAAGTGAAAAAGGAAATAAGAGGGGAAAAGAGAGAGTGAGAGAATAGACTGGCGGCCAACATAAAAGGGAATCCAAAAGTCTTCTATAGGCATGTAAACAGTAAACAGGTAGCAACAGGAGGGGTGGGACTAATTGGGGACCAAAAACGAGATCTACTCATGGAAGCATAGGACTGGCTGAGGTACTAAATTAATACTTTGGATCTGTCTTTACCAAGGAAGAAGATGCTGCCAGAGTCTCAGTAAGAGGAGGTGGTTGAGATACTGGATGGGCTAATAATTGATAAAGAGGAGGTACTAGAAAGGCTAGCTGTACTTAAAGTAGAAAAGTCACCCGCTGCAAGGAGAGGTTATGGTCAGCGGGAGCAGTGTGTGCTGCAGGGAGAAATGAGGCAGTCAGTGGGAGCTGTCAGTCAGCGGGAGCTGTGTGTGGTACAGTGAGAGAGGAGACAGTCAGCGGGAGCTGTGTGTGGTACAGTGAGAGAGGAGACAGTCAGCGGGAGCTGTGTGTGGTACAATGAGAGAGGAGACAGTCAGCGGGAGCTGTCAGTCAGTGGGAACTGTATGTGGTACAGTGAGAGAGGAGACAGTCAGTGGGAACTGTGTGTATGGTACATGGAGAGGAGACAGTCAGTGGGATCTGTATGTGACACCGACAGAGGAGACAGTCAGTAGGAGCTGTGTGTGTGGTACAGGGAGAGAGGAGACAGTCAGCGGTAGCTGTGTGTGTGGGACAGGGAGAGGGGAGACAGTCAGTGGGAGTTGTGTGTGTTACAGGGAGAGAGGAGGCAGTCAGTGGTAGCTGTGTGTGTGGTACAGGGAGAGAGGAGACAGTCAGTGGGAGTTGTGTGTGGTACAGGGAGAGAGGAGACAGTCAGTGGGAGTTGTGTGTGGTACAGGGATAAGGGCCAGTCAGTGGGAGCTGTGCATGGTACAGGGAGAGGGGCCAGTCAGTGGGAGCTGTGCATGGTACAGGGAGAGAGTAGACAGTCAGTGGAAGCTGTGTGTGGTACAGGGAGAGAGGGGACTGTCAGTGGGATATGAGTGTGACACGGAGAGAGGAGACAGTCAGTGGGCAGTGTGTGTGGTACGGGGAGAGAGCAGAGAGTCAGTGGGAGTTGTGTATGGTACAGGGAGAGAGAGAGCCGATAGTCAGTGGGTGTTGTGTGTGTTACAGAGTGAGGAGGCAGTCAGTGGGATCTGTGTGTGGTACAGGGAGAGAGGAGACAGTCAGTGGGATCTGTGTGAGACACGGAGAGAGGAGAGTCAGTGGGCACTGCATGTTAGAAGGATAGAGGAGACAGTCAGTGGGAGTTTTGTATGGTGCAGGGAGAGAGCAGACAGTCCTTTTCCGTGACTATGCTAAATCTAATTGAATTATGATCACTACCACCAAATGGTCTCCTTCCACCTGCCCCGCCTCATTTCCGTGGTAGTCAGTGGGAGCTGTCAGTGGTACAGGGAGAGGGGACAGTCAGTGGGAGCTGTCAGTGGTACAGGGAGAGGGGACAGTCGGTGGGAGCTGTGAGTGGTACAGGGAGAGAGGACAGTCGGTGGGAGCTGTGAGTGGTACAGGGAGAGAGGACAGTCAGTGGGAGCTGTCAGTGGTACAGGGATAGGGGACAGTCGGTGGGAGCTGTGAGTGGTACAGGGAGAGAGGACAGTCAGTGGGAGCTGTGAGTGGTACAGGGAGAGAGGACAGTCGGTGGGAGCTGTGAGTGGTACAGGGAGAGGGGACAGTCGGTGGGAGCTGTCAGTGGTACAGGGAGAGAGGACAGTCGGTGGAAGCGGTCAGTGGTACAGGGATAGGGGACAGTCGGTGGGAGCTGTGAGTGGTACAGGGAGAGAGGACAGTCAGTGGGAGCTGTGAGTGGTACAGGGAGAGAGGACAGTCAGTGGGAGCTGTGAGTGGTACAGGGAGAGAGGACAGTCAGTGGGAGCTGTGAGTGGTACAGGGAGAGAGGACAGTCGGTGGAAGCGGTCAGTGGTACAGGGAAAGAGGACAGTCAGTGGGAGCTGTGAGTGGTACAGGGAGAGAGGACAGTCAGTGGGAGTTGTGAGTGGTACAGGGAGAGAGGACAGTCAGTGGGAGCTATCAGTGGTACAGGGAGAGAGGACAGTCAGTGGGAGCTGTCAGTGGTACAGGGAGAGGGGACAGTCGGTGGGAGCTGTGAGTGGTACAGGGAGAGAGGACAGTCGTTGGGAGCTGTGAGTGGTACAGGGAGAGGGGACAGTCGGTGGGAGCTGTCAGTGGTACAGGGAGAGGGGACAGTCGGTGGGAGCTGTCAGTGGTACAGGGAGAGGGGACAGTCAGTGGGAGCTGTGTGTGGTACAGGGAGAGAGGAGACTGTCCATGGGAGATGTGTGTGGTACAGGGAGAGAGGACAGTCGGTGGGAGCTGTGTGTGGTACAGGGAGAGAGGAGACTGTCCGTGGGAGCTGTGTGTGGTACAGGGAGAGAGGAGACTGTCCGTGGGAGATGTGTGTGGTACAGGGAGAGAGGACAGTCGGTGGGAGCTGTGTGTGGTACAGGGAGAGAGGAGACTGTCCGTGGGAGCTGTGTGTGGTACAGGGAGAGAGGAGACTGTCCGTGGGAGCTGTGTGTGGTACAGGGAGAGAGGAGACTGTCCGTGGGAGCTGTGTGTGGTAGAGGGAGAGAGGAGACTGTCCGTGGGAGCTGTGTGTGGTACAGGGAGAGAGGAGACTGTCCGTGGGAGCTGTGTGTGGTACAGGGAGAGAGGAGACTGTTCGTGGGAGCTGTGTGTGGTACAGGGAGAGAGGAGACTGTTCGTGGGAGCTGTGTGTGGTACAGGGAGAGGGGACAGTCTGTGGGAGCAGTGTGTGTTTTAGAGAGAGAGGAGACAGTCAGTGAGCATCATGCGTGGTACAGAGAGAGAAGTGTCAGTCAGTGGGAGCTGTGTGTGGTACAGTGAGAGAGGAGACTGTCCGTGGGAGCTGTGTGTGGTACAGGGAGAGGGGACAGTCTGTGGGAGCAGTGTGTGGTACAGGGAGAGAGGAGACTGTCCGTGGGAGCTGTGTGTGGTACAGGGAGAGGGGAGACATAAGTCTATCATGGACCCATTTAATCTCCTGAAGGGAAGTTCTATGAACTTATTCCCTGACTCCCAAGGGAATGAAGCCAAACTCCAGAGGATCGAACTCTTGAACAGTTATACAGAACCATTTCCATTGTGCCAGGAAGACCCATTTCCATGTGGAGTCTTTGTCTGGATGCAATACTCCAGTTGTGGCTGAACCAGTGTTTTATAAAGGTTCATCATACCTTCCTTGCTTTTGTACTCTCTGCCTCTATTTATAAAGACCAGGATCCCGTATGCTTTTTTAACCACTTTCTCAACCTACCCTGCTACCTTCAACGATTTGTGCACATAAACCCCCAGATCTCTCTGTTCCTGCACCCCCTTTAGAATTGTACCCTCTAGTTTATATTGCCTCTCCTCGTTCTTCCTACCGAAATGTATCACTTTGCACTTCTCTGCATTAAATTTCATCTGTCACGTGTCCGCCCATTCCACCAGCCTGTCTATATCCTCTTGAAGTCTATCACTATCCTCCTCACTGTTTTCTACACTTCTGAGTTTTGTGTCATCTGCAAATTTGGAAATTGTGTCCTGTACACCCAAGTCCAAGTCATTAATATATATCAAGAAAAGCAGTGGTCCCAGCACTGACCCCTGGGGAACACCACTGTACACCTCCCTCCAGTCCGAAAAACAACCGTTCACCACTACTCTCTGTTTCCTGTCACTTAGCCAATTCTGTATCCATGCTGCCTTTTATTCCATGGGCTTCAACTTTGCTGATAAGCCTGTTATGCAGCACTTTATCAAACGCCTCTTAAAAGTCCATATACACAACATCAACCACATTACCCTCATCGACCCTCTGTTACCACTTCAACAAACTTAATCAAGTTAGTTAAACACGATTTGCCTTTAACAAATCCGTGCTGGCTTTCCCTAATCGATCCGCACTTGTCCAAGTGACTGTTAATTCTGTCCCGGATTTTCGTTTCTAAAAGTTTCCCCACCACTGAGGTTAAACTGACTGGCCTGTAGTTGCTGGGTTTATCCTTACACTCTTTTTTGAACAAGGGTGTAACATTTACAATTCTCCAGTCCTCTGGCACCACCCCCGTATCTACGGATGTTTGGAAGATTATGGCCAGTACCTCTGCAATTTCCACCCTTACTTCCCTCAGCAACCTAGGATACATCCCATCCAGACCAGGTGACTTATCTACTTTAAGTACAGCCAGCCTTTCTAGTATCTTCTCTTTATCAATTTTTAGCTCATCCAGTATCTCAACTATATCTTCCTTTACTGAGACTCTGGCAGCATCTTCTTCCTTGGTAAAGACAGATACAAAGTACTCATTTAGTACCTCAGCCATGCCCTCTGCCTCCATGAGTAGATCTCCTTTTTGTTCCCTAATTGGCCCCACCCCTCCTCTCACTACCCGTTTCCTAATTATATACCTATAGAAGACTTTTATGTTAGTTGCCAGTCTATTCTTATACTCTCTCTTTGCCCCTCTTATTTCCTTTTTCACTTCCCCTCTGAACTTTCTATATTCAGCCTGGTTCTCACTTGTATCATCAGCCTGACATCCGTCATACGCCCCCTTTTTCTGCTTCATTTTACTCTCTCTCTCTTTTGTCATCCAGGGAGCTCTGGCTTTAGTTGCCCTACCTTTCTGCCTCATGGGAATGTACCTAGACTGTACCCAAACCATCTCCTCTTTAAAGGCCACCCACTGTTCAATTACAGTTTTGTCTGCCAATCTTTGATTCCAATTTACCCGGGCCAGATCCGCTCTCATCCCATTGAAATTGGCCCTCCTCCAATTCAGTATTTTTACTCTAGATTGCTCCGTGTCCTTTTCCACAGCTAATCTAAACCTTATGATACTATGATCGCTGCTCCCTAAATGTTCCCCCACTGACACTTGCTCCACTTGACCCACCTCATTCTCCAGAACCAGATCCAGCAATGCCTCCTTCCTCACTGGGCCAGAAACAGAATGATGAAGCAATTTCTCCTGAACACACTTCAGAAATTCCTCCCCCTCTCTGCCCTTTACACTATTACTATCCCAGTCTATATTAAGATATGATGTGGAGATGCCGGTGATGGACTGGGGTTGACAATTGTAAACAATTTTACAACACCAAGTTATAGTCCAGCAATTTTATTTTAAATTCACAAGCTTTCGGAGACTTCCTCCTTCCTCAGGTAAATGTTCAGGAGCTCCTCGAAGCCTACGCATTTATACATATGGAACAATACATGGTGTTTACAGACTGCCCCTGCAACTGCCCGTTGCCAAGGCAATCACCGTGTTCAGACAGAGAGGTGTCACCTGCAGAACCCCCGAATACACATTCAACAAAAAAACAAACAGGAAAAAAAACAGAGAGAGGCAGAAACATCCGGAAGGCAGAGAAAGCCAGCAAATGACCCATTATATTAAAAACAGATAACATTTGTTCGCTGGTGGGGTAACGTGTAGCGTGACATGAACCCAAGATCCCGGTTGAGGCCGTCCTCATGGGTGCGGAACTTGGCTATCAATTTCTGCTCGACGATTTTGCGTTGTCGTGTGTCTCGAAGGCCGCCTTGGAGTATGCTTACCCGAAGGTCGGTGGCTGAATGTCCTTGACTGCTGAAGTGTTCCCTGACTGGGAGGGAACCCTCCTGTTTGGCGATTGTTGCGCGGTGTCCGTTCATCCGTTGTCGCAGCGTCTGCATGGTCTCGCCAATGTACCATGCTCTGGGGCATCCTTTCCTGCAACGTATGAGGTAGACAACGTTGGCCGAGTCACAGGAGTATGAACCATGCACCTGGTGGGTGGTGTCCTCTCGTGTGATGGTGGTATCTGTGTCGATGATCTGGCATGTCTTGCAGAGGTTACCGTGGCAGGGTTGTGTGGCGTCGTGGACGCTGTTCTCTTGAAAGCTAGGTAATTTGCTGCGAACGATGGTCTGTTTGAGGTTAGGTGGCTGTTTAAAGGCGAGTAGTGGAGGTGTGGGGATGGCCATAGCGAGGTGTTTGTCCTCATTGATGACATGTTGAAGGCTGCGGAGAACATGGCCCTATGGACAGGCCCTGCGAATACACAGGGTCTGCTCAGACGAGGAGGAACGCGATGGACACCTACAGACGCTGAAAGACGCCCTAGTAAGAACGGGATATGACGCTCGACTCATCGATCGACAGTTCCGACGGGCCACAGCAAAAAATCGCATAGACCTCCTCAGGAGACTAACACGGGACGCAACCAACAGAGTACCCTTTGTCGTCCAGTACTTCCCCGGAGCGGAGAAACTACGCCATGTTCTCCGCAGCCTTCAACATGTCATCAATGAGGACAAACACCTCGCTATGGCCATCCCCACACCTCCACTACTCGCCTTTAAACAGCCACCCAACCTCAAACAGACCATCGTTCGCAGCAAATTACCTAGCTTTCAAGAGAACAGCGTCCACGACACCACACAACCCTGCCACGGTAACCTCTGCAAGACATGCCAGATCATCGACACAGATACCACCATCACACGAGAGGACACCACCCACCAGGTGCACGGTTCATACTCCTGTGACTCGGCCAACGTTGTCTACCTCATACGTTGCAGGAAAGGATGCCCCAGAGCATGGTACATTGGCGAGACCATGCAGACGCTGCGACAACGGATGAACGGACACCGCGCAACAATCGCCAAACAGGAGGGTTCCCTCCCAGTCAGGGAACACTTCAGCAGTCATGGACATTCATCCACCGACCTTCGGGTAAGCGTACTCCAAGGCGGCCTTCGAGACACACGACAACGCAAAATCGTCGAGCAGAAATTGATAGCCAAGTTCCGCACCCATGAGGACGGCCTCAACCGGGATCTTGGGTTCATGTCACGCTACACGTTACCCCACCAGCGAACAAATGTTATCTGTTTTTAATATAATGGGTCATTTGCTGGCTTTCTCTGCCTTCCGGATGTTTCTGCCTCTCTCTGTTTTTTTTCCTGTTTGTTTTTTTGTTGAATGTGTATTCGGGGGTTCTGCAGGTGACACCTCTCTGTCTGAACACGGTGATTGCCTTGGCAACGGGCAGTTGCAGGGGCAGTCTGTAAACACCATGTATTGTTCCATATGTATAAATGCGTAGGCTTCGAGGAGCTCCTGAACATTTACCTGAGGAAGGAGGAAGTCTCCGAAAGCTTGTGAATTTAAAATAAAATTGCTGGACTATAACTTGGTGTTGTAAAATTGTTTACAATAAATTAAGATAGTTGAAGTCCCCCATTATCACTACTCTAAGGCTCTTGCACCTCTCTGTAATTTCCCTGTAAATTTTCTCCTCTATCTCCTTCCCACTAGTTGGTGCCTATAGAATACACCCAGTAGTGTAATGGCACCTCTATTGTTTCTTAACTCTAACCAAATAGATTCTGTCCTTGACTCCTCCAGGACATCTCTCTCTCTCTCCAGCACTGCAATATTCTCCTTGATCAATACTGTCCCCCCACTGCCTTCCCCCTTTCCTTCCCTATCTTTCCTGAACACCTTGTATCCAGGAATATTTAGTACCCAATCCTGCCCTTTTTTGAGCCAGGTCGCCATTATCGCCACGACACCCCGGAGAGGTGGTGCAGGAGGGAGGGTTTTAGATTCCTGGGTCATTGGGACCAGTTCTGGGGAAGGTGGGACCTGTACAGGCCGGACGTTTTGCAGCTCAACAGGGCCAGGAGCAATATACTGGCAGGGAGATTTTCAGGTGCTGTTGGGCAGGGTTTAAACTAGCTTGGCAGGGGATGGGAACATAAGCGTAGATTCAGAAGGGAGAGAAGCAGAGCTGGAAATGGAAGACAGAAAATTAGTAAGTGCAATACAATATTGGAAAATGTGAGGTTATGCACTTTGGCAGGAAAAACCAGAGAGCAAGTTATTATCTTGATGGCAAGAGACTGGAAAGTACTGCAGTACAAAGGGATCTGGGGGTCCTAGTGCAAGAAAATCAAAAAGTTAGTTTGCAGGTGCAGCAGGTGATCAAGAAGGCCAACGGAATGTTGGCTTTTATTGCTAGGGGGATAGAATATAAAAACAGGGAGGTATTGCTGCAGTTATATAAGGTATTGGTGAGACTGCACCTGGAATACTGCATACAGTTTTGGTGTCCATACTTAAGAAAAGACATACTTGCTCTCGAGGGTGTACAAAGAAGGTTCACTCGGTTAATCCCGGGGATGAGGGGGTGGACATATGAGGAGAGGTTGAGTAGATTGGGACTCTACTCATTGGAGTTCAGAAGAATGAGAGGCGATCTTATTGAAACATATAAGATTGTGAAGGGGCTTGATCGGGTGGATGCGGTAAGGATGTTCCCAAGGATGGGTGAAACTAGAACGAGGGGGCATAATCTTAGAATAAGGGGCTGCTCCTTCAAAACTGAGATGAGGGGAAACTTCTTCACTCAGAGGGTAGTAGGTCTGTGGAATTTGCTGCCCCAGGAAGCTGTGGAAGCTACATCATTAAATAAATTTAAAACAGAAATCGACAGTTTTCTAGAAGTAAAGGGAATTAGGGGTTATGGGGAGTGGGCAGGAAATTGGACATGAATTTAGATTTGAGGTTAGGATCAGATCAGCCATGATCTTATTGAATGGCGGAGCAGGCTCGAGGGGCCGATTGGCCTACTCCTGCTCCTATTTCTTATGTTCTTATGAGTTTGGAAGGCAGAGGAAACAAAGTTTAGAAACTCAACAACAAAGGAGTTTGACAGTGCTTAATGGTGTATATCTCAATACAAGGAGTATGGTGAATAAGGCAGATGAGCTAAGGGCACAGATAGACCCGTGGCAGTACGATATCATCGCAATTACTGAAACATGGCTTAAAGAGGGGCAGAAATTGCAGCTCAACCTTCCTGGTTACAGGGAATAGAGAGGGGGATAAAAAAGGAGTTGGGGGGGGGGGGTGGCAATATTGATTGAAGAAACAATTACAGCTGTGAGGAGGATGATATGTTAGAAGGATCGTCAAATGAGGCCGTATGGGTTGAGCTAAGGAACAAAAAAGGGGCAGTCACACTGGGAGTGTACGATAGACCCCCAAACAGTCAGAGGGAGATAGAGGAGCAAATATGGAGACAAATTTCTGAGAAATGCAAAAACAATCGGGCAGTAATAGTCGGGGATTTCAATTACCCTAATATTAACTGGGATACAAACAGTGTGAATGGGATAGAGGGAGCAGAATTCTTCAATTGCATTCAGGAGAACTTTTTTAGCCAGTACGTAGCAAGAGGGGGATGTTCTGGATTTAGTTTTAGGAAATGAAACTGGGCAGGTGGAAGGAGTATCAGTGGGAGAGTATTTTGGTGGTAGTGATCATAATACAGTTAGTTTTACCATAGTTTCAGAAAATGACAAAGATAGAACAGGAGTAAAAGTTCTCAATTGGGGAAAGGCCAATTTTACTAAACTGAGAAGTGATTTAATAAAAGTGGACTGGAAACAGCTACTTGAAGGTAAATCAGTGTCAGAGCAGTGGGAGGCATTCAAGGGGGAGATTCAAGGGGTTCAGAATAAACATGTTCCCACAAAGGAAAAGGGAGGGACTGCCAAATCTAGAGCCCCCTGGATGACCAGGAGCAGACAGGGTAAGGCAAAATAGGGAAGCTTATGTCAGACACCGAGAACTCAATACTACAGAAAGCTCAGAGTATGGAAAGTGCAGGGGTGAAATTAAAAAGGAAATTAGAAAAGCAAAGAGAGGACATGAAAAAATACTGGCAATAAAAATCAAGGAAAAACCCAAAGATGTTTTATAAATACATTAAGAGCAAGAGGATAACTAATGAAAGAGTAGGGCCTATTAGAGACCAAAAAGGTCACCTGTGTGTGGAGGTGGAAGATGTGGGTATGGTTCTTAATGAATACTTTACATCGGTCTTCACAAAAGAGGGGGACGATGCAGCGATTGTAGTTGAGGAGGAGGAGTGTGAAATATTGGATTGGATAAACATAGTGAGAGAGGAAGTATTAACGGGATTAGCATCCTTGAAAGTGGATAAGTCACCAGGCCCGGATGAAATGTATCCCAGGCTGCTAAAAGAAGCCAGGGAGGAAATAGCGAAGGCTTTAACAATCATTTTCCAAACTTCACTGGATACAGGCGTGGTGCCGGAGAATTGGAGAACTGCTAACATTCTACCATTATTTAAAAAGGGAGCGAGGGATAGACCGAGTAATTACAAGCCAGTCAGTCTCACCTCGGTGGTGGGCAAATTATTGGAATCAATTCTGTGGGACAGGATAAACCATCACTTAGAAAGGCACAGAGTAATCAAGGACAGTCAGCATGGATTTGTTGAGGGAAGGTCGTGTCTAACTTGATTGAATTTTTTGAGCAGGTCACAAGGAGGATCGATGAGGGTAACGCGTTTGATGTCGTCTACATGGATTTTAGCAAGGCTTTTGACTTGGTCCCTCATGGCAGACTGGTCAAAAAAGTGCAAGCCCATGGGATCCAAGGGAAAGTGGCAAGTTGGATCCAAAATTGGCTCAGTGGCAGGAAATACAGGGTAATGGTTGACGGGTGTTTGTGTGACTGGAAGGCTGTTTCCAGTGGGGTTCCGCAAGGCTCAGTACTAGGTCCCTTGCTTTTTGTGGTATATATTAATGATTTGGAATTGAACGTGGGGGGGGCTTGATCAAGAAGTTTGCAAATTATACAAGAATTGGCCGTGTGGTTGAGTGAGGAGGAAAGCTGTAGACTGCAGGAAGATATCAATGGACTGGTCAGGTGGGCAAAAAAGTGGCAACTGGAATTCAATCTGGAGAAGTGTGAGGTAATGCATTTGGGGAGGGCAAACAAGGCAAGGGAGTACACAATAAATGGGAGGATACTGAGAGGTGTAGAGGAACAAAGGGACCTTGGAGTGCATGTCCACAGGCCCCTGAAGGTAGCAGGACAGGTTGATAAGGTGGTTACGAAGGCATACGAAATACTTTCCTTTATTAGCCGAGGCATAGAATATAAGAGCAGGGAGGTTATGCTGGAACTGTATAAAACACTGGTTAGGCCACAGCTTGAGTACTGTGTACAGGTCTGGTCACCACATTACAGGAAAGATGTGATTGCACTCGAGAGGGTGCAGAGGAGATTTATGAGGATGTTGCCAGGACTGGAGAATTTTAGCTATGAGGAAAGATTGGATAGGCTGGGGTTGTTCTCTTTAGAACAAAGGAGGCTGAGGGGAGATTTAATTGAGGTGTATAAAATTATGAGGGGCCTCGATAGAGTGGATAGGGAGGACCTATTTCCCTTAGCAGAGGGGTCAGTGACCAGGGGGCATAGATTTAAAGTAATTGGTAGAAGGATTAGAGGGGAGCTGAGGAGAAATGTTTTCACCCAGAGGGTGGCGGGGGTCTGGAACTTACTGCCTGAGAGGGTGGGAGAGGCAGAAACCCTCATCGCATTTAAGTACCACCTGGATGTGCACCTGAAGCGCCGGGACCTACAGGGCTACGGAGCAAGTGCTGGAGAGTGGGATTAGGCTGGTCAGCTCTTCTTCAGCTGGCACAGACACAATGGTCTCCTTCTGTGCTGTAACTTTCTACAATTCTGTGATTTCTATGGCATCATGTTCCCATGTGACTATTTGCGTCTGCAGCTCACCAACCTTATTTACCACGCTTCATGCACACATGCACTGTAAACCTATCTTAGATCTCCTCATATTCCCTCTTTGTCTGATCCCACCTAATACTGTACTATTTCTTGCTCTAGTGCCATCTGTCTCTCCCAATCCTTCCCAATGCTACATCCTGGTGCCCATCCCCCTGCCAAATTAGTTTGAACCCCCACCCTCACAGCCCTAGTGAACCTCCCCGGGAGGACATTGGTCCCAGCTCTGTTGAGGTGCAACTTGTCCGGCCTGTACAGTTCCCCCTCCCCCAGAACTGGTCCCAGTGCCCCAGGAATCTAAAGCCCTCCCTCCTGCACCACCTCTCCAGCCATGCATTCATCTGCTCTATCCTGGACAGGTCCCACCTCCCCCAGGGATCTGAAGCCCTCCCTCCTGCACCACCTCTCCAGCCATGCATTCATCTGCTCTATCCTGGACAGGTCCCACCTCCCCCAGGGATCTGAAGCCCTCCCTCCTGCACCACCTCTCCAGCCATGCATTCATCTGCTCTATCCTGGACAGGTCCCACCTCCCCCAGGGATCTAAAGCCCTCCCTCCTGCACCACCTCTCCAGCCATGCATTCATCTGCTCTATCCTGGACAGGTCCCACCTCCCCCAGGAATCTAAAGCCCTCCCTCCTGCACCATCTCTCCAGCGACGCATTCATCTACTCTATCCTGGACAGGTCCCACCTCCCCCAGGAATCTAAACCCCTCCCTCCTGCACCATCTCTCCAGCCACGCATTCATCTGCTCTATCCTCCTATTTCTATTCTCACTAGCGCGTGGCACCGGGAGTAATCCAGAAATTACTACCTTTGAGGTCCTGCTTATTTATTTCTTTCCTAACTCCTTAAAATCTGCCTTCAGGACTCATCCTTCTTTCTACCTATGTCGTTGGTACCGATATGGACCAAGACCTCTGACAGTGCAGTGATATGGAGCATGGTTCCAAAATCATCCAGGCGGTAATGTAGGGGTTCTGGTACTGGACAAATAACCGACAGAACACAAGTTCAAATCCCAACATGGCAGTTTGAGAATTTGAATTCAGTTTTTAAAAAAAAGCTGGGATCAGTAATAGTCACCATGAAGCTGTCGGATTGTTGTAAAAAGCCAAATAGTTCACGAACTTCCTCTAGGGAAGGAAACCTGCCATCCTTACCTGGTCTGGCCTTTACATGACTCCAGTCCCACATTAATTAAAAAAAATCAATATCATCAAAAGGCATCACGGCCAAATGCAACGTGTGCTTTCTAGGGAGGGCCTAGGATAGTGATCAGAAGTGGGAAAGAAGGCTGATTTTCTCCATGGGTACTGAGTTCAATTGTAGTCACCGTTAGTCTTGCTGAGATCCGCACAGACCCCGGATCTTCTGGTCTACCTGGCTGACCTCAACACGGGATGGGGCATTACATTAACACAATAACTCATCAAAGGAACTCTATCCCACTCCCTTTTAAAGGAGCTACCTGACACAGCACGAGTTGCTGTTGCTCAGGCTCAGAAGCTTTACCTGAGAGCGCCTCTCCTCGCTGTAACACCTCCTCAATATTCGCCACCATTATTCTCTGCACATCTTGCAGCTCTGTGTTTATGGAGCCAAGGTTTCTGCGTGCTCTACTGTCGATGTAGGATTTCTTTGTTTTTTGAATGTATGTGTCTAAAAGAAAAAGCAGACAGCAAGTTAACCCTTTACCATCACTCTACCTAAAAAAGGGCTGGCGACATAACCAGTTACAAAAACTTTGATTCATCAGTGCTGTAGTCGGCAGACAGCAGCGGCAGACGGAGGGACGGCGGCGACTCCGGGAGACGTACGGAGAGTGCAAGGTGAGAGGCCGGCCAGGAGAGCATTGGAATAGTTGAATCTGGAGATGACAACGGCATGGATGAGGGTTTCAACAGCAGATGGGTTGAGGCAGGGGCAGAGACGGGCAATGTTACAGAGGTGGAAGTAGGCTGTCTTGGTGATGGAGAGGATTAGGTGTCAGAAGCTCAGCTTGGACACGAATAAGATGTGACAACAGGTTGTCTCAACATTATCAAATGCCTCTGGGAGTCCATATAAATAACATCTTACCTACCACATTAGTTACCTCCTCAAAGAATTCAACTGGGTTCGTTAGACATGACTTACCTTTACAAACCCATACTGGCTCTCTGCTCAGCTCTCTGCACATCCTGTGCCCTGTGGCAACTCCAGGACAACCACAGGTGCAGGAAGTGTCGTCAGCTGGAGGAGCTCGAACTCAGGATTTCAGAGCTTGAGCAACAGCTGGAGTCACTTCAGTGCATCCGCGAGGCTGAGAGCTCCATGGATAGCACGTTTCAGGAGGTGGTGACCCTGCAGCTTAAAAGAGTGCAGGCAGAGAGGGACTGGGTGACCGCCAGGGAGACAAGGAGGAGCAGGAGGGAGTGCAGGAGTCCCCTGAGGGCATCTCACTCTCCAATCACTTTTCAGTTCTGAATACTGGTGAGGGAGAGGATTCCTCTGGGGAGTGCAGCTAGAAACAAGTCCACAGCACCATGGGTGGCTCAGCTGTACAGGGGGAAGGAGAAAGGTCAGGAGATCAATAATGATAGGGGATTCAATAGTTAGGGGAGCAGACAGGCATTTATGTGGCCGCAGACATGATTGCAGATGTTGCCTCCCTGATGCCAGAGTCAAGGATGTCACTGAGCAGCTGCAGAACATTCTGGGGGGGGGGGGGGGGGGGGGGGGAGGGCGAACAGCCAGAGGTCGTGGTCCATATCGGTACCAATGACTGAGGTAGAAAGAGGGATGAGGTCCTGCAGGCAGAGTTTTAGGAGGTAGGAAAGAAATTAAGAAGCAGGACCTCAAAGGTAGTAATCTCTGGATTACTCCCGGTGCCACGCGCTAGTGGGTATAGAAATAGGAGGATAGAGCAGATGAATGTGTGGCTGCGGAGATGGTGCAGGAGGGAGGGCTTTAGATTCCTGGGGCATTGGGACCAGTTCTGGGGGGGGGTGGGACCTGTACAGGCCGGACGGGTTGCACCTCAACAGAGTGAGACCAATGTCCTCGCGGGGAGGTTGGCTAGTGCTGTGGGGGGGGTTTAAACTAATTTGGCAGGGGGATGGGCACCAGGATGTAGCATTAAAAAGGCGAAACAAGGGACACAAAGGACTGGGAGAGAAGGATAGCAGTAGAGTAAGGAATAGTACAGTATTAGTTGGGATCAGACTAAGAGAGAGTACAAGAAAGTCTAGGACTGGTTTGCAGCACATGTAAACACACGGAGTGTGGTAAACAAGGTCGGTGAGCTACAGGTGCAAATAGTCACATGGGAATATGATGTCATGGTGATAACGGAGACCTGGCTCAAAAAAGGCAGGATTGGGTACTAAATATTCCTGGATACAAGGTGTTCAGGAAAGATAGGGTTGTGGTGGCAGTATTGATTAAGAAGAAAATTGCAGTGCTGGAGAGAGAGGATGTCCTGGAGGGGTCAAGGACAGAATCTATTTGGTTAGAGTTAAGAAACAATAGAGGTGCCATTACACTACTGGGTGTATTCTACAGGCCACCAACTAGTGGGAAGGAGATAGAGGAGCAAATTTGCAGGGAAATTACAGAGAGGTGCAAGAACCATAGAGTAGTGATAATGGGGGACTTCAATTATCCTAATATAGACTGGGATAGTAATAGTGTAAAGAGCAGAAAGGGGGAGGAATTTTTGAAGTGTGTTCAGGAGAACTTTCTTGACGAGTACATTTCCAGCCCAGTGAGGAAGGAGGCATTGCTGGATCTGGTTCTGGGGAATGAGGTGGGTCAAGTGGAGCAAGTGTCAGTGGGGGAGCATTTAGGGAGCAGCGATCATAGTATCATAAGGTTTAGAATAGTTATGGAAAAGGACACGGACCTCTCTAAAGTAAAAATACTGAATTGGAGGAGGGCCAATTTCAATGGGATGAGAACAGATCTGGCCCGGGTAAATTGGAATCAAAGATTGGCAGGCAAAACTGTAATTGAACAGTGGGTGGCCTTTAAAGAGGAGATGGTTCAGGTACAGTCTGGGTACATTCCCACGAGGGGGAAAGGTAGGGCAACTAAAGCCAGAGCTCCCTGGATGACAAAACAGATAGTTTGATAACACAAGTGAGAACCAGGCTGAATATAGAAAGTTCAGAGGGGAAGTTAAAAAGGAAATAAGAGGGGCAAAGAGAGAGTATGAGAATAGACTGGTGGCCAACATAAAAGGGAATCCAAAAGTCTTCTACAGGCATGTAAACAGTAAACGGGTAGTAAGAGGAGGGGTGGGACCAATTAGGGTCCAAAAAAGAGATCTACTCGTGGAAGCAGAGGGGATGGCGGAGGTACTAAATGAGTACTTTACATCTGTCTTTACCAAGGAAGATGCTGCCAGAGTTTCAGGAAAGACAGATATAGTTGAGATATTGGATGGGCTAAAAATTGATGAAGACGACGTACTCGAAAGGCTGACTGTACTGAAAGTAGATAAGTCACCCGGATCCTAGGTTACTGAGGGAAGGAAGGGTGGAAATTGCGGAGGTACTGGCCATAATCTTCCAAACATCCGTAGATACGGGGGTGGTGCCAGAGGACTGGAGAATTACAAATGTTACACCCTTGTTCAAAAAAGGGTGTAAGGATAAACCCAGCAACTACAGGCCAGTCAGTTTAACCTCAGTGGTGGGGAAACTTTTAGAAACGATAATCCGCGACAGAATTAACAGTCACTTGGACAGGTGTGGACTGATTAAGGAAAGCCAGCACGGATTTGTTAAAGGCAAATCGTGTTTAACGAACCTGATAGAGTTTTTTGATGAGGTAACAGGGAGGGTCGATGAGGGCAATGCAGTTGATGTGGTGTATATGGACTTTCAAAGGCGTTTGATAAAGTGCCGCATGGTAGGCTTATCATCAAGATTGAAGCCCATGGAATAAAGGGGGCAGTAGAAACATGGATACAGAATTGGCTAAGTGACAGGAAACAGAGAGTAGTGGTGAACGGTTGTTTTTCAGACTGGAGGGAGGTGTACAGTGGTGTTCCCCAGGGGTCAGTGCTGGGAACACTGCTTTTCTTGATATATATTAATGACTTGGACTTGGGTGTACAGGGCACAATTTCAAAATTTGCAGATGACACAAAACTTGGAAGGGTAGTAAACAGTGAGGAGGATATAAACAGGCTGGTGGCATGGGCGGACACGTGGCAGATCAAATTTAAAGCAGAAAAATGCGAAGTGATACATTTCAGTAGGAAGAACAAAGAGAGAGAATATAAACTAAAGGGCATAATTCTAAAAGAGGTACAGGAACAGAGAGATCTGGGGGTATATGTGCACAAATCGTTGAAGGTGGCAGGGCAGGTTGAGAAAGTGGTTTAAAAAGCATATGGGATCCTGAGCTTTATAAATAGAGGCATAGAGTACAAAAGTATGGAAGTCATGATGAACCTTTATAAAACACTGGTTCGGCCACAACTGGAGTATTGTGTCCAGTTCTGGGCACCGCACTTCAGGAAAGATGTGAAGGCCTTAGAGAGGGTGCAGAAAAGATTTACTAGAATGATTCCAGGGATGAGGGACTTTAGTTATGTGGATAGACTGGAGAAACTGGGGTTGTTCTCCTTGGAACAGAGACGGTTGCGAGGAGATTTGATCGAGGTATTCAAAATCATGAAGGGTCCAGACAGATAGGAACTGTTCCCATTGGCGGAAGGGTCAAGAACCAGAGGGCACAGATTTAAGGTGATTGGCAAAAGAACCAAAGGTGACATGAGGAAAAACGTTTTTACCCAGCGAGTGGTTAGGATCTGGAATGCACTGCCCGAGGGGGTGGTGGAGGCAGATTCAATCATGGCCTTCAAAAGGGAACTGGATAAGTACTTGAAAGGAAAAAATTTGCAGGGTTATGAGGAAAGGGCGGGGGAGTGGGACTAGCTGGATTGCTCTTGCACAGAGCTGGCACGGACTCGATGGGCTGAATGGCCTCCTTCCGCGCTGTAACCTTTTTGTGATTCTATATTTGTCCAAGTGCCCAGTCACTCTATCCCTGATGACAGGTTCTAGTAACTTCCCCACTGCGGATGTTAAACTGACAGGTCTGTAATTTCCTGGTTTCTCTCTCCCACCCTTCTTGACAGGGCTGTTTCATTGCTGTGGCAGGGGTGGAAACCTGATTGGTGAGATTCAAACATGAAGTTGTGGGCAAGAATAATTTGGGAAGCAACAACACGTTCAAGAAATTTGGAGAGAAAAGGGAGATTGAGAATGGGGCGGTAGTTTGCGAGGACAGAGGGGTGAGGATGTTTTTTTGAGGGCAGTTGATAATAGCGGATCTGAAAGGTAAGGGGATAATACCCGAGGAGAGGAAACCGTTTACAATGCCAGGTAGGGCAGTTGCATAGTCAGCAGTTTAGTGGGAGATTGCTCAGTGGAGCAAGAGGTGGCCCTCATGGACAAGATGAGGTCACAGGGCACAAGGAGAGATGGGAGAGAAACCTGAGCGAGACGAGCGTTCAGGGCTGGGGCAGGGGGAGCCTGGGGAGAGGTTTGGCTTGGGGAACGGAGGGAAGTGGCAGAGGCAGCTTTTTTTTTTATTCGTTCATGGATGTGGGCGTCGCTGGCGAGGCCGGCATTTATTGCCCATCCCTAATTGCCCTTGAGAAGGTGGTGGTGAGCCGCCTTCTTGAACCGCTGCAGTCCGTGTGGTGAAGGTTCTCCCACAGTGCTGTTAGGAAGGGAGTTCCAGGAGTTTGACCCAACGACGATGAAGGAACGGCGATATATTTCCAAGTTGGGATGGTGTGTGACTTGGAGGGGAACGTGCAGGTGGTGTTGTTCTCATGTACCTGCTGCTCTTGTCCTTCTAGGTGGTAGAGGTCGCGGGTTTGGGAGGTGCTGTTGAAGAAGCCTTGGCGAGTTGCTGCAGTGCATCCTGTGGATGGTACACACTGCAGCCACTGTGCACCGGTGGTGAAGGGAGTGCATGTTTAGGGTGGTGGATGGGGTGCCAATCAAGTGGGCTGCTTTATCCTGGATGGTGTCGAGCTTCTTGAGAGTATTCCATCACACTCCTGACTTGTGCCTTGTAGATGGTGGAAAGGCTTTGGGGAGTCAGGAGGTGAGTCACTCGCCGCAGAATACCCAGCCTCTGGCCTTCTCTTGTAGCCACAGTATTTATATGGCTGGTCCAGTTAAGTTTCTGGTCAATGGTGACCCCCAGGATGTTGATGGTGGGGGATTCGGCGATGGTAATGAACAGTGATAAAGAAGTCCATGAGCTCCTTGCACTTGTTGTTGGTGAGAGTGAAGGCAGCAGGGGAGAGGGGTTTCAGGAGATGATTGGTAGTGAGAAGAAGCCGGGGGGTTATCTTTGCTCTGCAGGATGAGCCTAGGGTGGTGGGTGGTTTTGGCAGTTGAGGGTGAGGCCTAATAGTGATTGATGTGGTCCAGGCAGATCTGGTGATGGGTGGCTAAACTAGTTGTGCGTCAGAAACGTTCAAGTCTGTGCCCCTTGGACTTGAGGGAGCAAAGATGGGGCATACCAGGGGAATGACCGGGATGGGAGAGAGTGCAGGAATTTCTGTGACCACCGATGTATTGCCTCCCTGGTGTTAGGGTAAAGGATATCACAGAGAGGGTGCAGGACATTTTGAGGGGGGAAGGGGATCAGCCAGGAGTCGTGGTCCATGTGGGAACCAATGTCAGAGGAAGGAAAAGGGTTGAGGTCCTGTGGTCAGAGTTTCAGGAGCTAGGGAGGAAGTTAATAAGCAGGACCTCAAAAGATAGTAATCTCTGGATTCCTCCCAGTGCCACACGCTAGTGAGTATAAGAATAGTAGGTTAATGTGTGGCTGGAGCAATGCTGCAGGAGGGAGGGCTTCAGATTCCTGGGGCACTGGGATCTGTTCTGGGACAGGAGGGATCTGTACAAGACAGACAGGTTGCACCGAAAAGAGCTGGGACCAATGTCCTCGCGGGGAGGTTCACTAATGCCTTGGGGGAGGGTTTACCTAATTTGGCAGGGGGATGGGCACCAGGATGAAACATAAGAGAGGAGAAACAAGATGCACAGAGGACTGGGAGGGACAAATAGCATTACAGTAAATAATAGTTCAGAAATAGCAGGGATCAGACAGGGGGCAAATGCGTGGCAGTCCAACATGAGTTTGGAGTGCATGTGCATGTGCCTAACGTCGGTTGTGGGGAAACTTTTAGAGACAATTATCCGGGACAAAATTAATCGGCACTTGGAACAGTATGGGCTAATAAATGAACGTCAGCACGGATTTGTTAAAGGAAAATTGTATTTGACTAACCCCTTGATTCACTTCTTTGATGAAGTAACGGTGAGGGTTGATGAGGGTAGTGCGGTTCATGTTGTGTATATAGAATCGTGGAATGGTTACAGCACAGAAGGAGGCCATTCGGCCCATTGAGCTCGTGGCAGCTCTTTGTAAGAGCAATCCAGTTAGTCCATTACGGACTTTCAAAAGGCATTTGATAAAGTACCACATAATGGACTTGTTAGCAAAATTAAAGCCCATGGGATTAAAGGGACAGTGGCAGTGTGGATACAAAATAGGCTAAGGAACAGAAAGAAGAGTAGTGGTGAAGGGTTGTTTTTCAGACTGGAGGGAAGTATACCCTGGATGAGTGTCCCCCAGGGGTCAGTATTAGGACCACTGCTCTTTTTGATATATATTAATGACCTGGACTTGGGTATAGAGGGTATAATTTCAAAGTTTGCAGATGACACGAAACTCTGAAATGTAGTAAACAATGTGGAGGATAGTGATAGACTTCAAGAGGATATAGACAGACTGGTGAAATGGGCAGACATGTGGCAGATGAAATTTAACGCAGAGACGTGTGAAGTGATACATTTTGGTAGGAAGAATGAGGCGAGGCAATATAATTTTAAAGGGAGTGCAGGAGCAGAGAGACGGGGGTGAATGTACACAAATCTTTGAAGGTGACAGGACAAGTTGAGAATGCTGTTAAAAAAGCAAATGGGATCCTGGGCTTTATTAATAGAGGCATAGAGTACAAAAACAAGGAAGTTATGTTGAACCTTTATGAATCACTGGTTAGGCCTCAGCTGGAGTATTGTGTTCAATTCTGGGCACCGCACTTTAGGAAGGATGTCAAGGCCTTAGAAAGGATGTAGAGATTTACTAGAATGGTTCCAGGGATGAGGGACTTCAGTTATGTGGAGAGACTGGAGAAGCTGGGATTGTTCTCATTAGAACAGAGAAGGTTAAGGGGAGATTTGATCGAGGTGTTCAAAATCATGAAGGGTTTTGATAGAGTAAATAAGGAGAAACTGTTTCCAGTGGGAGAAGGGTCGGTAACCAGAGGATACAGATTTAAGGTGATCGGCAAAAGAACCAGAGGGGAGATGAGGAAACATTTTTTACACAGTCAGTTGTGATGATCTGGAATTCACTGCCTGAAAGGGCAATGGAAGCAGATTCAATAATAACTTTCAAAAGGGAATTGGATAAATATTTGAAGGGAAAAAATTTACAGGGCTCTGGGGGAAAAGCAGGGGAGTGGGACTAATGGGATAGCTCTTTCAAAGAGCCAGCACAGGCACGATGGGCCGAATGGCCTCCTCCTGTGCTGTACCTACTATATTATGATATGGAGGGAGAGGTTTATACAGAGGGAAAGGTTTGGGGGAGGAGAGTTTATATGGAGGGAGAGGTTTACTGGGACAGGAGGGCACTGAAGTCAGAGGAGAGGTGATAAAGAATGAGATGTCGCTCAGTGCAGAGGCTGAGGGAGGAAAGGAGAGAGGATTTTTCAGGGAGAAACTCATGATGGGGCTTAGGGGGATGGGGGCAGCAGTTTTAAAGGAGAAACAAGAGGGGCGGAACAAAGTGGGATATTTGAAGGAGAAGAAGGTACCAGTGGAGTAGGGGGAGGGACTAGGGTGTAACTTGGTGATAAGGGTCACATCAGTACTGTGGCAGTTTGGGTCAGGTGGGTGAGGTGGGCGATGGAAAGTATAGCCAGGAGGGTAGGGGCAATGTCCTGCCACCTATGAGCTAAGTTTCAGTTAAAGGGTTGATATCATCGCCAAGATATCAGTGGAATCATCTTCAATGTGGTCGTAGATGGCAAGAGCTTTGCATGCGAGGGAAACACGGAGAGAGGTGGTGATTCCTGCCCGTTGGCACAGTCCAAGCGTCCAGTGGTGCGGTGATGAGCTGGACGGGATGGAGGCTGCTGAGGTTAGTCCCCAGCGGGTGTGCTGAGTGGGAAGGTCATTGAAAGAAAGCACGGAGGAGTTGGGGTTGCTCTTCGTAAAGAGGCAGCAACAAGTGTCTTGATGGACCCTTCAGAGAATGATGAGAGACACACAGAGGGTAGCTGTGGGCTTACCCATATGGGATAGAAGTCTGAGACAGCAGCAGGGGAACAAGGAAGGCAGAGGATTAAGCCGAGTGGCCTCCTTCTGTGCTGTCAAATTCTCTGACTGTTTTACTTTTGTGGACCTAGCTAGTACCATTTCTACTGGAAATGTGATGTGTTATATTACTGTTATTTATTCACTTATCTATTATTAAATAAATTCACCCAATAGCCAAAATCTGAAACAAGGTATGATGATGCTTGTCACAGGATCGATCCAGTTGAAAAAGTATTAATGGAAAACTCTCTCTATTTGATATCCTCTGTATTTTACCAAAAATGTACCTGGATATCAGAGTTTGTGAATATACTCAAGACTCACCGACGAGCGATCAAAGATGTCGCAGCCGGAAAATCTAGAGACAGGTGAGAAAACACCCCAAAAAACGCAACAACAGTCTTTTCCCCACTGCTGGGGGAGAAGAGAAAGGAGGTCAAGAGAATCAGCAAAGGTGGAGCAGCCAAGGATAGGTACAAGCTCGGTGTGCAGATATGCATGATGTTGGTTCAAACATTTGAGTTTCTGAGTCAGGTACTGTGCGACAGCCTGGGCCAATGGTACTCTAGACCATGAGTCAATGTCTTCCTCAGAACTATGCCCTCTGACACCAGGATTAGCCGCACGGCCTCTTTCTGCATCGCTTCCAAGACCTGGATGGTTCCCTTGTGCCTCGAGGACCAGAAATAAATGCAATACTCAGGTATGGTGAAGCAGGAACGATGGGCCTGGGCTCCGTCCGATGGGCCTGGGCTCCGTCCGATGGGCCTGGGCTCCGTCCGATGGGCCTGGGCTCCGTCCGATGGGCCTGGGCTCCGTCCGATGGGCCTGGGCTCCGTCCGATGGGCCTGGGCTCCGTCCGATGGGCCTGGGCTCCGTCCGATGGGCCTGGGCTCCGTCCGATGGGCCTGGGCTCCGTCCGATGGGCCTGGGCTCCGTCCGATGGGCCTGGGCTCCGTCCGATGGGCCTGGGCTCCGTCCGATGGGCCTGGGCTCCGTCCGATGGGCCTGGGCTCCGCATTCTGTTTTCTTCGTCAACTGCTGTTCTGTAATGACTGAACGTCAAAGAGTTGAGTCCAACTCATTGCGAGCTCTCTTTCAGCTTCTCCCGAACGAGCTTGACAAGTTTATTGAAGTATGTTCACTATTTTCCTTCCAATGAAAAGCCGTGCATTTAACAGGATAGAAGTTTGCCTGAAAAAGTATTTTCCTTTTGCAAATACAACATAATTCCTTTGGAACTTCAGACTTGAATCCAAATCATCAACTGTAAAATTGATCAACCTGTACTGCGTTTCTGACTCGAGGTCATTCTCCAGATTTGAAACAGCAACCACCCCATCACCGATCACAGGGAGACTCCACTCAGTACATCTCCCCATCACTGATCAGAGGGACACTCCACTCAGTCCATCTCCCCATCACTGATCACAGGTACACCACACTCAGTCCATCTCCCCATCACCGATCACAGGGACACCACACTCAGTCCATCTCCCCATCACTGATCACAGGTACACTCCACTCAGTCCATCTCCCCATCACTGATCACAGGGACACCACACTCAGTCCATCTCCCCATCACCGATCACAGGGACACTCCACTCAGTCCATCTCCCCATCACTGATCACAGGGACACCACACTCAGCCCATCTCCCCATCACTGATCACAGGGACACTCCACTCAGTCCATCTCCCCATCACTGATCACAGGGACACCACACTCAGTCCATCTCCCCATCACTGATCACAGGGACACTCCACTCAGTCCATCTCCCCATCACTGATCACAGGGACACCACACTCAGTCCATCTACCCATCACTGATCACAGGGACACTCCACTCAGTCCATCTCCCCATCACCGATCACAGGGACACCACACTCAGTCCATCTCCCCATCACTGATCACAGGGACACCACACTCAGTCCATCTCCCCATCACCGATCACAGGGACACCACACTCAGTCCATCTCCCCATCACTGATCACAGGGACACCACACTCAGTCCATCTCCCCATCACTGATCACAGGGACACTCCACTCAGTCCATCTCCCCATCACTGATCACAGGGACACCCCACTCAGTCCATCTCCCCATCACTGATCACAGGGACACTCCACTCAGTCCATCTCCCCATCACTGATCACAGGGACACCACACTCAGTCCATCTCCCCATCACTGATCACAGGGACACTCCACTCAGTCCATCTCCCCATCACTGATCACAGGGACACCCCACTCAGTCCATCTCCCCATCACCGATCACAGGGACACTCCACTCAGTCCATCTCCCCATCACCGATCACAGGGACACCACACTCAGTCCATCTCCCCATCACTGATCACAGGGACACTCCACTCAGTCCATCTCCCCATCACTGATCACAGGGACACCACACTCAGTCCATCTCCCCATCACTGATCACAGGGACACCCCACTCAGTCCATCTCCCCATCACTGATCACAGGGACACTCCACTCAGTCCATCTCCCCATCACTGATCACAGGGACACCACACTCAGTCCATCTCCCCATCACTGATCACAGGGACACCACACTCAGTCCATCTCCCCATCACTGATCACAGGGACACCACACTCAGTACATCTCCCCATCACTGATCACAGGGACACCACACTCAGTCCATCTCCCCATCACTGATCACAGGGACACTCCACTCAGTCCATCTCCCCATCACTGATCACAGGGACACCACACTCAGTCCATCTCCCCATCACTGATCACAGGGACACCACACTCAGTCCATCTCCCCATCACTGATCACAGGGACACCACACTCAGTACATCTCCCCATCACTGATCACAGGGACACCACACTCAGTCCATCTCCCCATCACTGATCACAGGGACACCACACTCAGTACATCTCCCCATCACCGATCACAGGGACACCACACTCAGTCCATCTCCCCATCACTGATCACAGGGACACCACACTCAGTACATCTCCCCATCACCGATCACAGGGACACCACACTCAGTCCATCTCCCCATCACTGATCACAGGGACACCACACTCAGTCCATCTCCCCATCACTGATCACAGGGACACCACACTCAGTCCATCTCCCCATCACTGATCACAGGGACACTCCACTCAGTCCATCTCCCCATCACTGATCACAGGGACACCACACTCAGTACATCTCCCCATCACCGATCACAGGGACACCACACTCAGTCCATCTCCCCATCACTGATCACAGGGACACCACACTCAGTCCATCTCCCCATCACTGATCACAGGGACACCACACTCAGTCCATCTCCCCATCACTGATCACAGGGACACCACACTCAGTCCATCTCCCCATCACTGATCACAGGGACACCACACTCAGTCCATCTCCCCATCACTGATCACAGGGACATTCCACTCAGCCCATCTCCCCATCACTGATCACAGGGACACCACACTCAGTCCATCTCCCCATCACTGATCACAGGGACACTCCATTCAGTCCATCTCCCCATCACTGATCACAGGGACACCACACTCAGTCCATCTCCCCATCACTGATCACAGGGACACCACACTCAGTCCATCTCCCCATCACCTATCACAGGGACACCCCACTCAGTCCATCTCCCCATCACTGATCACAGGGACACCACACTCAGTCCATCTCCCCATCACTGATCACAGGGACACCACACTCAGTCCATCTCCCCATCACTGATCACAGGGACATTCCACTCAGTCCATCTCCCCATCACTGATCACAGGGACACCACACTCAGTCCATCTCCCCATCACTGATCACAGGGACACTCCATTCAGTCCATCTCCCCATCACTGATCACAGGGACACTCCATTCAGTCCATCTCCCCATCACTGATCACAGGGACATTCCACTCAGTCCATCTCCCCATCACTGATCACAGGGACACTCCATTCAGTCCATCTCCCCATCACTGATCACAGGGACACCACACTCAGTCCATCTCCCCATCACTGATCACAGGGACACCACACTCAGTGCATCTCCCCATCACTGATCACAGGGACACTCCACTCAGTCCATCTCCCCATCACTGATCAGAGGGACACTCCACTCAGTCCATCTCCCCATCACCGATCACAGGGACACCACACTCAGTCCATCTCCCCATCACCGATCACAGGGACACCACACTCAGTCCATCTCCCCATCACTGATCACAGGGACACCACACTCAGTCCATCTCCCCATCACTGATCACAGGGACACCACACTCAGTCCATCTCCCCATCACTGATCACAGGGACACCACACTCAGTCCATCTCCCCATCACTGATCACAGGGACACCACACTCAGTCCATCTCCCCATCACTGATCACAGGGACACCACACTCAGTCCATCTCCCCATCACTGATCACAGGGACATTCCACTCAGCCCATCTCCCCATCACTGATCACAGGGACACCACACTCAGTCCATCTCCCCATCACTGATCACAGGGACACTCCACTCAGTCCATCTCCCCATCACCGATCAGAGGGACACTCCACTCAGTCCATCTCCCCATCACCGATCACAGGGACACCACACTCAGTACATCTCCCCATCACTGATCACAGGGACACCACACTCAGTCCATCTCCCCATCACCGATCACAAGGACACCACACTCAGTCCATCTCCCCATCACTGATCACAGGGACACCACACTCAGTCCATCTCCCCATCACCGATCACAGGGACACCACACTCAGTCCATCTCCCCATCACTGATCACAGGGACACCCCACTCAGTCCATCTCCCCATCACTGATCACAGGGACACCACACTCAGTCCATCTCCCCATCACTGATCACAGGGACACCACACTCAGTCCATCTCCCCATCACCGATCACAGGGACACCACACTCAGTCGATCTCCCCATCACTGATCACAGGGACACCCCACTCAGTCCATCTCCCCATCACTGATCACAGGGACACCCCACTCAGTCCATCTCCCCATCACTGATCACAGGGACACCACACTCAGTCCATCTCCCCATCACCGATCACAGGGACACCACACTCAGTCCATCTCCCCATCACCGATCACAAGGACACCACACTCAGTACATCTCCCCATCACTGATCACAGGGACACCACACTCAGTCCATCTCCCCATCACTGATCACAGGGACACCACACTCAGTCCATCTCCCCATCACTGATCACAGGGACACTCCACTCAGTCCATCTCCCCATCACCGATCACAGGGACACCCCACTCAGTCCATCTCCCCATCACTGATCACAGGGACACTCCACTCAGTCCATCTCCCCATCACTGATCACAGGGACACTCCACTCAGTACATCTCCCCATCACCGATCACAGGGACACTCCACTCAGTCCATCTCCCCATCACTGATCACAGGGACACCACACTCAGTCCATCTCCCCATCACTGATCACAGGGACACCACACTCAGTCCATCTCCCCATCACTGATCACAGGGACACTCCACTCAGTCCATCTCCCCATCACTGATCACAGGGACACCACACTCAGTCCATCTCCCCATCACCGATCACAGGGACACGACACTCAGTCCATCTCCCCATCACCGATCACAGGGACACTCCATTCAGTCCATCTCCCCATCACTGATCACAGGGACACTCCATTCAGTCCATCTCCCCATCACTGATCACAGGGACACTCCACTCAGTGCATCTCCCCATCACTGATCACAGGGACACTCCATTCAGTCCATCTCCCCATCACCGATCACCGGGACACCACACTCAGTCCATCTCCCCATCACCGATCACAGAGACACCACACTCAGTACATCTCCCCATCACCGATCACAGGGACACCACACTCAGTCCATCTCCCCATCACTGATCAGAGGGACACCACACTCAGTCCATCTCCCCATCACTGATCAGAGGGACACCACACTCAGTCCATCTCCCCATCACTGATCAGAGGGACACCACACTCAGTCCATCTCCCCATCACTGATCACAGGGACACCACACTCAGTCCATCTCCCCATCACTGATCACAGGGACACTCCACTCAGTGCATCTCCCCATCACTGATCACAGGGACACTCCACTCAGTCCATCTCCCCATCACTGATCACAGGGACACCACACTCAGTCCATCTCCCCATCACCGATCACAGGGACACCACACTCAGTCCATCTCCCCATCACTGATCACAGGGACACCACACTCAGTCCATCTCCCCATCACTGATCAGAGGGACACTCCACTCAGTCCATCTCCCCATCACTGATCACAGGGACACCACACTCAGTCCATCTCCCCATCACTGATCAGAGGGACACCACACTCAGTCCATCTCCCCATCACTGATCACAGGGACACCACACTCAGTCCATCTCCCCATCACTGATCACAGGGACACCACACTCAGTCCATCTCCCCATCACTGATCACAGGGACACTCCACTCAGTCCATCTCCCCATCACTGATCACAGGGACACCACACTCAGTCCATCTCCCCATCACCGATCACAGGGACACCACACTCAGTCCATCTCCCCATCACTGATCACAGGGACACTCCATTCAGTCCATCTCCCCATCACTGATCACAGGGACACTCCACTCAGTGCATCTCCCCATCACTGATCACAGGGACACTCCACTCAGTCCATCTCCCCATCACTGATCACAGGGACACTCCACTCAGTCCATCTCCCCATCACTGATCACAGGGACACCACACTCAGTGCATCTCCCCATCACCGATCACAGGGACACCACACTCAGTCCATCTCCCCATCATTGATCACAGGGACACCACACTCAGTCCATCTCCCCATCACTGATCAGAGGGACACCACACTCAGTCCATCTCCCCATCACTGATCAGAGGGACACTCCACTCAGTCCATCTCCCCATCACTGATCACAGGGACACCACACTCAGTCCATCTCCCCATCACTGATCAGAGGGACACCACACTCAGTCCATCTCCCCATCACTGATCACAGGGACACCACACTCAGTCCATCTCCCCATCACTGATCACAGGGACACCACACTCAGTCCATCTCCCCATCACTGATCACAGGGACACTCCACTCAGTGCATCTCCCCATCACTGATCACAGGGACACTCCACTCAGTCCATCTCCCCATCACTGATCACAGGGACACTCCACTCAGTCCATCTCCCCATCACTGATCACAGGGACACCACACTCAGTCCATCTCCCCATCACCGATCACAGGGACACCACACTCAGTCCATCTCCCCATCACTGATCACAGGGACACTCCATTCAGTCCATCTCCCCATCACTGATCACAGGGACACTCCACTCAGTGCATCTCCCCATCACTGATCACAGGGACACTCCATTCAGTCCATCTCCCCATCACTGATCACAGGGACACTCCACTCAGTGCATCTCCCCATCACTGATTACAGGGACACCACACTCAGTCCATCTCCCCATCACTGATCACAGGGACACCACACTCAGTCCATCTCCCCATCACTGATCACAGGGACACCACACTCAGTCCATCTCCCCATCACTGATCACAGGGACACCACACTCAGTCCATCTCCCCATCACTGATCAAAGGGACACCACACTCAGTCCATCTCCCCATCACTGATCACAGGGACACCACACTCAGTCCATCTCCCCATCACTGATCACAGGGACACTCCACTCAGTGCATCTCCCCATCACTGATCACAGGGACACCACACTCAGTACATCTCCCCATCACTGATCACAGGGACACCACACTCAGTCCATCTCCCCATCACCGATCACAGGGACACCACACTCAGCCCATCTCCCCATCACTGATACCTGGGACACTCCACTCAGTCCATCTCCCCATCACCGATCACAGGGACACCACACTCAGTCCATCTCCCCATCACTGATCACAGGGACACCACACTCAGTCCATCTCCCCATCACCGATCACAGGGACACTCCACTCAGTCCATCTCCCCATCACTGATCACAGGGACACCACACTCAGTCCATCTCCCCATCACTGATACCTGGGACACTCCACTCAGTCCATCTCCCCATCACTGATCACAGGGACACCACACTCAGTCCATCTCCCCATCACTGATCACAGGGACACCACACTCAGTCCATCTCCCCATCACTGATCACAGGGACACCACATTCAGTCCATCTCCCCATCACTGATCACAGGGACACCACACTCAGTCCATCTCCCCATCACTGATCAAAGGGACACCACACTCAGTCCATCTCCCCATCACTGATCACAGGGACACTCCATTCAGTCCATCTCCCCATCACTGATCACGGGGACACTCCACTCAGTGCATCTCCCCATCACTGATCACAGGGACACCACACTCAGTCCATCTCCCCATCACTGATCACAGGGACACCACACTCAGTCCATCTCCCCATCACTGATACCTGGGACACTCCACTCAGTCCATCTCCCCATCACTGATCACAGGGACACCACACTCAGTCCATCTCCCCATCACCGATCACCGGGACACCACACTCAGTCCATCTCCCCATCACTGATCACAGGGACACTCCACTCAGTCCATCTCCCCATCACTGATTACAGGGACACCACACTCAGTCCATCTCCCCATCACTGATCACAGGGACACCCCACTCAGTCCATCTCCCCATCACTGATCACAGGGACACTCCACTCAGTCCATCTCCCCATCACCGATCACAGGGACACCACACTCAGTCCATCTCCCCATCACTGATCACCGGGACACCACACTCAGTCCATCTCCCCATCACTGATCACAGGGACACTCCACTCAGTCCATCTCCCCATCACTGATTACAGGGACACCACACTCAGTCCATCTCCCCATCACTGATCACAGGGACACTCCATTCAGTCCATCTCCCCATCACCGATCACAGGGACACCCCACTCAGCCCATCTCCCCATCACTGATCACAGGGACACCCCACTCAGTCCATCTCCCCATCACCGATCACAGGGACACCACACTCAGTCCATCTCCCCATCACTGATCACAGGGACACCACACTCAGTCCATCTCCCCATCACTGATCACAGGGACACCACACTCAGTCCATCTCCCCATCACTGATCACAGGGACACCACACTCAGCCCATCTCCCCATCACCGATCACAGGGACACCACACTCAGTCCATCTCCCCATCACTGATCACAGGGACACCACACTCAGTCCATCTCCCCATCACTGATCACAGGGACACTCCATTCAGTCCATCTCCCCATCACTGATCACAGGGACACCACACTCAGTCCATCTCCCCATCACCGATCACAGGGACACCACACTCAGTCCATCTCCCCATCACTGATCACAGGGACACCACACTCAGTCCATCTCCCCATCACTGATCACAGGGACACCACACTCAGTCCATCTCCCCATCACTGATCACAGGGACACCACACTCAGTCCATCTCCCCATCACTGATCACAGGGACACCACACTCAGTACATCTCCCCATCACTGATCACAGGGACACCACACTCAGTACATCTCCCCATCACTGATCACAGGGACACTCCACTCAGTCCATCTCCCCATCACTGATCACAGGGACACTCCACTCAGTCCATCTCCCCATCACCGATCACAGGGACACTCCACTCAGTCCATCTCCCCATCACCGATCACAGGGACACCCCACTCAGTCCATCTCCCCATCACTGATCACAGGGACACCACACTCAGTACATCTCCCCATCACTGATCACAGGGACACCACACTCAGTCCATCTCCCCATCACTGATCACAGGGACACCACACTCAGTACATCTCCCCATCACTGATCACAGGGACACCACACTCAGTCCATCTCCCCATCACTGATCACAGGGACACCACACTCAGTACATCTCCCCATCACTGATCACAGGGACACCACACTCAGTCCATCTCCCCATCACTGATCACAGGGACACCACACTCAGTCCATCTCCCAATCACTGATCAGAGGGACACCCCACTCAGTCCATCTCCCCATCACCGATCACAGGGACACTCCACTCAGTCCATCTCCCCATCACCGATCACAGGGACACCACACTCAGTCCATCTCCCCATCACTGATCACAGGGACACCACACTCAGTCCATCTCCCCATCACCGATCACAGGGACACTCCACTCAGTCCATCTCCCCATCACTGATCACAGGGACACCCCACTCAGTCCATCTCCCCATCACTGATCACAGGGACACCACACTCAGTCCATCTCCCCATCACCGATCACAGGGACACTCCACTCAGTCCATCTCCCCATCACTGTTCACAGGGACACCACACTCAGTCCATCTCCCCATCACCGATCACAGGGACACCACACTCAGTACATCTCCCCATCACTGATCACAGGGACACCACACTCAGTCCATCTCCCCATCACTGATCACAGGGACACCACACTCAGTACATCTCCCCATCACTGATCACACGGACACTCCACTCAGTCCATCTCCCCATCACTGATCACAGGGACACCACACTCAGTCCATCTCCCCATCACTGATCACAGGGACACCACACTCAGTCCATCTCCCCATCACCGATCACAGGGACACCACACTCAGTCCATCTCCCCATCACTGATCACAGGGACACCACACTCAGTCCATCTCCCCATCACTGATCACAGGGACACTCCATTCAGTCCATCTCCCCATCACTGATCACAGGGACACCACACTCAGCCCATCTCCCCATCACCGATCACAGGGACACCACACTCAGTCCATCTCCCCATCACCGATCACAGGGACACCACACTCAGTCCATCTCCCCATCACTGATCACAGGGACACCACACTCAGTACATCTCCCCATCACTGATCACAGGGACACCACACTCAGTCCATCTCCCCATCACTGATCACAGGGACACCACACTCAGTACATCTCCCCATCACTGATACCTGGGACACTCCACTCAGTCCATCTCCCCATCACTGATCACAGGGACACCACACTCAGTCCATCTCCCCATCACTGATCACAGGGACACCACACTCAGTCCATCTCCCCATCACTGATCACAGGGACACTCCACTCAGTCCATCTCCCCATCACTGATCACAGGGACACCACACTCAGCCCATCTCCCCATCACTGATCACAGGGACACCACACTCAGCCCATCTCCCCATCAATGATCACAGGGACACCACACTCAGCCCATCTCCCCATCACCGATCACAGGGACACCACACTCAGTCCATCTCCCCATCACCGATCACAGGGACACTCCACTCAGTCCATCTCCCCATCACTGATCACAGGGACACTCCACTCAGTCCATCTCCCCATCACTGATCAGAGGGACACTCCACTCAGTCCATCTCCCCATCACTGATCAGAGGGACACTCCACTCAGTCCATCTCCCCATCACTGATCACAGGGACACCACACTCAGTCCATCTCCCCATCACTGATCACAGGGACACCACACTCAGTCCATCTCCCCATCACTGATCACAGGGACACCACACTCAGTCCATCTCCCCATCACTGATCAGAGGGACACTCCACTCAGTCCATCTCCCCATCACTGATCAGAGGGACACTCCACTCAGTCCATCTCCCCATCACTGATCACAGGGACACTCCACTCAGTCCATCTCCCCATCACTGATCACAGGGACACTCCACTCAGTCCATCTCCCCATCACTGATCACAGGGACACCACACTCAGTCCATCTCCCCATCACTGATCACAGGGACACCACACTCAGTCCATCTCCCCATCACTGATCACAGGGACACCACACTCAGTCCATCTCCCCATCACTGATCAGAGGGACACTCCACTCAGTCCATCTCCCCATCACTGATCAGAGGGACACTCCACTCAGTCCATCTCCCCATCACTGATCACAGGGACACTCCACTCAGTCCATCTCCCCATCACTGATCACAGGGACACTCCACTCAGTCCATCTCCCCATCACTGATCAGAGGGACACCCCACTCAGTCCATCTCCCCATCACTGATCACAGGGACACCACACTCAGTCCATCTCCCCATCACTGATCACAGGGACACTCCACTCAGTCCATCTCCCCATCACTGATCACCGGGACACCACACTCAGTCCATCTCCCCATCACTGATCACAGGGACACCACACTCAGTCCATCTCCCCATCACTGATCACAGGGACACCACACTCAGTCCATCTCCCCATCACTGATCAAAGGGACACCACACTCAGTCCATCTCCCCATCACTGATCACAGGGACACCACACTCAGTCCATCTCCCCATCACTGATCACAGGGACACCACACTCAGCCCATCTCCCCATCACTGATCACAGGGACACCACACTCAGCCCATCTCCCCATCACTGATCACAGGGACACCACACTCAGTCCATCTCCCCATCACTGATCACAGGGACATTCCACTCAGTCCATCTCCCCATCACTGATCACAGGGACACTCCATTCAGTCCATCTCCCCATCACTGATCACAGGGACACCACACTCAGTCCATCTCCCCATCACTGATCACAGGGACACCCCACTCAGTCCATCTCCCCATCACTGATCACAGGGACACCCCACTCAGTCCATCTCCCCATCACTGATCACAGGGACACCACACTCAGTCCATCTCCCCATCACTGATCACAGGGACACCACACTCAGTCCATCTCCCCATCACCGATCACAGGGACACCACACTCAGTACATCTCCCCATCACTGATCACAGGGACACCACACTCAGTACATCTCCCCATCACTGATCACAGGGACACCACACTCAGTCCATCTCCCCATCACTGATCACAGGGACACTCCACTCAGTCCATCTCCCCATCACTGATCACAGGGACACCACACTCAGTCCATCTCCCCATCACCGATCACAGGGACACTCCACTCAGTCCATCTCCCCATCACCGATCACAGGGACACCACACTCAGTCCATCTCCCCATCACTGATCACAGGGACACCACACTCAGTCCATCTCCCCATCACCGATCACAGGGACACCACACTCAGTACATCTCCCCATCACCGATCCCTGGCACACTCCACTCAGTGGGGAGCTCGAGGGGCAGTAAAAACAAAGGAAAGGCTCGTGAAATGTACTGACTCACCGAATTCAATGAAAGAATAAGGACGCGAGACAGTGGGGACCTTCTTGCCATGCTGCTCGTCGAACTCTGCCTGCAGGTCTTCCAGATATGCAAAAGCCAACTTCTTTGGATATCCTGCCTCGCATAAGACAAGATAGCAAACACCTTTCTCTATGACATAGCTGTAAAACAGAGAAATTTTGCAGAAGGAAGAGGCAGTAGAAAATGAAATCTCAATTTCTATTAACGCAACAGCTCATGGCTGACAGTGACTACATCGATTATTTATGTAGTGTGTCAGACACTGACTGTAGATCATTGATTATTTATATAGTGTGTCAGACACTGACTGTGGACCATTGATTATTTATATCGTGTGTCAGACACTGACTGTAGTTCATTGATTATTTATATAGTGTGTCAGACACTGACTGTGGATCATTGATTATTTATATCGTGTGTCAGACACTGACTGTAGTTCATTGATTATTTATATCATGTGTCAGACACTGACTGTAGTTCATTGATTATTTATATTGTGTGTCAGACACTGACTGTGGATCATTGATTATTTATATTGTGTGTCAGACACTGACTGTAGATCATTGATTATTTATATAGTGTGTCAGACACTGACTGTGGATCATTGATTATTTATATTGTGTGTCAGACACTGACTGTGGATCATTGATTATTTATATAGTGTGTCAGACACTGACTGTGGATCACTGATTATTTATATCGTGTGTCAGACACTGACTGTGGATCATTGATTATTTATATAGTGTGTCAGACACTGACTGTGGATCATTGATTATTTATATTGTGTGTCAGACACTGACTGTAGATCATTGATTATTTATATAGTGTGTCAGACACTGACTGTGGATCACTGATTATTTATATCGTGTGTCAGACACTGACTGTAGATCATTGATTATTTATATAGTGTTTCAGACACTGACTGTAGATCATTGGCCATTGGAACCGGTTCTGGCCATTGGAACCGGTTCTGGGGGAGGTGGGACCAGTACAAATTGGACGGTCTGCATCTGGGCAGGACTGGAACCAATGTCCTAGGGGGAGTGTTTGCCAGTGCTGTTGGGGAGGGTTTAAACTAATGTGGCAGGGGGATGGGAACCGATGCAGGAAGTCAGTGGGAAATAAAGTGGTGACAGAAACAAAAGGCAGTAAGGGAGAGTGTACAGAACATGACCGGACAGATGGTCTGAGAAAGCAGGGCAAAGACCAAGGGAAGTCTAGATTAAACTGCATTTATTTCAATGCAAGAAGTCTGATGGGCAAGGCAGATGAACTCAGGGCATGGATGGGTACATGGGACTGGGATGTTATAGCTATTACTGAAACATGGCTAAGGGAGGGGCAGGACTGGCAGCTCAATGTTCCAGGGTACAGATGCTATAGGAAAGATAGAGCAGGAGGTAAGAGAGGAGGGGGAGTTGCGTTCTTGATTAGGGAGAACATCACGGCAGTAGTGAGAGGGGATATATCCGAGGGTTCGCCCACTGAGTCTATATGGGTAGAACTGAAAAATAAGAAGGGAGAGATCACTTTGATAGGATTGTACTACAGACCCCCAAATAGTCAACGGGAAATTGAGGAGCAAATATGTAAGGAGATTACAGACAGCTGCAAGAAAAATAGGGTGGTAATAGTAGGTGACTTTAACTTTCCCAACATTGACTGGGACAGCCATAGCATTAGGGGCTTGGATGGAGAGAAATTTGTTGAGTGTATTCAGGAGGAATTTCTCATTCAGTATGTGGATGGCCCGACTAGAGAGGGGGCAAAACTTGACCTCCTCTTGGGAAATAAGGAAGGGCAGGTGACAGAAGTGTTAGTGAGGGATCACTTTGGGACCAGTGATCATAATTCCATTAGTTTTAAGATAGCTATGGAGAAGGATAGGTCTGGCCCAAAAGTTAAAATTCTAAATTGGGGAAAGGCCAATTTTGATGGTATTAGACAGGAACTTTCAGAAGTTGATTGGGAGAGTCTGTTGGCAGGCAAAGGGACGTCTGGTAAGTGGGAGGCTTTCAAAAGTGTGTTAACCAGGGTTCAGGGTAAGCACATTCCTTATAAAGTGAAGGGCAAGGCTGGTAGAAGTAGGGAACCTTGGATGACTCGGGAGATTGAGGCACTAGTCAAAAATAAGAAGGAGGCATATGACATGCATAGGCAGCTGGGATCAAGTGGATCCCTTGAAGAGTATAGAGATTGCCGGAGTAGAGTTAAGAGAGAAATCAGGAGGGCAAAAAGGGGATATGAGATTGCTTTGGCAGATCAGGCAAAGGTGAATCCAAAGAGCTTCTACAAATACATAAAGGGCAAAAGGGTAACTAGGGAGAGAGTAGGGCCTCTTAAGGATCAACAAGGTCATCTATGTGCGGAACCACAAGAGATGGGTGAGATCCTGAATGAATATTTCACATCGGTATTTACGGTTGAGAAAGGCATGGATGTTAGGGAACTTGGGGAAATAAATAGTGATGTCTTGAGGAGTGTACATATTACAGAGAGGGAGGTGCTGGAAGTCTTAACGCGCATCAAGGTAGATAAATCTCCGGGACCTGATGAAATGTATCCCAGGACGTTATGGGAGGTTAGGGAGGAAATTGCGGGTCCCCTAGCAGAGATATTTGAATCATCCACCGCTACAGGTGAGGTGCCTGAAGATTGGAGGGTAGCAAATGTTGTGCCTTTGTTTAAGAAGGGCGGCAGGGAAAAGCCTGGGAACTACAGACCAGTGAGCCTGACATCTGTAGTGGGTAAGTTGTTAGAGGGTATTCTGAGGGACAGGATCTACAGGCATTTGGAGAGGCAGGGACTAATTAGGAACAGTCAGCATGGTTTTGTGAGAGGAAAATCATGTCTCACGAATTTGATTGAGTTTTTTGAAGGGGTAACCAAGAAGATAGATGAGGGCTGTGCAGTAGACGTGGTCTACATGGACTTCAGCAAAGCATTTGACAAGGTACCGCATGGTAGGTTGTTACATAAGGTTAAATCTCATGGGATCCAAGGTGAGGTAGCCAATTGGATACAAAATTGGCTTGACGACAGAAGACAGAGGGTGGTTGTCGAGGGTTGTTTTTCAAACTGGATGCCTGTGTCCAGCGGTGTGCCTCAGGGATCGGTGCTGGGTCCGCTGTTATTTGTTATTTATATTAATGATTTGGATGAGAATTTAGGAGGCATGGTTAGTAAGTTTGCAGATGACACCAAGATTGGTGGCATTGTGGACAGTGAAGAAGGTTATCTAGGATTGCAACGGGATCTTGATAAATTGGGCCAGTGGGCCGATGAATGGCAGATGGAGTTTAATTTAGATAAATGTGAGGTGATGCATTTTGGTAGATCGAATCGGGCCAGGACCTACTCCGTTAATGGTAGGGCGTTGGGGAGAGTTATCGAACAAAGAGATCTAGGAGTACAGATTCATAGCTCCTTGAAAGTGGAGTCACAGGTGGATAGGGTGGTGAAGAAGGCATTCAGCATGCTTGGTTTCATTGGTCAGAACATTGAATGCAGGAGTTGGGATGTCTTGTTGAAGTTGTACAGGGCATTGGTGAGGCCACACTTGGAGTACTGTGTACAGTTCTGGTCACCCTATTATAGAAAGGATATTATTAAACTAGAAAGAGTGCAGAAAAGATTTACTAGGATGCTACCGGGACTTGATGGTTTGACTTACAGGGAGAGGTTAGACAGACTGGGACTTTATTCCCTGGAGAGTAGGAGGTTAAGGGGTGATCTTATACAAGTCTATAAAATAATGAGGGGCATAGATAAGGTCGATAGTCAAAATCTTTTCCCAAAGGTAGGGGAGTCTATAACGAGGGGGCACAGATTTAAGGTGAGAGGGGAGAGATACAAAAGGATCCAGAGGGGCAATTTTTTCACTCAAAGGGTGGTGAGTGTCTGGAACGAGCTGCCAGAGGCAGTAGTAGAGGCGGGTACAATTTTGTCTTTTAAAAAGCATTTGGACAGTTACATGGGGAAGATGGGTATCGAGGGATATGGGCCAAGTGCAGGCAATTGGGACTAGCTTAGTGGTATAAACTGGGCGACATGGACATGTTGGGCCGAAGGGCCTGTTTCCATGTTGTAACTTCTATGATTCTATGATTCTATATCGTGTGTCAGACACTGACTGTAGATCATTGATTATTTATATAGTGTTTCAGACACTGACTGTAGATCATTGATTATTTATATAGTGTGTCAGACACTGACTGTGGATCACTGATTATTTATATCGTGTGTCAGACACTGACTGTAGATCATTGATTATTTATATCGTGTGTCAGACACTGACTGTAGATCATTGATTATTTATATAGTGTGTCAGACACTGACTGTGGATCATTGATTATTTATATCGTGTGTCAGACACTGACTGTAGATCATTGATTATTTATATAGTGTGTCAGACACTGACTGTGGATCATTGATTATTTATATCGTGTTTCAGACACTGACTGTAGATCATTGATTATTTATATAGTGTGTCAGACACTGACTGTGGATCATTGATTATTTATATCGTGTTTCAGACATGACTGTGGATCACTGATTATTTATATAGTGTGTCAGACACTGACTGTGGATCATTGATTATTTATATCGTGTGCCAGACACTGACTGTGGATCATTGATTATTTATATTGTGTGTCAGACACTGACTGTGGATCATTGATTATTTATATCGTGTGTCAGACACTGACTGTGGATCACTGATTATTTATATAGTGTGTCAGACACTGACTGTGGATCATTGATTATTTATATTGTGTGTCAGACACTGACTGTGGATCATTGATTATTTATATAGTGTGTCAGACACTGACTGTGGATCATTGATTATTTATATCGTGTTTCAGACACTGACTGTAGATCATTGATTATTTATATAGTGTGTCAGACACTGACTGTGGATCATTGATTATTTATATCGTGTTTCAGACATGACTGTGGATCACTGATTATTTATATAGTGTGTCAGACACTGACTGTGGATCATTGATTATTTATATCGTGTGCCAGACACTGACTGTGGATCATTGATTATTTATATTGTGTGTCAGACACTGACTGTGGATCATTGATTATTTATATCGTGTGTCAGACACTGACTGTGGATCATTGATTATTTATATCGTGTTTCAGACACTGACTGTAGATCATTGATTATTTATATAGTGTGTCAGACACTGACTGTGGATCATTGATTATTTATATCGTGTTTCAGACATGACTGTGGATCACTGATTATTTATATAGTGTGTCAGACACTGACTGTGGATCACTGATTATTTATATCGTGTGTCAGACACTGACTGTGGATCATTGATTATTTATATAGTGTGTCAGACACTGACTGTGGATCATTGATTATTTATATTGTGTGTCAGACACTGACTGTAGATCATTGATTATTTATATAGTGTGTCAGACACTGACTGTGGATCACTGATTATTTATATCGTGTGTCAGACACTGACTGTAGATCATTGATTATTTATATAGTGTGTCAGACACTGACTGTGGATCATTGATTATTTATATAGTGTTTCAGACACTGACTGTAGATCATTGGCCATTGGAACCGGTTCTGGCCATTGGAACCGGTTCTGGGGGAGGTGGGACCAGTACAAATTGGACGGTCTGCATCTGGGCAGGACTGGAACCAATGTCCTAGGGGGAGTGTTTGCCAGTGCTGTTGGGGAGGGTTTAAACTAATGTGGCAGGGGGATGGGAACCGATGCAGGAAGTCAGTGGGAAATAAAGTGGTGACAGAAACAAAAGGCAGTAAGGGAGAGTGTACAGAACATGACCGGACAGATGGTCTGAGAAAGCAGGGCAAAGACCAAGGGAAGTCTAGATTAAACTGCATTTATTTCAATGCAAGAAGTCTGATGGGCAAGGCAGATGAACTCAGGGCATGGATGGGTACATGGGACTGGGATGTTATAGCTATTACTGAAACATGGCTAAGGGAGGGGCAGGACTGGCAGCTCAATGTTCCAGGGTACAGATGCTATAGGAAAGATAGAGCAGGAGGTAAGAGAGGAGGGGGAGTTGCGTTCTTGATTAGGGAGAACATCACGGCAGTAGTGAGAGGGGATATATCCGAGGGTTCGCCCACTGAGTCTATATGGGTAGAACTGAAAAATAAGAAGGGAGAGATCACTTTGATAGGATTGTACTACAGACCCCCAAATAGTCAACGGGAAATTGAGGAGCAAATATGTAAGGAGATTACAGACAGCTGCAAGAAAAATAGGGTGGTAATAGTAGGTGACTTTAACTTTCCCAACATTGACTGGGACAGCCATAGCATTAGGGGCTTGGATGGAGAGAAATTTGTTGAGTGTATTCAGGAGGAATTTCTCATTCAGTATGTGGATGGCCCGACTAGAGAGGGGGCAAAACTTGACCTCCTCTTGGGAAATAAGGAAGGGCAGGTGACAGAAGTGTTAGTGAGGGATCACTTTGGGACCAGTGATCATAATTCCATTAGTTTTAAGATAGCTATGGAGAAGGATAGGTCTGGCCCAAAAGTTAAAATTCTAAATTGGGGAAAGGCCAATTTTGATGGTATTAGACAGGAACTTTCAGAAGTTGATTGGGAGAGTCTGTTGGCAGGCAAAGGGACGTCTGGTAAGTGGGAGGCTTTCAAAAGTGTGTTAACCAGGGTTCAGGGTAAGCACATTCCTTATAAAGTGAAGGGCAAGGCTGGTAGAAGTAGGGAACCTTGGATGACTCGGGAGATTGAGGCACTAGTCAAAAATAAGAAGGAGGCATATGACATGCATAGGCAGCTGGGATCAAGTGGATCCCTTGAAGAGTATAGAGATTGCCGGAGTAGAGTTAAGAGAGAAATCAGGAGGGCAAAAAGGGGATATGAGATTGCTTTGGCAGATCAGGCAAAGGTGAATCCAAAGAGCTTCTACAAATACATAAAGGGCAAAAGGGTAACTAGGGAGAGAGTAGGGCCTCTTAAGGATCAACAAGGTCATCTATGTGCGGAACCACAAGAGATGGGTGAGATCCTGAATGAATATTTCACATCGGTATTTACGGTTGAGAAAGGCATGGATGTTAGGGAACTTGGGGAAATAAATAGTGATGTCTTGAGGAGTGTACATATTACAGAGAGGGAGGTGCTGGAAGTCTTAACGCGCATCAAGGTAGATAAATCTCCGGGACCTGATGAAATGTATCCCAGGACGTTATGGGAGGTTAGGGAGGAAATTGCGGGTCCCCTAGCAGAGATATTTGAATCATCCACCGCTACAGGTGAGGTGCCTGAAGATTGGAGGGTAGCAAATGTTGTGCCTTTGTTTAAGAAGGGCGGCAGGGAAAAGCCTGGGAACTACAGACCAGTGAGCCTGACATCTGTAGTGGGTAAGTTGTTAGAGGGTATTCTGAGGGACAGGATCTACAGGCATTTGGAGAGGCAGGGACTAATTAGGAACAGTCAGCATGGTTTTGTGAGAGGAAAATCATGTCTCACGAATTTGATTGAGTTTTTTGAAGGGGTAACCAAGAAGATAGATGAGGGCTGTGCAGTAGACGTGGTCTACATGGACTTCAGCAAAGCATTTGACAAGGTACCGCATGGTAGGTTGTTACATAAGGTTAAATCTCATGGGATCCAAGGTGAGGTAGCCAATTGGATACAAAATTGGCTTGACGACAGAAGACAGAGGGTGGTTGTCGAGGGTTGTTTTTCAAACTGGATGCCTGTGTCCAGCGGTGTGCCTCAGGGATCGGTGCTGGGTCCGCTGTTATTTGTTATTTATATTAATGATTTGGATGAGAATTTAGGAGGCATGGTTAGTAAGTTTGCAGATGACACCAAGATTGGTGGCATTGTGGACAGTGAAGAAGGTTATCTAGGATTGCAACGGGATCTTGATAAATTGGGCCAGTGGGCCGATGAATGGCAGATGGAGTTTAATTTAGATAAATGTGAGGTGATGCATTTTGGTAGATCGAATCGGGCCAGGACCTACTCCGTTAATGGTAGGGCGTTGGGGAGAGTTATCGAACAAAGAGATCTAGGAGTACAGATTCATAGCTCCTTGAAAGTGGAGTCACAGGTGGATAGGGTGGTGAAGAAGGCATTCAGCATGCTTGGTTTCATTGGTCAGAACATTGAATGCAGGAGTTGGGATGTCTTGTTGAAGTTGTACAGGGCATTGGTGAGGCCACACTTGGAGTACTGTGTACAGTTCTGGTCACCCTATTATAGAAAGGATATTATTAAACTAGAAAGAGTGCAGAAAAGATTTACTAGGATGCTACCGGGACTTGATGGTTTGACTTACAGGGAGAGGTTAGACAGACTGGGACTTTATTCCCTGGAGAGTAGGAGGTTAAGGGGTGATCTTATACAAGTCTATAAAATAATGAGGGGCATAGATAAGGTCGATAGTCAAAATCTTTTCCCAAAGGTAGGGGAGTCTATAACGAGGGGGCACAGATTTAAGGTGAGAGGGGAGAGATACAAAAGGATCCAGAGGGGCAATTTTTTCACTCAAAGGGTGGTGAGTGTCTGGAACGAGCTGCCAGAGGCAGTAGTAGAGGCGGGTACAATTTTGTCTTTTAAAAAGCATTTGGACAGTTACATGGGGAAGATGGGTATCGAGGGATATGGGCCAAGTGCAGGCAATTGGGACTAGCTTAGTGGTATAAACTGGGCGACATGGACATGTTGGGCCGAAGGGCCTGTTTCCATGTTGTAACTTCTATGATTCTATGATTCTATATCGTGTGTCAGACACTGACTGTAGATCATTGATTATTTATATAGTGTTTCAGACACTGACTGTAGATCATTGATTATTTATATAGTGTGTCAGACACTGACTGTGGATCACTGATTATTTATATCGTGTGTCAGACACTGACTGTAGATCATTGATTATTTATATCGTGTGTCAGACACTGACTGTAGATCATTGATTATTTATATAGTGTGTCAGACACTGACTGTGGATCATTGATTATTTATATCGTGTGTCAGACACTGACTGTAGATCATTGATTATTTATATAGTGTGTCAGACACTGACTGTGGATCATTGATTATTTATATTGTGTGTCAGACACTGACTGTGGATCATTGATTATTTATATAGTGTGTCAGACACTGACTGTGGATCATTGATTATTTATATCGTGTTTCAGACATGACTGTGGATCACTGATTATTTATATAGTGTGTCAGACACTGACTGTGGATCATTGATTATTTATATCGTGTGCCAGACACTGACTGTGGATCATTGATTATTTATATTGTGTGTCAGACACTGACTGTGGATCATTGATTATTTATATCGTGTGTCAGACACTGACTGTGGATCACTGATTATTTATATAGTGTGTCAGACACTGACTGTGGATCATTGATTATTTATATTGTGTGTCAGACACTGACTGTGGATCATTGATTATTTATATTGTGTGTCAGACACTGACTGTGGATCATTGATTATTTATATCGTGTGTCAGACACTGACTGTGGATCACTGTGATATATATCAAGGTGAATGCAGTCTCTTGGCCTAGTTTCAATCACAAAATCTGCTCGGATTGCTGCTGCTAATCACAAGCCAATGACGCAAACTGGAGACTGAGTGGTGATGCAGGGCCGTGTCAGATCAGTGATAATACCTTCCAGAACCAATCTAGCCATTTGACACTTGGTGTCAAGGTTCATTTGCCCCCCTGGGTTACACACTCTTTGAACTGTATTGCCAAATGAGTCTGTCGCTTCTGGAGAGGGGGAGAGGTACCAAACTCGGTGAATATCGTGGAAGTGTGGTACTTACTGAAAAGACATGGGTCCAGCTTGCAGTGTACACCGTGTGGGAGACTGCTCATTGAGCTTGCGGAAGAGCTGTTTGGCCTGGCTCTGGTAATGCTGCAGATCTCGTCCAGACTGGAAAAGGCAAAGTAATGTGTTGAGCGAAGACTGGATAAAGGACAGGCGATTCGAAGAGCAACTGACTCCAACTCCTTGGACTAGTAGTTTGAAGCACAGGCTGAACACACCACCCACTCACTGAACTATGCATACCCTTGCACAATTAAAGAAGTGAGCATGATAATAATACCAACACACAACACTGTCGCTGCAGGGTGCATTTTCATATCCTGCCCTCTTAAGCTGTGCTTCAAATTCTCAGCAATGTCTGGTGAGAGGGGTATAACACAAGAATGAATTACTGGTGGGTACAGTTCTATCACGGGAGGTAGTGATTCAAGAGAAGAGTGAACGGGAATGAGGGAGTGAAGGGAAATCAGGTAGAGGAGAAGGGGACGGAGTGGGTGGCGGAGGGGACAGAGGGAGCAGTGGCCTGCATCCGAGGGATCTAAAAGAGGTGGCTGCAGAGATAGTGGATGCATTGGTTGTGATCTTCCAAAATTCCCTGGATTCTACAACGGTCCCAGCGGATTGGAAGGTAGCAAATGTGACCCAGCTATTCAAGAAAGGAGGGAGAGAGAAAACAGGGAACTACAGGCCAGTTAGCCTAACATCAGTCATCAGGAAAATGCTGGAATCCATTATTAAGGATGTGGTAACAGGGCACTAAGAAAATCATAATATGATTAGGCAGAGTGAACATGGTTTTATGAAAGGGAAATCATGTTTGACAAATTTATTAGAGTTTTTTGAGGATGTAACTAGCAGGGTAGATAATGGGGAACCAGTGGATGTAGTTTATTTAGATTTTCAAAAGGCATTCGATAAGGTGCCACCAAGAGGTTGTTACACAAGATTAGGGCTCATGGGATGGGGGTATTATATTATATTAGCATGGACAGAGGATTGGTTAACGGACAGAAAACAGAGAGTAGGGATAAACGGGTCATTCTCAGGTTGGCAGGCTGTAACTAGTGGGGTGTCACAAGGATCAGTGCTTGGGCCTCAGCTATTTACAATCTATATTAATGACTTAGATGAAGGGACTGAGTGTAATGTATCCAAGTTTGCTGACGATACAAAACTAGGTGGGAAAGTAAGCTGTGAGGAGGACACAAAGAGTCTGCAAAGGCATATAGGCAGGTTAATGAGAGGGCGAGAAGGTGGCAGATGGTGGTGGGGATGGAGGGAGGGGTGAAGGGGTTGGATTACATTTATATCTCTAATTCACTCCCTGTGTGGATATATTTTTTGATATCTCTAATTCTGCTCAGGGAAAGAGGAACAGCCATGTGATCCATGAGGGAACCAATGACAGAGGAAAGAAAAGGATTTGAGGTCCTGTGGTCAGAGTTTCAGGAGCTAGGGAGGAAGTTAAAAAGCAGGACCTCAAAAGATAGTAATCTCTGGATTATTCCCAGTGCCATACGCTCGTGAGTACAGGAATAGTAGGTTAATGTGTGGCTGGAGCAATGGTGCAGGAGGGAGGGCTTCAGATTCCTGGGGCATTGGGATCTGTTCAAGATGGACGGGTTGCACCTCAACAGAGCTGGGATCAAAATCCTCGCGGGGAGGTTAGCTAGTGCAGTGGGGGAGGGTTTAAACTAATTTGGCAGGGGGATGGGCACCAGGATGAAACATGAGAGATGAGAAACAAGGTGCACAGAGGACTGGGAGGGACAAATAGCACTAGAGTATGAATAGTTCAGGCATTGGAGGGATCAGACAGGGGCAAATGAGAGTCAGTCTAAGATGGGTTTGGAGTGCATGTGTGTAAATTTACGTAGTGTGGTAAATAAGGTTGGTGAGCTACAGGCTCAAGTCGCCATGTGGGACTAGGATATAGTGGCAATATCAGAGACCTGGCTCAAAGAAGGGGGGATTGGGTACTTAATATTCCTGGCTACAAGGTATTCAGGAAAGAGAGGGATGGAATGAAAGGTGGGGGGGAGGGGGGTTGATAGTATTGATCAAAGATACTGATACAGCACTGGAAAGGGATGATGTAGTTGAGGGGTCAAAGACAGAATCTATTTGGTTCTGGGTGTATACTACAGGCCACCAAATAGTGGGAAGGAGATAGAGGAACAAATTTGCAGGCAAATTACAGAAAGACGCAAGAACTATAGAGTAGTGATAATGGGGGACTTCAATTATAGACTGACACAGTAACAGTGTAAAGGGCAAAGAGGGGGAGGAATTCCTGAAATGTGTACAGTGTGTTTCCAACCCAACGAGGAAGGAAGCAGTGCTGGATCTAGTTCTGGGGAATGAAGTGGGGCAAGTGTTTCAGTGAGGGAGCATTTGGGGAACAGTGATCATAATATCATTGAGTTTTGAATAGTTATAGAAAGAGACATGGCACAATCAAGCATTAAAATACTTAACTGGAGGAGAGCTAATTTCAGTGAGTTAAAATGGGATCTTGCACAGGTGGACTGGAATCAGAAATTGTTAGGCAAAACATTAATTGAACAATGGAAGGCCTTGATGGTTCGGGTACAGAGTAAACACATTCCCATGAGGGGGAAAGGAACAGCATCCAAATCTAGAGCTCCCTGGATGTCTAAAGATATAGAGATTAAAATGAAACAGAAAAAGGAGACTTATTATAAATGTACGGTTCATAATACAGTAGAGAACCAGGCTGAATACAGAAAGTACAGGAGATCTAAAAAAGGAATAAGCGGGGCAAAGGGAGAGTCTGAGAATAGATTAACAGCTGACATAAAAGGGAACACAAAAATCTTCTAAAAACATATAAATAGTAAAAGGACCGTCAAAGGAAGGGTGCGGCTGATTAGCAACAAAAGACCTTCTTGTGGAGGTAGAGCTCATGACTGAGGTATTAAATGAGAACTTCACATCGGTCTTCACTAGAGGAGAGGACGCTGCCATTATATCAGTAAAGGAGGAGGTAGTGGTGATATTGGATAGGATAAAAATAGATAAAGAGGAGGGACTTAAAAGATTGGCAGTACTCAAAGTAGAAAAGTCACCCGGTCCGGATGGGATGCATCCGAGGTTACTGAGGGAAGTAAGGGTGGAAATTGCGGAGGCTCTGGCCATAATCTTCCAATCCTCCTCAGGTATGGGGACGGTGCCTGGGGACTACAAATGTTACACCCTGTTCAAAAAAGGGCAGAGCGATAAACACGACAATTACAGGCCAGTCAGCCTAACATCGGGGGTGGGGAAACTTTCAGAGACAATAATCTGGGACAAAATTAACTGACACGTGGAAAAGAATGTGCTAATAAATGAAAGTCAGCATGGATTTGTTAAAGGAAAACCATGTTTGACAGATGTGATTGAGTTAGAGAATCATAGAGGGTTACAGCACAGAAGAAGGCCATTCGGCCCATCAAGTCCGCGCTGGCTCTTAGCAAGAGCAATCCAGCTAGTCCCACTCCCCCGCCCTATCCCCGTAGCCCTGTAAATTTTTTCCTTTCATTTACTTATCCAGTTCCCTTTTGAAGGCCATGATTGAATCTGCCTCCACCACCCCCTCGGGCAGTGCATTCCAGATCCTAACCACTCGCTGTGTAAAAGGTTTTTCCTCATGTCACCTTTGGTTCTTTTGCCAATCACTTTAAATCTGTGTCATCTGGTTCTTGACCCTTCCACCAATGGGAATAGTTTCTCTCTATCTATTCTGTCCAGACCCTTGATGATTTTGAATACCTCGATCAAATCTCCTCGCACCCGTCTCTGTTCCAAGGAGAACAACCCCAGCTTCTCCAGTCTGTCCATGTAACTAAAGTCCCTCATCCCTGGAATCATTCCAGTAAATCTCTTCTGCACCCTCTCTAAGGCCTTCACATCTTTCCTAAAGTGCGGTGCCCAGAACTGGACACAATACTCCAGTTGTGGCCGAACCAGTGTTTTATAAAGGTTCATCATGACTTCCATACTTTGTACTCTCTGCCTCTATTTATAAAGCCCAGGATCCCGTCTGCTTTGAAACCACTTTCTCAACCTGTCCTGCCACCCAGTTCTTTGATGAAGTAACGGAGAGGATGGATGAGTGTAGTGTGGCTGATGTTATGTATATGGGCTTTCAAAAGGCATTTGATAAAGTGCCACATAGCTGCAGGCACAAATAGTCACATGGGAATATGATGTCATGGCGATAATGGCGACCTGGCTCAAAAAGGGCAGGATTGGGTACTAAATATTCCTGGATACAAGGTGTTCAGGAAAGATAGGGAAGGAAGAAAAGGAGGGGGAGGCGGGGTGGCAGTATTGATTGAGGAGAATATTGCAGTGCTGGAGAGAGAGAGAGATGTCCTGGAGGGGTCAAGGACAGAATCTATTTGGTTAGAGTTAAGAAACAATAGAGGTGCCATTACACTACTGGGTGTATTCTATAGGCACCAACTAGTGGGAAGGAGATAGAGGAGAAAATTTACAGGGAAATTACAGAGAGGTGCAAGAGCCTTAGAGTAGTGATAATGGGGGACTTCAACTATCCTAATATAGACTGGGATAGTAATAGTGTAAAGGGCAGAGAGGGGGAGGAATTTCTGAAGTGTGTTCAGGAGAACTTTCTTCATCAGTCTGTTTCCGGCCCAACGAGGAAGGAGGATCTGGTTCTGGGAAATGAGGTGGGCCAAGTGGAGCAAAAGTCAGTGGGGGAGCATTTAGGGAACAGCGATCATAGTGTCATATTATTTGAATTAGTTATGGAAAAGGACAAGAAGCAATCTAGAGTAAAAATACTAAAGTAAAAATTGGAAGTAGGCCAATTTCAATGGGTTGAGAACGGATCTGGCCCAGGTAAATTGGACTCGAAGACTGGCAGGCAAAACTGTAATCGAACAGTGGGTGGCCTTTAAAGAGGAGATGGTTCAGGTACAGACTAAGTTCATTCCCACGAGGGGGAAAGGTAGGGCAACTAAAGCCAGAGCTCCCTGGATGAGGAAAGAGAGAGAGTAAGATGAAGCAGAAAAAGGGGCGTATGACAGATGTTAGGTTGATAATACAAGTGAGAACCAGGCTGAATATAGAAAGTTCAGAGGGGAAGTGAAAAAAGAAACTAGAGGGGCAAAGAGAGAGTATGAGAATAGACTGGCGGTCAACATAAAAGGAAATCCAAAAGTCTTTTATGGGCATATAAATAGTAAACGGATAGTAAGAGGAGGTGTTGGAACGATTAGGGACCAAAAAGATCTGCTCATGGAGGCAGAGGAGATGGCGGAGGTACTAAATGAGTACTTTGCATCTGTCTTTACCAAGGAAGAAGATGCTGCCAGAGTCACAGTAAAAGAGGAGGTAGTTGAACATAGGAACAGGAATAGGCCATTCAGCCCCTCGTGCCTGCTCCGCCATTTGATAAGATCATGGCTGATCTGTGATCTAACTCCATATACCTGCCTTTGGCCCATATCCCTTAATACCTTTGGTTGCCAAAAAGCTATCCATCTCAGATTTAAATTTAGCAATTGAGCTAGTATCAATTGCCGTTTGCGGAAGAGAGTTCCAAACTTCTACAACCCTTTGTGTGTAGAAATGTTTTCTAATCTCGCTCCTGAAAGGTCTGGCTCTAATTTTTAGACAGTGCCCCCTACTCCTAGAATCCCCAACCAGCGGAAATAGTTTCTCTCTATCCACCCTATCTGTTCCCTTTAATATCTTATAAACTTCGATCAGATCACCCCTTAACCTTCGAAACTCTAGAGAATACAACCCCAATTTGTGTAATCTCTCCTCGTAACTTAACCCTTGAAGTCCGGGTATCATTCTAGTAAACCTACGCTGCACTCCCTCCAAGGCCAATATGTCCTTCCGAAGGTGCGGTGCCCAGAACTGCTCACAGTACTCCAGGTGTGGTCTAACCAGGGTTTTGTATAGCTGCAGCATAACTTCTGCCCCCTTGTACTCCAGTCCTCGAGATATAAAGGCCAGCATTCCATTAGCCTTCTTGATTACTGAAGGAAGTAAGGGTGGAAATGCCACAGGACCAGAGAACTGCAAATATTTAACCTCGGTGGTGGGGAACCTTTTAGAAACGATAATCCGGAACAAAATGAATAGTCACTTGGACAAGTGTGGGTTAGTAAAGGAAAGCCAGCACAGATTTGTTAAAGGCAAATCATGTTTGATTAACGTGATTTGAGTTTTTTGATGAGGCAACAGAGAGGGTTGATGTGGTGTATATCGACTTTCAAAAGGCGTTTGATAAAGTGCCACATCTGTCTGCAAAATTGAAACCCATGGAATAAAAGGGGCAGTGGCAACATGGATACAGAATTGGCTGAGGGACAGGAAACAGACAGGTTTTCGGACTGGAGGGAGGTGTACAGTGGTGTTCCCCAGGGGTCAGTGCTGGGACCACTGCTTTTCTTGATATATATTAATGTCTTTAACTTGGGTGTACAGGGCACAATTTCAAAATTTGCAGATGACACAAAACTTGGAAGTGTAGTAAACAGTGAGGAGGATAGTGATAGACTTCAAGAGGATATAGACAGGCTGGTGGAATGGCCGGACACGTGGCAGATGAAATTTAACGCAGAAAAATGTGAAGTGATACATTTCAGTAGGAAGAATGAGGAGAGGCAATATAAACTAAAGGGCACAATTCCAAAAGGGGTACAGGAACAGAGAGATCTGGGGGTATATGTGCACAAATCATTGAAGGTTGCAGGGCAGGTTGAGAAAGTGGTTAAAAAAGCATACAGGATCCTAGGCTTTATAAATAGATTGTAAACAATTTTACAACACCAAGTTATAGTCCAGCAATTTTATTTTAAATTCACAAGCTTTCGGAGACTTCCTCCTTCCTCAGGTAAATGTTTTTTTACATTTACCTGAGGAAGGAGGAAGTCTCCGAAAGCTTGTGAATTTAAAATAAAATTGCTGGACTATAACTTGGCGTTGTAAAATTGTTTACAATTGTCAACCCCAGTCCATCACCGGCATCTCCACATCATTTATAAATAGAGGCAGAGAGTACAAAAGCAAGGAAGTCATGATGGGGAAAAGGCAGGAAAGTGGAGTTGAAGTTAAAATGAGGTCAGGTCTGATCTCATTAAATAGCGGAGCAGGCTCGAAGGGCCAAATGGCCTACTGCCATCTCTTATGGTCGAACCCTTATAAAACACTGGTTTGGTCACAACTGGAGTATTGTGTCCAGTTCTGGGCACCGCACTTTAGGAAAGATGTGAAGGCCTTAGAGAGGGTGCAGAAGAGATTTGCTAGAATGATTCCAGGGATGAGGGACTTTAGTTACGTGGATAGACTGGAGAAGCTGGGGTTGTTCTCCTTGGAACAGAGATGGTTGCGAGGAGATTTGATCGAGGTATTCAAAATCATGAAGGGTCCAGACAGAGTAGATAGAGAGAAACTGTTCCCATTGGTGGAAGGGTCAAGAACCAGAGGACATAGATTTAAGGTGATTGGCAAAAGAACCAAAGGTGACATGAGGAAAAACTTTTTTACACAGCGAGTGGTTAGGATCTGGAATGCACTGCCCGAGGGGGTGGTGGAGGCAGATTCAATCATGGCCTTCAAAAGGGAACTGGATAAGTACTTGAAGGGAAAGAATTGCAGGACTACAGGGATAGGGCGGGGGAGTGGGACTGGCTGGATTGATCTTACACAGAGCCGGCACGGACTCGATGGGCTGAATGGCCTCCTTCTGTGCTGGAACCTTCTATAATCCTGCCTTTTTCAGTTTCTATTTCACTCTTCTCTCCGTGTACTTTGATTCCTGCCCAGTCTGTTCTTGTTCTGTCGCGGAATCGGTTTGTGCTGAACTCCACTGATGACCATGTGTAATATCACCGCCCGCCCTGAATAACACTCAATATTCACCGATCCCACATCGCCAGTCAGCCCTTGCTCCCTCCCTCCCTCCTCGCTCCCTCCCTCAGCCCTCGCTCCCTCCCTCCCTCCTCACTCACTCCCCGCTCCCTCCCTCCTTACTCAGCCCTCGCTCGCTCCCTCCCTCCTCACTCACTCCTCGCTCCCTCACTCCCTCCCTGCTCCCTCACTCCCCGCTCCCTCCTCGCTCCCTCCCTCGCTCGCTCCCTCACTCCCTCCCTCCCCGCTCCCTCCCTCCTCGCTCGCTCCCTCCTCGTTCGCTCCCTCCTCGTTCGCTCCCTCCCTCCTCGCTCCCTCCTCACTCACTCCCTCCTCACTCACTCCTCGCTCCCTCACTCCCCGCTCCCTCCCTCGCTCGCTCCCTCCTCACTCACTCCTCGCTCCCTCCCTCACTCCTCGCTCCCTCCCTCCCCGCTCCCTCGCTCGCTCCCTCCCTCGCTCGCTCACTCACTCCTCGCTCACTCCCTCCTCGCTCCCTCCCTCCCTCCTCGCTCCCTCCTCACTCACTCCCTCCTCACTCACTCCTCGCTCACTCCCTCCCCGCTCCCTCCCTCCTCACTCAGCCCTCGCTCCCTCCTCACTCACCTGCTCGTCCTCCTGCATCGATGCAGCGAGTGGGAGACCGTCCGCCACCCGCGCCATCATCGTCAGGAGAACCATCGTCAGCGGGGAGAGGGCCCGGCCTCGGTCCCTCTGTCTCTCCCGGGCCTCGGTCTCTCCCGGGTCTCGGCCTCGGTCCCTCGGTCTCTCCCGGGCCTCGGTCTCTCCTCGGTCTCGGCCTCTCCCGGGCCTCGGTCTCTCCCGGGTCTCGGCCTCGGTCTCTCCGCCAGTAGACGCAGCGTCTCCAACTCAACGCCCGCCCTCAATGCACTGTTCCCAACTCTCCCGGAATGACCGGGAGTTTCCGGAATTGCGCGATCATCGCTCCTCCCCCCCCCTCTCTCTCGTCCCCCCCCCACCCCCCTCTCTCTCGTCCCCCCCTCCCCCCTCTCTCGTCCCCCCCTCCCCCCTCTCTCGTCCCCCCCCTCCCCCCTCTCTCGTCCCCCCCTCCCCCCTCTCTCGTCCCCCCCCCCCTCTCTCTCGTCCCCCCCCCCTCTCTCTCGTCCCCCCCCTCTCGTCCCCCCTCTCTCGTCCCCCCTCTCTCGTCCCCCCCTCCCCCCTCTCTCGTCCCCCCCCCCCTCTCTCTCGTCCCCCCCCCCCCTCTCTCTCGTCCCCCCCCCCTCTCTCTCGTCCCCCCCCCCCTCTCTCTCGTCCCCCCCCCCTCTCTCTCGTCCCCCCCACCCCCCCTCTCTCTCGTCACCCCCCCCCACCCCTCTCTCTCTCGTCCCCACCCCTCTCTCTCGTCCCCCCCCCTCTCTCTCGTCACCCCCCCCACCCCTCTCTCTCTCGTCCCCACCCCTCTCTCTCGTCCCCCCCCCTCTCTCTCGTCCCCCCCCCCCCTCTCTCTCGTCCCCCCCACCCCCCCCTCTCTCGTCCCCCCCCCCACCCCTCTCTCTCTCGTCCCCACCCCTCTCTCTCGTCCCCCCCCTCTCTCGTCCCCACCCCACCCTTTCTCGTCCCCCCCCCTCTCTCTCGTCCCCCCCCCCCTCTCTCTCGTCCCCCCCCCTCTCTCTCGTCCCCCCCCCCCTCTCTCTCGTCCCCACCCCCCCCTCTCTCTCGTCCCCACCCCCCCCACCCCCCCTCTCTCGTCCCCCCCCTCTCTCTCGTCCCCCCCCCTCTCTCTCGTCCCCACCCCCCCTCTCTCTCGTCCCCACCCCCCCCCCCTCTCTCGTCCCCACCCCCCCCCCACCCCCTCTCTCTCGTCCCCCCCCCCCCTCTCTCGTCCCCCCCCCCCCTCTCTCTCGTCCCCCCCCCCCCTCTCTCTCGTCCCCCCCCCTCTCTCTCGTCCCCACCCCCCCCTCTCTCTCGTCCCCACCCCCCCCTCTCTCTCGTCCCCACCCCCCCCACCCCCCCCTCTCTCGTCCCCCCCCCCTCTTTCTCGTCCCCCCCCACCTCTCTCTCGTCCCCCCCCCTCTCTCGTCCCCCCCCCCCTCTCTCTCGTCCCCCCCCCCCTCTCTCTCGTCCCCACCCCCCCTCTCTCTCGTCCCCACCCCCCCTCCTCTCTCGTCCCCACCCCCCCTCTCTCTCGTCCCCACCCCCCCCTCTCTCTCGTCCCCACCCCCCCTCTCTCTCGTCCCCACCCCCCCTCTCTCTCGTCCCCACCCCCCCTCTCTCTCGTCCCCACCCCCCCTCTCTCTCGTCCCCCCCCCCCTCTCTCGTCCCCCCCCCTCTTTCTCGTCCCCACCCCCCCTCTCTCTCATCCCCACCCCCCCCTCTCTCTCGTCCCCACCCCCCCTCTCTCTCGTCCACCCCCCCCTCTCTCTCGTCCCCACCCCCCCTCTCTCTCGTCCCCCCCCCTCTCTCTCGTTCCCCCCCCCCTCTCTCTCGTCCCCCCCCCCCTCTCTCTCGTCCCCCCCCCCTCTCTCTCGTCCCCGTCCCCATAGACATTGACAGTTACATGGGTAAGATGGGTATAGAGGGATATGGGCCAAGTGCAGGCAATTGGGACTAGCTTAGTGGCATAAACTGGGCGACATGGACATGTTGGGCCGAAGGGCCTGTTTCCATGTTGTAAACTTCTATGATTCTATAGAAAAGTTACAGCACAGAAGGAGGCTATTTGACACATCGAGTCCTCGCCAGCACTTTTTTAAGAGCAATCTAGCTCATCCTACTCCCCCGCCCTATCCCCGTAGCCCTGCAAATTTTTTCCTTTCAGGTACTTATCCAGTTCCCTTTTGAAGGCCATGATTGAATCTGCCTCCACCACCCCCTCGGGCAGTGCATTCCAGATCCTAACCACTCGCTGTGTAAAAAAGTTTTTCCTCATGTCACCTTTGGTTCTTTTGCCAATCACCTTAAATCTGTGTCCTCTGGTCATTGACCCTTCCACCAATGGGAACAGTTTCTCTCTATCTACTCTGTCTGGACCCTTCATGATTTTGAATACCTCGATCAAATCTCCTCACAACCATCTCTGTTCCAAGGAAAACAACCCCAGCTTCTCCAGTCTATCCACGGAACTAAAGTCCCTCATCCCTGGAATCATTCCAGTAAATCTCTTCTGCACCCTCTCTAAGGCCTTCACATCTTTCCTAAAGTGCGGTGCCCAGAATTGGACACAATACTCCAGTTGTGGCCGAACCAGTGTTTTATAAAGGTTCATCATGACTCCCATACTTTGTACTCTCTGCCTCTATTTATAAAGCTCAGGATCCTGTATGCTTTTTTAACCACTTTCTCAACCTGCCCTGCCACCTTCAAAGATAATCGATAAGTGACAAGAACTACTAAAACTGACTAGACTTGAAGAAAAAAAAATAATTTATGAAAGAAAAGGATTTATCTCAGTGAAATAAGTACTTTTGATGAAATAATCAAAAAATGACAGGAACTACTGAAAATGTGTTTATTTCAAGAAAAAATAATTTCCACGAAAGCTTTCTTTCAGTGAAATGAGTACTTTTCTTGAAAACAATCAAAAAATGACAAGAACTGCTGAAAATGACTAGATTTGAAGAAAAAAATTAATCCAGCAAAGAAAAAGCTTTGGGCAGAAATTGCTCGGAATGACGAACCAACAGTGCTCAGTGCTCCAGCGATTTATCCTAACCCACTAACTAACCGCCACCTTTTCTTCGAATAGGAAGTGGAGAAGAGCCCAGCGTCAGTTCAAGCGAAGCTCGGACCCTGGGAGAAGTGAGAGGATCGAACACTCCCCTCGAGCAATCGGATCGCAGCATTTTTACAAGCTGCGATCATTGTCCCTGAATTGTTAAACCAGGAACTGAAAGGTACAACATTTTATACTGAATTTAAACAATTACAGACAGTGAAAAAAGAGAGGGTAAGAAATAATTGAATTAAATAAAAGAGACAGAAGGATAAACACACGGGGACCTATCAGAGGGATTGATAAACACACGGGGACCTATCAGAGGGATTGATAAACACACTGGGACCGATCAGAGGGATTGATAAACACACTGGGACCGATCAGAGGGATTGATAAACACACTGGGACCGATCAGAGGGATTGATAAACACACTGGGACCGATCAGAGGGATTGATAAACACACGGGGACCTATCAGAGGGATTGATAAACACACAGGGACCGATCAGAGGGATTGATAAACACACGGGGACCGATCAGAGGGATTGATAAACACACTGGGACCTATCAGAGGGATTGATAAACACACGGGGACCTATCAGAGGGATTGATAAACACACGGGGACCTATCAGAGGGATTGATAAACACACGGGGACCGATCAGAGGGATTGATAAACACACGGGGACCTATCAGAGGGATTGATAAACACACGGGGACCGATCAGAGGGATTGATAAACACACGGGGACCGATCAGAGGGATTGATAAACACACGGGGACCGATCAGAGGGATTGATAAACATACTGGGACCGATCAGAGGGATTGATAAACACACTGGGACCGATCAGAGGGATTGATAAACATACTGGGACCGATCAGAGGGATTGATAAACATACTGGGACCGATCAGAGGGATTGATAAACACACGGGGACCGATCAGAGGGATTGATAAACATACTGGGACCGATCAGAGGGATTGATAAACATACTGGGACCGATCAGAGGGATTGATAAACACACTGGGACCTATCAGAGGGATTGATAAACACACTGGGACCTATCAGATGGATTGATAAACACACTGGGACCGATCAGAGGGATTGATAAACACACTGGGACCTATCAGAGGGATTGATAAACACACTGGGACCGATCAGAGGGTTTTATAAACAGACTGGGACCTCCTCAATCAGGAGCCTGGAGTCCAGATCGAGCACGGGCCTGTATGAGACCGGGGGCGGAGCCTTGGAGGGTCAGAGCCTCGGAGGGTCGGAGCCTCGGACCCTCGGAGGGTCAGAGCCTTGGAGCAGGTAAAAAGCAAGACCCAGGGAGGGAGGAAAAAAGCTCAAGTGACATCAGCACAAGGGACGTAACTGATTGGTGAGTAGCTGGTGGGTGTTTTATTTTAAGTCTTTAGTTTATTTCTGGTAAGTGAGTTACTAATCTAATAAATAGAGGCATGACAGGGCACCTCAGCCTGCGCCACCTGGGAAATCCAGGATGCCTCCCATGTCCATGTGCAGGAAGTGTCGTCAGCTGGAGGAGCTCAAACTCAGGATTTCAGAGGTTGAACAACAGCTGGAGTCACTGCAGTGCATCCGCGAGGCTGAGAGCTCCATGGATAGTACGTTTCAGGAGGTGGTGACCCTGCAGCTTAAAAGAGTGCAGGCAGAGAGGGACTGGGTGATCGCCAGGGAGACAAGAGGAGCAGGATGTAGTACAGGAGCTCCTGGCGGCATCTCACTCTCCAACCAGTGTTCAGTTCTGGGTACTGTTGTGGGAGAGGGTTCCTCTGGGGAGTGCAGCCAGAGACAAGTCCACAGCACCATGTGCGGCTCAGCTGTGCAGAGGGGGAGGAGAAAGGTCATGAGATCAATAGTGATAGGGGATTCTATGGTTAGGGGAACAGACAGGCGTTTCTGTGGCCGCAGATGTGATTCCAGGATGGTATGTTGCCTCCCTGGTGCCAGGGTCAAGGATGTCACTGAGTGGCTGCAGAACATTCGGAAGGGGAGGATGAACAGCCAGAGGTCGTGGTCCATATCGGTACCAATGACTGAGGTAGAGAGGGATGAGGTCCTGCAGGCAGATTTTAGGGAGTTAGGAAAAAGATTAAAAAGCAGGACCTCAAAGGTAGTAATCTCCGGATTACTCCCGGTGCCACGCGTCAGCGAGTATAGAAATAGGAGGATAGAGCAGATGAATGTGTGGCTGGAGAGATGGTGCAGGAGGGAGGGCTTTAGATTCCTGGGGCATTGGGACCAGGTCTTGGGGGGGGGTGGGACTTGTACAGGCCGGACGGGTTGCACCTCAACAGAGTGGGACCAATGTCCTCGCAGGGAGGTTGGCTAGTGCTGTGGGGGGGGTTTAAACTAAATTATCAGGAGGATTGGCACCAGGATGAAACATTAAAAAGGAGAAACAAGGGACATAAAGGACTGGGAGAGAAGGATAGCACTAGAGTAAGAAATAGTACAGTGTTAAGTGGAGTCAGACTAAGGGAGAATACGAGAAGCTCTAAGACTGGTTTACAGCATGTGTGTAAACACACGGAGTGTGGTGAACAAGGTCGGTGAGCGACAGGCACAAATAGTCACATGGGAATATGATGTCATGGTGATAACGGAGACCTGGCTCAAAAAAGGGCAGGATTGGGTACTAAATATTCCTGGATACAAGGGGCAGCATTTCAGCACCCGCTATCGCGTGCGTTCCTGGCGGGGGGCCCCGAAAATCGGGAAATCCCGGAGCGAGACCGGAGCCCGCCTCGAACCCGCACACTTCCGGGTTCCCCGCTGACGCGCCGGCGTGCGCGCGCAGCCCCCGCTGGTGGGAATCCCGCAGGCAATTAAAGCCAGCGGGATGCCACTTGAAGGTATTTATTTGGCTTGTTCAGGTCATTAACTGACCTGATTAAGGGATTATGTGAGGAGGGGTGGGATTTTAGAGCAAACTGGGACTGTTTCCCACACTGGGGGAAACACTCCCAGTTCAAATGGACCTGTTGCAGCCATCAGCCTGTGGCAGCTGCAAAGGTCCATTTGACAGGTGGGGGAGGGGGGAGACCCTCACTCATTGCAGGAGGCCACTCTGTCACTTGGGACAAAGTTTGGCCTCCACCACCCTCCTCCCGACAATCAAAGTCACCAATTTGCACACTTACCCCGAGGTCCAGACACATGTACCTACCTTGCGGACCCCCTCAGATGTACATCTCCCGGATGGGGGCCGCCGTAGCTGCAGTCATGACCTCCTCGGAGGGCGAACAGCATCACCAGCCTCGCCATCCACGCCGTCCACCTCTGACACGTGGAGCTCCACAACAGAGTGCTGTGACACATCCACCTGCACAGCAGGAGGGAGGGCAACCGCAGAGAGAGATGCGTCGCAGAGGGCACTACCCTCGCCACAGGGTCTACAGACCGAGGCTCAGCTTCCTGGACCTCTCTGAGCAGCAGTGCACACGGAGGCTCAAAGTCACTCGACATGTAGTCGTGGACATCTGCAGCTTCCTTCATGCCGAGCTGCTCCCGGCTGGCCCGAGCACCATCTTCATACCTGTCACTGTCAAAGTCACTACTGCCCTCAACAACTTCTCCTCCACGTCCTTCCAGGGTGCCATCGGGGACATCGCCGACGTCTCTCAGTCGCCTGCGCAAAAGAGCCCTGCAAATACACCGACACGCACTCTGCAGTGACACAATGGGTGGCATCAGTTGTGGGTCTTCATAGTGATCCTCAGGAGAGGGCATTATTGCACAAACTAGACAAGATTCGCGAAGACGTGGCAGTAGTGGTGCCAATATAATATGTAATGTGAGTTGGTCAGAAATTCAATATAAGTAACAACCATGACAAACCCTCAAATACCCTTGTGCATCCCCTTCATGCTCATGACACGTTTGCCTTACGCTGCCTCCTGCATGCCCTGTGGCTGCAGCACAGGTAGTGGCAGGTTGAGTGAGGCTGACCGTGAAAGAGATGCACGAGAGGGTGAGTATGAGATAGAGCCATGAGATTGTATGAGGATTGGGTTGAGTGGTAGTGGTGGGATGAGTACTGGCGAGGTGAGTAAGTGCAGGTTAGATGAGGATGAGGTTTGAGTGGGTATGAGGGGTGATGTGACAGAGTAGTGTTGGCAGTGCAGAAGGAGATGTGGGGTGGGGGCGGTGATGTGGCAGACGGAGTGTAGGGGAATGAGTAAGTGTACTCACTTTGGCTGACCTACTCAGGTCATTGCAGCGCCTCCTGCACTGTATGCAGGTGGGCGATATGTTGGTGGTGCAGGTGACCTCCTCTGTCACCTCGATCCAGGCCTTCCTGGTGGCAGAGGCAGGCCACTTCCTCCCGCCCGCCGGGAGGAAGATCTCTGTCCTCCCCCTCCTCCTCACCCCATCCAATGATACCTGGAATGAGGCATCATTAAACCTGGGAGCAGCCTTCCCCCTGGGCTGCTCCATGCTGTAATTTTTCCTATTTTCTGCAGCATCTGTCAGTGGAGGACTGCCCCTTTAAATAGAGCTCCTCCAGCTGACAGATCTTACTGCGCATGCACAGCCCGCCCGACGCGCAGACCAGCAGTGGGGAACCCGGAGGAGAAGGTAAGTGGATCCAATCAGCCTACGATCGCGCGGGTGGCTGACTCATTTCGCTGGGCGCCCGCCGAGAACCCGCAGCCCTGGTAACATCGGGCCCAAGATGTTCAGGAAAGATAGGGAAGGAAAGAAAGGAGAGGGGGGTGGGGGGGTAGTATTGATTAAGGAGAATATTGCAGTGCTGGAGAGAGAGAGGATGTCCTGGAGGGGTCAAGGACAGAATCTATTTGGTTAGAGTTAAGAAACAATAGAGTTGCCATTACACTACTGGGTGTATTCTATAGGCCACCAACTAGTGGGAAGGAGATAGAGGAGAAAATTTACAGGGAAATTACAGAGAGGTGCAAAAACCATAGAGTAGTGATAATGGGGGACTTCAACTATCCTAATATAGACTGGGACAGTAATAGTGTAAAGGGCAGAGAGGGGGAGGAATTTCTGAAGTGTGTTCAGGAGAACTTTCTTGATCAGTACATTTCCGGCCCAATGAGGAAGGAGGCATTGCTGGATCTGGTTCTGGGGAATGAGACGGGCCAAGTGTCAGTGGGGGAACATTTAGGAAACAGCGCTCATAGTATCATAAGTGCGGATTAATAAAGGAAAGCCAGCACGGGTTTGTTAAAGGCAAATGCATCTGTCCATGACAGTATTGGTAGGAGTGACCACCGCACAGTCCTCGTGGAGATGAAGTCCCGTCTTCGCACTGAGGACACCATCCAACGTGTTGTGTGGCACTACCACCGTGCTAAATGGGATAGATTCAGAACAGAACTAGCAGCTCAAAACTGGACATCCATGAGGTGCTGTGGGCCATCAGCAGCATCAGAATTGTATTCCAGCACAATCTGAAACCTCATGGCCCGGCATATTCCTCACTCTACCATTACCAACAAGCCAGGGGATCAACCCTGGTTCAATGAGGAGTGTAGAAGAGTATGCCAGGAGCAGCACCAGGCGTACCTAAAAATGAGGTGCCAACCTGGTGAAGCTACAACTCAGGACTACATGCATGCTAAACAGCGGAAGCGACATGCTATAGACAGAGCTAAGCGAATCCACAACCAACGGATCAGATCAAAGCTCTGCAGTCCTGCCACATCCAGTCGTGAATGGTGGTGGACAATTAAACAACTAACGGGAGGAGGAAGCTCTGCAAACATCCCCATCCTCAATGATGGCGGAGTCCAGCTCGTGAGTGCAAAAGACAAGGCTGAAGCATTTGCAACTATCTTCAGCCAGAAGTGCCGAGTGGATGATCCATCTCTGCCTCCTCCCGATATCCCCACCATCACAGAAGCCAGTCTTCGGCCAATTCGATTCACTCCACGTGATCTCAAGAAACGGCTGAGTGCACTGGATACAGCAAAGGCTATGGGCCCCGACAACATCCCAGCTGTAGTGCTGAAGACTTGTGCTCCAGAACTAGCTGCGCCTCTAGCCAAGCTGTTCCAGTATAGCTACAACACTGGCATCTACCCGACAATGTGGAAAATTGCCCAGGTATGTCCTGTCCACAAAAAGCAGGACAAATCCAATCCGGCCAATTACCGCCCCATCAGTCTACTCTCAATCATCAGCAAAGTGATGGAAGGTGTCGTCGACAGTGCTATCAAGCGGCACTTACTCACCAATAACCTGCTCACCGATGCTCAGTTTGGGTTCCGCCAGGACCACTTGGCTCCAGACCTCATTACAGCCTTGGTCCAAACATGGACAAAAGAGCTGAATTCCAGAGGTGAGGTGAGAGTGACTGCCCTTGACATCAAGGCAGCATTTGACCGAGTGTGGCACCAAGGAGCCCTAGTAAAATTGAAGTCAATGGGAATCAGGGGGAAAACTCTCCAGTGGCTGGAGTCATACCTAGCACAAAGGAAGATGGTAGTGGTTGTTGGAGGCCAATCATCTCAGCCCCAGGACATTGCTGCAGGAGTTCCTCTCGGCCCAACCATCTTCAGCTGCTTCATCAATGACCTTCCCTCCATCATAAGGTCAGAAATGGGGATGTTCGCTGATGACTGCACAGTGTTCAGTTCCATTCGCAACCCCTCAAATGATGAAGCAGTCCGAGCCCGCATGCAACAAGACCTGGACAACATCCAGGCTTGGGCTCATAAGTGGCAAGTAACATTCGCGCCAGATAAGTGCCAGGCAATGACCATCTCCAACAAAAGAGAGTCTAACCACCTCCCCTTGACATTCAACGGCATTACCATCGCCGAATCCCCCACCATCAACATCCTGGGGGTCACCATTGACCAGAAACTTAACTGGACCAGCCATATAAATACTGTGGCTACTAGAGCAGGTCAGAGGCTGGGTATTCTGCGGTGAGTGACTCACCTCCTGACTCCCCAAAGCCTTTCCACCATCTACAAGGCACAAGTCAGGAGTGTGATGGAATACTCTCCACTTGCCTGGATGAGTGCAGCTCCAACAACACTCAAGAAGCTCGACACCATCCAAGATAAAGCGGCCCGCTTGATTTGCACCCCATCCACCACCCTAAACATTCACTCCCTTCACCACCGGCGCACTGTGGCTGCAGTGTGCACCATCCACAGGGTGCACTGCAGCAACTCGCCAAGGCTTCTTCGACAGCACCTCCCAAACCCGCGACCTCTACCACCGAGAAGGACAAGAGCAGCAGGTACATGGGAACAACACCACCTGCACGTTCCCCTCCAAGTCACACACCATCCCGACTTGGAAATATATCGCCGTTCCTTCATTGTCGCTGGGTCAAAATCCTGGAACTCCCTTCCTAACAGCACTGTGGGAGAACCTTCACCACACAGACTGCAGCGGTTCAAGAAGGCGGCTCACCACCACCTTCTCAAGGGCAATTAGGGATGGGCAATAAATGCCGGCCTCGCCAGCGACGCCCACATCCCGTGAACGAATAAAAAAAATTTTAAACATCATGTTTGATTAACTTGGTTGAGTTTTCGGATGAGGGAACAGAGAGGGTTGATGAGGGCAATTTGGTTGATGTGGTGTATATGGACTTTCAAAAGGAGTTTGATAAAATAGGGTTGTCAATAAAATTGAAGCCCATGGAATAAAAGGGGCAGTGGCAGCATGGATACAAAATTGGCTAAGTGACAGGAAACAGAGAGTGATGGTGAACGATTGTTTTTCGGACTGGAGGGAGGTGTACAGTGGTGTTCCCCAGGGGTCAGTGCTGGGACCACTGCTTTTCTTGATATATATTAATGACTTGGACTTGGGTGTACAGGGCACAATTTCAAAATCTGCAGATGACCGCTTTGGAGAGGGTGCAGAGGAGATTCACCAGGATGTTACCAGGGCTGGAGCGCTTCAGCTATGAAGAGAGACTGGGAAGATTGGGTTTGTTTTCCTTGGAGCAGAGGAGGCTGAGGGGGGACATGATTGAGGTGTACAAAATTATGAGGGGCACAGATAGGATGGATACTAAGGAGCTTTTTCCCTTCGTTGAGGGTTCTATAACAAGGGGACATAGATTCAAGGTAAAAGGCGGGAGGTTTAGAGGGGATTTGAGAAAGAACTTTTTCACCCAGAGGGTGGTTGGAGTCTGGAACTCACTGCCTGAAAGGGTTGTGGAGGCAGGAACCCTCACAACATTCAAGAAGCATTTGGATGAGCACTTGAAATGCCATAGCATACAAGGCTACGGACCAAATGCTGGAATATGGGATTAGAGTAGACAGGGCTGATGGCCGGCGTGGACACGATGGGCCGAAGGGCCTCTATCCGTGCTGTATGACTCTATGACTCTATGACTCTATGACACAAAACTTGGAAGTGTAGTGAACAGTGAGGAGGATAGTGATAGACTTCAAGAGGATATAGACAGGCTGGTGGAATGGGCGGACACGTGGCAGATGAAATTTAATGCTGAGAATGGTGAGGTATACAATTTGGTGGGAAGAACGAGGAGAGGGAATATAAAATAAAGGGCACAATTCTAAAGGGGGTACAGGAACAGAGAGATCTGGGGGTATATGTACACAGGTCGTTGAAGGTGGCAGGGCAGGTTGAGAAAGCGGTTAAAAAAGCATATGGGATCCTGGGCTTTATAAATAGAGGCATAGAGTACAAAAGTATGGAAGTTATGATGAACCTTTATAAAGCACTTGGAGTATTGTGTCCAATTCTGGGCACACACTTTAGGAAGGATGTAAAGGTCTTAGAGAGGGTGCAGAAAAGATTTATTAGAATCGTGCCAGGGATGAGGGACTTTAGTTCCGTGGATCGATGGAGAAGCTAGGGTTGTTCTCCTTGGAACAGAGACGGTTGCGAGGAGATTTGATCGAGGTGTTCAAAATCATGAAGGGTCTGGACAGAGTAGATAGAGAGAAACTGTTCCCATTGGCAGAAGGGTCAATGACCAGAGGAAGCAAGTTTCAGGTGATTGGCAAAAGAACCAAAGGCGACATGAGGAAAAACTTTTTTAGCCAGCGAGTAGTTATGATCTGGAATGCACTGCCTGAAAGGGTGGCGGAAGCAGGGTCAATTGTGGCTTTCTAAAAGGAATTCGATGGGTACCTGAAGGAGAAAAATTTGCAGGTCTACGGGGAAAGAGCGGGGGAGTGGGACTCGCTGGATTGCACAGGCTCGATGGGCCGAATGGCCTCCTTCCATGCCGTAACCATTCTATGATTCTGACAGAGAGATTGATAAATACACTGGAACCTATCAGAGGGATGAATAAGCATATTTATCAGATGGATTGATCAATACAGTTGGACCTATCAAACAAATGGAAAAACACAGTGTGACCTATCAAAGGGATTGATAAACACACTGGGACCTATTAGATATGTTGGTAAACACTGTGGGACCAATCAGAGGGATGGATAAACAAGCTGGGACCTATCAGAGGGATTGATAAACACACTGGGACCTATCAGAGAGATTGATTAACAACATAGCACCTATTGGAGGGATTGATTAACACAGTGGGATGTATCTGAGGGATGGATTAACACAGTGAAACCTCCAAAATTGATTGATAAACACATTGGGACCTATCAGATGGATTGATAAATAAACTGGGACCTATCAAAGGGTTTGATAAACACATTGGGACCTTTCAGAGGCATTGATAAACACACTGGGACCTATCAGAGGGATTGATAAACACACTGGGACCTATCAGAGGGATTGATAAACACACTGGGACCTATCAGAAGCATTGATAAACACACGGGGACCTATCAGATGGATTGATAAACACACTGGGACCTATCAGAGGGATTGATAAACACACTGGGACCTATCAGAAGCATTGATAAACACACGGGGACCTATCAGAGGGATTGATAAACACACTGGGACCTATCAGAGGGATTGATAAACACACTGGGACCTATCAGAAGCATTGATAAACACACGGGGACCTATCAGATGGATTGATAAACACACTGGGACCTATCAGAAGCATTGATAAACACACGGGGACCTATCAGATGGATTGATAAACACACGGGGACCTATCAGATGGATTGATAAACACACTGGGACCTATCAGAGGGATTGATAAACACACGGGGACCTATCAGAGGGATTGATAAACACACGGGGACCTATCAGATGGATTGATAAACACACTGGGACCTATCAGAGGGATTGATAAACACACGGGGACCTATCAGATGGATTGATAAACACACTGGGACCAATCAGAGGGATTGATAAACACACTGGGACCTATTAGATATGTTGGTAAACACTGTGGGACCAATCAGAGGGATGGATAAACAAGCTGGGACCTATCAGAGAGATTGATTAACAACATAGCACCTATTGGAGGGATTGATAAACACAGTGGGATGTATCTGAGGGATGGATTAACACAGTGAAACCTCCAAAATTGATTGATAAACACATTGGGACCTATCAGATGGATTGATAAACACACGGGGACCTATCAGAGGGATTGATAAACACACTGGGACCTTTCAGAGGCATTGATAAACACACTGGGACCTATCAGAAGCATTGATAAACACACGGGGACCTATCAGAGGGATTGATAAACACACGGGGACCTATCAGAGGGATTGATAAACACACTGGGACCTATCAGAGGGATTGATAAACACACTGGGACCTATCAGAAGCATTGATAAACACACTGGGACCTATCAGATGGATTGATAAAACACACTGGGACCTATCAGAAGCATTGATAAACACACTGGGACCTATCAGAAGCATTGATAAACACACGGGGACCTATCAGATGGATTGATAAACACACTGGGACCTATCAGATGGATTGATAAAACACACTGGGACCTATCAGAAGCATTGATAAACACACTGGGACCTATCAGAAGCATTGATAAACACACGGGGACCTATCAGATGGATTGATAAACACACTGGGACCTATCAGAGGGATTGATAAACACACTGGGACCTATCAGAGGGATTGATAAACACACGGGGACCTATCAGAGGGATTGATAAACACACTGGGACCTATCAGATGGATTGATAAACACACTGGGACCTATCAGAGGGATTGATAAACACACTGGGACCTATCAGAGGGATTGATAAACACACGGGGACCTATCAGAGGGATTGATAAACACACTGGGACCTATCAGATGGATTGATAAACACACTGGGACCTATCAGAGGGATTGATAAACACACGGGGACCTATCAGAATGATTGATAAACACACGGGGACCTATCAGATGGATTGATAAACACACGGGGACCTATCAGAATGATTGATAAACACACGGGGACCTATCAGATGGATTGATAAAACACACTGGGACCTATCAGAAGCATTGATAAACACACTGGGACCTATCAGAAGCATTGATAAACACACGGGGACCTATCAGATGGATTGATAAACACACTGGGACCTATCAGAGGGATTGATAAACACACGGGGACCTATCAGAGGCATTGATAAACACACGGGGACCTATCAGAGGGATTGATAAACACACGGGGACCTATCAGAGGGATTGATAAACACACGGGGACCTATCAGAGGGATTGATAAACACACTGGGACCTATCAGAGGGATTGATAAACACACTGGGACCAATCAGAGGGATTGATAAACACACTGGGACCAATCAGAGGGATTGATAAACACACTGGGACCTATCAGAAGCATTGATAAACACACGGGGACCTATCAGAATGATTGATAAACACACGGGGACCTATCAGATGGATTGATAAACACACTGGGACCTATCAGAATGATTGATAAACACACGGGGACCTATCAGAGGGATTGATAAACACACTGGGACCTATCAGAGGGATTGATAAACACACTGGGACCTATCAGAATGATTGATAAACACACTGGGACCTATCAGAATGATTGATAAACACACGGGGACCTATCAGATGGATTGATAAACACACTGGGACCTATCAGAGGGATTGATAAACACACGGGGACCTATCAGAATGATTGATAAACACACGGGGACCTATCAGATGGATTGATAAACACACTGGGACCTATCAGATGGATTGATAAACACACGGGGACCTATCAGAGGGATTGATAAACACACGGGGACCTATCAGAATGATTGATAAACACACGGGGACCTATCAGAGGGATTGATAAACACACTGGGACCTATCAGAGGGATTGATAAACACACTGGGACCTATCAGAGGGATTGATAAACACACTGGGACCTATCAGAGGGATTGATAAACACACTGGGACCTATCAGAGGGATTGATAAACACACTGGGACCTATCAGAGGGATTGATAAACACACTGGGACCTATCAGAGGGATTGATAAACACACTGGGACCATACACTGGGAACTATCAGTTATGGATGAACACACTGGGGCCTATCAGATGATTTGATAAACACATAGGAACCCATCAGGGGTAACCTCACTGTGGCCTGTAAAAGGGATGGATAAACATGTGGAATCTATCAGAAGCATTGATAAACACACTGGGACCTGTCAGAGGAATTGTAAACACACTGGGACCTAGGATTGATATACCCATTGGGATCTATCAGGGGGATGGTTAAATAGAGAGATTGATAAACACACTGGGACCTATCAGAAGCATTGATAAACACACTGGGACTTGTCAGAGAGACGGTTAAACATATTGGGACCTACCAGAGGGAATAATATACACAGTGGGACTTATCAGAGGGATTCATAAATATGCTGGGACGTATTAGAGGGATTGATAAACACACTGGGACCACCAATCAGAGTGATTTATAAATAGATAGTCCCAGTGCCACACGCTAGTGAGTACAGGAATAGTAGGTTAATGTGTGGCTGGAGCAATGGTGCAGGAGGGAGGGCTTCAGATTCCTGGGGCATTGGGATCTGTTCAAGATGGACGGGTTGCACCTCAACAGAGCTGGGATCAAAATCCTCGCGGGGAGGTTAGCTGGTGCAGTGGGGGAGGGTTTAAACTAATTTGGCAGGGGGGTGGGCACCAGGATGAAACATGAGAGATGAGAAACAAGGTGCACAGAGGACTGGGAGGGACAAATAGCACTAGAGTATGAATAGTTCAGGCATTGGAGGGATCAGACAGGGGCAAATGAGAGTCAGTCTAAGATGGGTTTGGAGTGCATGTGTGTAAATGTACTTAGTGTGGTAAATAAGGTTGGTGAGCGACAGGCTCAAGTCACCTTGTGGGACTAGGATATAGTGGCAATATCAGAGACCTGGCTCAAAGAAGGGGGGATTGGGTACTTAATATTCCTGGCTACAAGGTATTCAGGAAAGAGAGGGATGGAATGAAAGGTCGGGGGAGGGGGGTTGATAGTATTGATCAAAGATACTGATACAGCATTGGAAAGGGGTGATGTAGTTCAGGTCAAAGACAGAATCTATTTGGTTAGAATTAAGGAACAATAGATGAGTATTACACTACTGGGTGTATACTACAGGCCACCAAATAGTGGGAAGGAGATAGAGGAACAAATTTGCAGGCAAATTACAGAAAGATGCAAGAACTATAGAGTAGTGATAATGGGGGACTTCAATTACCCCAATATAGACTGGGATAGTAACAGTGTAAAGGGCAAAGAGGGGGAGGAATTCCTGAAGTGTGTACAAGAGAACTTTATGGAATAGTGTGTTTCTAGCCCAACGAGGAAGGAAGCAGTGCTGGATCGAGTTCTGGGGAATGAAGTGGGGCAAGTGGAGCCTGTTTCAGTGGAGGAACCTTTGGGGAATAGTGATCATAATATCATTAGGTTTAGAATAGTTATGGAAAAGGACAAGGAAAAATCAAATATAAAAATACTTAACTGGAGGAGGGCAAATGTCAGAGCTGAAATGGGAATCTTTCCCAGGGGGATTGGAATCAAAAATTGGCAACAAATCAGTAATCAAACAATGGGAGGCTTCAAGGAGGAGATGGTTTGGGTACAGAGTAAACACATTCCAACGAGGGGGACAGGAAGGGCATCCAAAGCTGGAGCTCCCTGGATGACTAAAGATAAAGAGATTAAAATGAAACAGAAAAAGGAGACTCATTATAAATGTAAGGTTCATAATACAGTAGAGAACCAGGCTGAATACAGAAAGTACAGGAGATCTAAAAAAGGGAATAAGAGGAGCAAAGAGAGAGAGTCTGAGAATAGATTAACAGCTGACATAAAAGGGAACACAAAAGCCTTTTATAAACATGTAAATAGTAAAAGGGTAGTGAAAGGAAGGGTGGGGGTGATTCGGGACAACAATGGAGATCTTCTTGTGGAGGCAGAGGGCGTGACTGAGGTCCTAAATGAGAACTTCACATCAGTCTTCACTGGAGGAGAGGACGTTGCCATTATATCAGTAAAGGAGGAGGTAGTGGTGATATTGGAGAGGATAAAAATAGATAAAGAGGAGGGACTTAAAGGTTGGCAGTACTCAAAGTAGAAAAGTCACTCGGTCCGGATGGGATACATCCGAGGTTACTGAGGGAAGTAAGGGTGGAAATTGCAGAGGCTCTGGCCATAATCTTCCAATCCTCCTCGGGTATGGGGACGGTGCCAGAGGACTGGAGGATTGCAAATGTCACACCCCTGTTCAAAAAAGAGGAGAGGGATAAACCCGGTAATTACAGGCCAGTCAGCCTAAGGTGGGGAAACTTTTAGATACAATAATCCGGGACAAAATTAATTGGCACTTGGAAAAGTGTGGGTTAATAAATGAAAGTCAGCACGGATTTGTTAAAGGAAAATCGTGTTTGACTAATTTGATTGAGTTCTTTGATGAAGTAACGGCGAGGGTTGATGAGGGGAGTGCAGTTGATGTTGTGTATATGGACTTTCAAAAGGCATTTGATGAAGTGCCACATAATAGACTTGTTAGTAAAATTAAAGCCCCTGGGATTAAAGGGACAGTGGCAGTGTGGATACAGAATTAAATCCCCTGGGATTAAAGGGACAGTGGCAGTGTGGATACAGAATTAAAGCCCCTGGGATTAAAGGGACAGTGGCAGTGTGGATACAGAATTAAAGCCCCTGGGATTAAAGGGACAGTGGCAGCGTGGATACAGAATTAAAGCCCCTGGGATTAAAGGGACAGTGGCAGCGTGGATACAGAATTAAAGCCCCTGGGATTAAAGGGACAGTGGCAGCGTGGATACAGAATTAAAGCCCCTGGGATTAAAGGGACAGTGGCAGCGTGGATACAGAATTAAAGCCCCTGGGATTAAAGGGACAGTGGCAGCGTGGATACAGAAGGCAATTACTATTAGTAAAAAAATAGCACCAGAGAAATTAATGGGACTGAAAGTCAGTAAATCCCAAAATCCCAGGGTTTTGAAAGAGGTAGCTATGGAAATAGTGGATGCATTGGTTGTCATCTTCCAAAATTCTATAGATTCTGGAACAGTTCCTACAGATTGGAGGGTGGCAAATGTAACCCCACTATTTAAGAAAGGAGGGAGAGAAAAAACAGGGAACTACAGACCAGTTAGTCTAACATCAGTAGTGGGGAAAATGCCAGAATCTATTATAAAGGATGTGATAACAGGACACTTAGAAAATAATAATAGGATTTGGCAGAGTCAACATGGATTTATGAAAGGGAAATCATGTTTGACAAACCTATTGGAGTTCTTTGAGGATGTAACTGGTAGAATAGATAAAGGGGAACCAGTGGATGTGATGTATTTGGATTTTCAGAAGGCTTTCAATAAGGTCCCACACAGGAAGTTGGTAAACAAAGTTAGAGCACATGGGATTGGGGGGAATGTACCGACATGGATTGAGAATTGATTAACAGCCAGGAAACAGAGAGTAGGAATAAACGGGTCTTTTTCCAGGTGGCAGGCAGTGACTAGTGGGGTACCGCAGGGATCAGTGCTTGGGCCCCAGCGATTCACAATATATATCAATGATTTGGATGAGGAAACCAATTGTAATATTTCCAAGTTTGCTGATGACACAAAACCCCATGAGCCCTTATCTTGCGTAACATCTCAGTCATTAATATAGATTGTAAATAGCTGAGGCCCCAGCACTGATCCTTGTGACACCCCACTAGTTCCCTTCAAGTATTTATCTAATTCCCTTTTGAAAGTTATTATTGAATCTGCTTCCTCCGCCCTTTCAGGCCGTGAATTCCAGATCATCACAACTCGCTGTGTGAAAAATGTTTCCTCATCTCCCCTCTGGTTCTTTTGCCGATCACCTTCAATCTGTATCCTCTGGTTACCGACCCTTCTCCCACTGGAAACAGTTTCTCCTTATTTACTCTATCAAAACCCTTCATGATTTTGAACACCTCGATCAAATCTCCCCTTAACCTTCTCTGTTCTAAGGAGAACAATCCCAGCTTCTCCAGTCTCTCCACATAACTGAAGTCCCTCATCCCTGGTACCATTCTAATAAATCTCCTCTGCTCCCTCTCTAAGGCCGTCACATCTTTCCTAAAGTGCGGTGCCCAGTATTGAACACAATATTCCAGCTCAGGCCTAACCAGTGTTTATAAAGGTTTAGCATAACTTCTTTGCTTTTGTACTCTGTGCCTCTATTGATAAATCCCAGGATCCTGTATGCTTTTTAACCACTTTCTCAACTTGTCCTGCCATCTTAAAAGATTTGTGTACATAAACCCCCAGATCTCTCTGTTCCTGCACCCCCTTTAAAATTGTACCATTTAGTTTATATTGCCTCTCCTCATTATTCCTATCAAAATGTATCACTTCACACTTCTCTGTGTTAAATTTCATCTGCCATGTGTCTGCCCATTTCACCAGTCTGTCTCTGTCCTCCTGAAGTCTGTTACTATCCTCCACATTGTTTACTACATTTCCGAGTTTCGTGTCATTTGCAAACTTTGAAATTATACCCTCTGTACCCAAGTCCAGGTCATTAATATATATCAAAAAGAGCAGTGGCCCTAATACTGACCCCTGGGGGACACCACTGTATACTTCCCTCCAGTCTGAAAAACAACCGTTCACCACAACTCTCTGCTTTCATAAGAACATAAGAAATAGGAGCAGGAGTTGACCATCCAGGCCCCTCGAGCCTGCTCCGCCATTCAATATGATCATGGCTGATCCTCTATCTCAACTCCATTTTCCTGCACTATCCCCATACCCTTTGATGCCTTTAATATCTAGAAATCTATCGATCTCTGTTTTGAATGTACTCAATGACTGAGCCTCCACAGCCCTCTGGGGTAGAGAATTCCAAAGATTCACCATCCTCTGAGTGAAGAAATTTCTCCTCATCTCAGTCTTAAATGTCCTACCGCTCATTCTGAGACTGTGACCCCTGGTTCTAGACTCTCCAACCAGGGGAAACATCCTCCCAGCATCTACCCTGTCGAGCCCTGTAAGAATTTTGTACGTTTCAATAAGATCCCCTCTCATTCTTCTAAACTCTAGAGAATACAGGACTAGTCTACTCAATCTCACCTCATACGACAATCCCTCCATTGCAGGAATCAGTCTGGTGAACCTTTGTTGCACTCCCTCTATAGCAAGTATATCCTTTCTTAGAATCATAGAATCAAAGAAAATTCATGGCACAGAAGGAGGCCATTCGGCCCATCGTGTCCGCGCCGGCTGAGAAACGAGCCACCCAGCCTAATCCCACTTTCCCGCATTTGGTCCGTAGCCCTTCAGGTCACGGCTCTTCAGGTGCACATCCAGGGATTTTTCAAAGGCCCATGGGATCCAAAATTGGTTCAGTGGCAGGAAGCAAAGGGTAATGGTCGATGGCTGTTTCCAGTGGGGTTCCGCAGGGCTCGGTACTTGGTACCTTGCTTTTTGTGGTATATATTAACGATTTGGACTTAAATGTAGGGGGCATGATTAAAATTTGCAGATGACACAAAGATAGGCCGTGTGGTTGATAGTGAGGAGGAAAGCTGTAGACTGCAGGAAGATATCAATGGACTGGTCAGGTGGGCCGAAAAATGACAAATGAAGTTCAATCTGGAGAAGTGTGAGGTAATGCATTTGGGGAGAGCAAACAAGGCAAGGGAATACACAATAAATGGGAGGATACTGAGAGGTGTGGAGGAAGTGAGGGACCTTGGAGTGCATGTCCACAGACCCCTGAAGGTAGCAGGACAGGTAGATAAGGTGGTTAAAAAGGCATACGGGATACTTTCCTTTATTAGTGGAAGGAATCTTACAACACCAGGTTATAGTCCAACTGTTTTATTTGAAAATCACAAGCTTTCGGAGGCTTTCTCCTTCGTCAGGTGAGTGTGACACTCACCTGACGAAGGAGAAAGCCTCCGAAAGCTTGTGATTTTCAAATAAAACTGTTGGACTATAACCTGGTGTTGTAAGATTCCTTACATTTGTCAACCCCAGTCCATCACCGGCATCTCCACATCATCTTTATTATCCGAGGTAGAGAATATAAGAGCAGGGAGGTTATGCTGGAACTGTATAAAACACTAGTTAGGCCACAGCTTGAATACTGTGTACAGTTCTGGTCACCACATTACAGGAAAGATGTGATTACACTAGAGAGGGTACAGAGGAGATTTACGAGGATTTTGCCAGGACTGGAGAATTGTAGCTATGAGGAAAGATTGGATAGGCTGGGGTCGTTTTCTTTGGAACAGAGGAGGCTGAGGGGAGATTTCATTGAGGTGTATAAAATTATGAGGGGCCCAGATAGAGTGGATAGGGAGGACCTATTTCCCTTAGTGGAGGGGTCAATAACTAGGGGGCATAGATTTAAAGTGATTGGTAGAAGGATTAGAGGGGAGCTGAGGAGAAATGTTTTCACCCAGAGGGTGGTGGGAGTCTGGAACTCACTGCCTGAGTGGGTGGGAGAGGCAGAAACCCTCAACTCATTTAAAAAAATCCCTGGATGTGCACCTGAAGTGCCGTGACCTGCAGGGCTGGGGATCAAATGCGGGAAAGTGGGATTAGGCTGGGTGGCTCATTTCTCAGCCGGCACGGACACGATGGGCCGAATGGCCTCCTTCTGTGCTGTAAATTTTCTAAGATTCTATGACATACCATTCGCCTTCCTTATTGCTTGCTGCACCTGCATGTTTGCTTTCAGTGACTGGTGTACAAGGACACCCAGGTCCCTTTGAACATCAACATTTCCCAATCTCTCGCCATTTAAATAATACTCTGCCTTTCTGTTTATCCTACCAAAGTGGATAACTTCACATTTTTCCACATTATATTCCATCTGCCATGTATTTGCCCACTCACTTAGCCTGTCTATATCCCCTTGAAGCCTCTTTGCATCTATCTCCACTCTGAGCTCTCCGCTCTTTACCCCCGGACTCTGAGCTCTCCGCTCTTTATCCCCACTCTGAGCTCTCCGCTCTTTATCCCCACTCTGAGCTCTCCGCTCTTTATCCCCGGACTCTGAGCTCTCCGCTCTTTACCCCCGGGCTCTGAGCTCTCCGCTCTTTACCCCCGGGCTCTGAGCTCTCCGCTCTTTATCCCCACTCTGAGCTCTCCGCTCTTTATCCCCGGACTCTGAGCTCTCCGCTCTTTACCCCCGGGCTCTGAGCTCTCCGCTCTTTACCCACGGACTCTGAGCTCTCCGCTCTTTATCCCCGGGCTCTGAGCTCTCCGCTCTTTATCCCCACTCTGAGCTCTCTGCTCTTTATCCCCACTCTGAGCTCTCCGCTCTTTACCCCCGGGCTCTGAGCTCTCCGCTCTTTATCCCCACTCTGAGCTCTCCGCTCTTTATCCCCACTCTGAGCTCTCCACTCTTTATCCCCGGACTCTGAGCTCTCCGCTCTTTATCCCCACTCTGAGCTCTCCGCTCTTTATCCCCACTCTGAGCTCTCCGCTCTTTATCCCCGGACTCTGAGCTCTCCGCTCTTTACCCCCACTCTGAGCTCTCCGCTCTTTATCCCCGGACTCTGAGCTCTCCGCTCTTTACCCCCGGACTCTGAGCTCTCCGCTCTTTATCCCCGGACTCTGAGCTCTCCGCTCTTTACCCCCGGACTCTGAGCTCTCCGCTCTTTATCCCCGGACTCTGAGCTCTCCGCTCTTTACCCCCACTCTGAGCTCTCCGCTCTTTATCCCCGGACTCTGAGCTCTCCGCTCTTTACCCCCGGACTCTGAGCTCTCCGCTCTTTATCCCCACTCTCAGCTCTCTGCTCTTTATCCCCACTCTGAGCTCTCCGCTCTTTATCCCCACTCTGAGCTCTCCGCTCTTTATCCCCACTCTGAGCTCTCCGCTCTTTATCCCCACTCTGAGCTCTCCGCTCTTTATCCCCACTCTGAGCTCTCCGCTCTTTATCCCCGGGCTCTGAGCTCTCCGCTCTTTATCCCCGGACTCTGAGCTCTCCGCTCTTTATCCCCGGGCTCTGAGCTCTCCGCTCTTTACCCCCCGGACTCTGAGCTCTCCGCTCTTTACCCCCGGACTCTGAGCTCTCCGCTCTTTATCCCCACTCTGAGCTCTCCGCTCTTTATCCCCACTCTGAGCTCTCCGCTCTTTATCCCCGGACTCTGAGCTCTCCGCTCTTTATCCCCGGGCTCTGAGCTCTCCGCTCTTTATCCGCGGACTCTGAGCTCTCCGCTCTTTATCCCCGGACGCTGAGCTCTCCGCTCTTTACCCCCGGACTCTGAGCTCTCCGCTCTTTATCCCCACTTTGAGCTCTCCGCTCTTTACCCCCGGACTCTGAGCTCTCCGCTCTTTGCCCCCACTCTGAGCTCTCCGCTCTTTACCCCCGGACTCTGAGCTCTCCGCTCTTTGCCCCCGGACTCTGAGCTCTCCGCTCTTTACCCCCGGACTCTGAGCTCTCCGCTCTTTACCCCCGGACTCTGAGCTCTCCGCTCTTTACCCCCGGACTCTGAGCTCTCCGCTCTTTACCCCCGGACTCTGAGCTCTCCGCTCTTTATCCCCACTCTGAGCTCTCCGCTCTTTACCCCCGGACTCTGAGCTCTCCGCTCTTTACCCCCGGACTCTGAGCTCTCCGCTCTTTACCCCCACTCTGAGCTCTCCGCTCTTTATCCCCACTCTGAGCTCTCCGCTCTTTATCCCCGGACTCTGAGCTCTCCGCTCTTTATCCCCACTCTGAGCTCTCCGCTCTTTACCCCCGGACTCTGAGCTCTCCGCTCTTTATCCCCGGACTCTGAGCTCTCCGCTCTTTACCCCCGGACTCTGAGCTCTCCGCTCTTTATCCCCGGACTCTGAGCTCTCCGCTCTTTACCCCCACTCTGAGCTCTCCGCTCTTTATCCCCGGACTCTGAGCTCTCCGCTCTTCACCCCCGGACTCTGAGCTCTCCGCTCTTTACCCCCACTCTGAGCTCTCCGCTCTTTACCCCCACTCTGAGCTCTCCGCTCTTTATCCCCACTCTGAGCTTTCCGCTCTTTACCCCCACTCTGAGCTCTCCGCTCTTTATCCCCACTCTGAGCTCTCCGCTCTTTACCCCCGGACTCTGAGCTCTCCGCTCTTTATCCCCACTCTGAGCTCTCCGCTCTTTACCCCTGGACTCTGAGCTCTCCGCTCTTTACCCCCACTCTGAGCTCTCCGCTCTTTATCCCCGGACTCTGAGCTCTCCGCTCTTTATCCCCGGACTCTGAGCTCTCCGCTCTTTATCCCCGGACTCTGAGCTCTCCGCTCTTTACCCCCGGACTCTGAGCTCTCCGCTCTTTACCCCCGGACTCTGAGCTCTCCGCTCTTTACCCCCGGATTCTGAGCTCTCCGCTCTTTACCCCCGGACTCTGAGCTCTCCGCTCTTTATCCCCGGACTCTGAGCTCTCCGCTCTTTATCCCCATTCTGAGCTCTCCGCTCTTTATCCCCACTCTGATCTCTCCGCTCTTTATCCCCGGACTCTGAGCTCTCCGCTCTTTACCCCCGGACTCTGAGCTCTCCGCTCTTTATCACCGGACTCTGAGCTCTCCGCTCTTTACCCCTGGACTCTGAGCTCTCCGCTATTTACCCCCACTCTGAGCTCTCCGCTCTTTACCCCCGGACTCTGAGCTCTCCGCTCTTTACCCCCGGACTCTGAGCTCTCCGCTCTTTATCCCCGGGCTCTGAGCTCTCCGCTCTTTACCCCCGGACTCTGAGCACTCCGCTCTTTATCCCCGGGCTCTGAGCTCTCCGCTCTTTACCCCCGGACTCTGAGCTCTCCGCTCTTTATCCCCACTCTGAGCTCTCCGCTCTTTATCCCCACTCTGAGCTCTCCGCTCTTTACCCCCGGACTCTGAGCTCTCCGCTCTTTATCCCCACTCTGAGCTCTCCGCTCTTTATCCCCACTCTGAGCTCTCCGCTCTTTACCCCCGGACTCTGAGCTCTCCGCTCTTTACCCCCGGACTCTGAGCTCTCCGCTCTTTATCCACGGGCTCTGAGCTCTCCGCTCTTTACCCCCGGACTCTGAGCTCTCCGCTCTTTATCCCCGGGCTCTGAGCTCTCCGCTCTTTACCCCCGGACTCTGAGCTCTCCGCTCTTTATCCCCACTCTGAGCTCTCCGCTCTTTATCCCCCGGCTCTGAGCTCTCCGCTCTTTATCCCCGGACTCTGAGCTCTCCGCTCTTTATCCCCACTCTGAGCTCTCCGCTCTTTATCCCCACTCTGAGCTCTCCGCTCTTTATCCCCACTCTGAGCTCTCCGCTCTTTATCCCCACTCTGAGCTCTCCGCTCTTTATCCCCACTCTGAGCTCTCCGCTCTTTACCCCCGGACTCTGAGCTCTCCGCTCTTTATCCCCACTCTGAGCTCTCCGCTCTTTACCCCCACTCTGAGCTCTCCGCTCTTTATCCCCGGACACTGAGCTCTCCGCTCTTTATCCCCGGACTCTGAGCTCTCCGCTCTTTATCCCCGGACTCTGAGCTCTCCGCTCTTTACCCCCGGACTCTGAGCTCTCCGCTCTTTACCCCCACTCTGAGCTCTCCGCTCTTTACCCCCACTCTGAGCTCTCCGCTCTTTATCCCCGGACTCTGAGCTCTCCGCTCTTTACCCCTGGACTCTGAGCTCTCCGCTCTTTACCCCCACTCTGAGCTCTCCGCTCTTTAGCCCCGGACTCTGAGCTCTCCGCTCTTTACCCCCACTCTGAGCTCTCCGCTCTTTACCCCCACTCTGAGCTCTCCGCTCTTTACCCCCACTCTGAGCTCTCCGCTCTTTACCCCCACTCTGAGCTCTCCGCTCTTTATCCCCACTCTGAGCTCTCCGCTCTTTACCCCCACTCTGAGCTCTCCGCTCTTTATCCCCACTCTGAGCTCTCCGCTCTTTGCCCCCACTCTGAGCTCTCCGCTCTTTATCCCCACTCTGAGCTCTCCGCTCTTTACCCCCGGACTCTGAGCTCTCCGCTCTTTATCCCCACTCTGAGCTCTCCGCTCTTTACCCCCGGACTCTGAGCTCTCCGCTCTTTATCCCCACTCTGAGCTCTCCGCTCTTTACCCCTGGACTCTGAGCTCTCCGCTCTTTACCCCCACTCTGAGCTCTCCGCTCTTTATCCCCACTCTGAGCTCTCCGCTCTTTATCCCCGGACTCTGAGCTCTCCGCTCTTTATCCCCGGACTCTGAGCTCTCCGCTCTTTATCCCCGGACTCTGAGCTCTCCGCTCTTTACCCCCGGATTCTGAGCTCTCCGCTCTTTACCCCCGGACTCTGAGCTCTCCGCTCTTTATCCCCGGACTCTGAGCTCTCCGCTCTTTATCCCCACTCTGAGCTCTCCGCTCTTTATCCCCACTCTGAGCTCTCCGCTCTTTACCCCCACTCTGAGCTCTCCGCTCTTTATCCCCGGACTCTGAGCTCTCCGCTCTTTACCCCCGGACTCTGAGCTCTCCGCTCTTTATCCCCGGACTCTGAGCTCTCCGCTCTTTATCCCCGGACTCTGAGCTCTCCGCTCTTTACCCCCGGACTCTGAGCTCTCCGCTCTTTATCCCCGGACTCTGAGCTCTCCGCTCTTTATCCCCGGACTCTGAGCTCTCCGCTCTTTATCCCCGGGCTCTGAGCTCTCCGCTCTTTACCCCCGGACTCTGAGCTCTCCGCTCTTTATCCCCACTCTGAGCTCTCCGCTCTTTATCCCCGGGCTCTGAGCTCTCCGCTCTTTATCCCCGGACTCTGAGCTCTCCGCTCTTTATCCCCACTCTGAGCTCTCCGCTCTTTATCCCCACTCTGAGCTCTCCGCTCTTTATCCCCACTCTGAGCTCTCCGCTCTTTATCCCCACTCTGAGCTCTCCGCTCTTTATCCCCACTCTGAGCTCTCCGCTCTTTATCCCCGGACTCTGAGCTCTCCGCTCTTTACCCCCGGGCTCTGAGCTCTCCGCTCTTTACCCCCACTCTGAGCTCTCTGCTCTTTATCCCCCGGACTCTGAGCTCTCCGCTCTTTATCCCCGGGCTCTGAGCTCTCCGCTCTTTATCCCCGGACTCTGAGCTCTCCGCTCTTTACCCCCGGACTCTGAGCTCTCCGCTCTTTATCCCCGGGCTCTGAGCTCTCCGCTCTTTATCCCCGGGCTCTGAGCTCTCCGCTCTTTATCCCCACTCTGAGCTCTCCGCTCTTTACCCCCCGGACTCTGAGCTCTCCGCTCTTTATCCCCACTCTGAGCTCTCCGCTCTTTATCCCCGGACTCTGAGCTCTCCGATCTTTATCCGCACTCTGAGCTCTCCGCTCTTTACCCCCCGGACTCTGAGCTCTCCGCTTTTTATCCCCGGACTCTGAGCTCTCCGCTCTTTATCCCCACTCTGAGCACTCCGCTCTTTATCCCCGGACTCTGAGCTCTCCGCTCTTTATCCCCGGGCTCTGAGCTCTCCGCTCTTTATCCCCGGACTCTGAGCTCTCCGCTCTTTATCCCCGGACTCTGAGCTCTCCGCTCTTTATCCCCGGGCTCTGAGCTCTCCGCTCTTTATCCCCGGGCTCTGAGCTCTCCGCTCTTTATCCCCGGGCTCTGAGCTCTCCGCTCTTCATCCCCGGGCTCTGAGCTCTCCGCTCTTTACTCCCGGGCTCTGAGCTCTCCGCTCTTTATCCCCACTCTGAGCGCAAATCTCCTCTCAACCATCTCTATTCCAAGGAGAACAACCCCAGCTTCTCCAGTCTATCCACGGAACTAAAGTCCCTCATCCCTGATACCATTCCAGTAAATCTCATCTACACCCTCTCTAAGGCCTTCACATCTTTCCTAAAGTGCGGTGCCCAGAACTGGACACAATACTCCAGAGTTGTGGCCGAACCAGTGTTTTGTAAAGGTTCATCATGACTTCCATACTCTTGTACTCTCTGCCTCTATTTATAAAGCCCAGGTTCCCGTATGCTTTTTTAACCGCTTTCTCACCCTGCCCTGGCACCTTCAGCAATTTGTGCACATATACCCCCAGATCTCTCTGTTCCTGTACCCCTTTTCCTCTTGAAGTCTATCACTATCCTCCTCTCTGTTTACTACACGTCCAAGTTTTGTGTCATCTGCAAATTTTGAAATTGTGCCCTGTACACCCAAGTCCAAGTCATTAATATATATCAAGAAAAGCAGTGTTCCCAGCACTGACCCCTGGGGAACACCACTGTTCACCTCCCTCCAGTCCGAAAAACAACCGTTCACCACTGCTCTCTGTTTCCTGTCACTTAGCCAATTCTGTATCCATGCTGCCACTGCCCCCTTTATTCCATGGGCTTCAATTTTATTGATGATGTGGAGATGCCGGTGATGGACTGGGGTGGACAAATGTAAGGAATCTTACAACACCAGGTTATAGTCCAACAAATTTATTTTAAAATCACAAGCTTTCGGAGATTATCCCCTTCGTTAGGTGAATGAGTGAAGTCTCCCCGCGTGCCTCCCAAAGATACACAAAGCCAACACACCCGGATGTCCTATCGTATCAGGCAACGGAACCCTGTGTGAGAACCTCTCTGGATACATCGAGGGCATCCTGAAACCCATCGTACAGGGAACCCCCAGCTTCTGTCGCGACACTACAGACTTTCTACAGAAACTCAGTACCCACGAACCAGTTGAACCAGGAACACTTCTCACCACGATGGACGTCTCGGCACTATACACCAGTATCCCCCACGATGACGGCATCGCTGCGACAGCATCAATACTCAACACCCAACAACAGCCAATCTCCAGCCGCCATCCTACAACTCATCCGCTTCATCCTGGATCACAATGTCTTCACCTTCGATAACCAGTTCTTTACCCAAACACACGGAACAGCCATGGGGACCAAATTCGCACCCCAATACGCCAACATTTTCATGCACAAGTTCGAGCAGGACTTCTTCACTGCACAGGACCTCCAACCAACGCAATACACCAGATGCATCGACGACATTTTCTTCCTATGGACCCACGGCGAAGATTCACTAAAGAGACTACACGATAACATCAACAAGTTCCATCCCACCATCAAACTCACCATGGACTACTCCTCAGAATCGGTTTCTTTCTTGGACACACGAATCTCCATCAAAGACGGGCACCTCAGCACCTCACTCTACCGCAAGCCCACGGACAACCTCACGCTGCTCCACTTTTCCAGCTTCCACCCCAACCACGTCAAAGAGGCCATCCCCTATGGACAGGCCCTACGAATACACAATATCTGCTCTGACGAGGAGGAACGCGATGGACACCTACAGATGCTGAAAGACGCCCTCGTAAGAACGGGATATAGAATCATAGAATCATAGAAGTTACAACATGGAAACAGGCCCTTCGGCCCAACATGTCCATGTCGCCCAGTTTATACCACTAAGCTAGTCCCAATTGCCTGCACTTGGCCCATATCCCTCGATACCCATCTTCCCCATGTAACTGTCCAAATGCTTTTTAAAAGACAAAATTGTACCCGCCTCTACTACTGCCTCTGGCAGCTCGTTCCAGACACTCACCACCCTTTGAGTGAAAAAATTGCCCCTCTGGATCCTTTTGTATCTCTCCCCTCTCACCTTAAATCTGTGCCCCCTCGTTATAGACTCCCCTACCTTTGGGAAAAGATTTTGACTATCGACCTTATCTATGCCCCTCATTATTTTATAGACTTCTATAAGATCACCCCTTAACCTCCTACTCTCCAGGGAATAAAGTCCCAGTCTGTCTAACCTCTCCCTGTAAGTCAAACCATCAAGTCCCGGTAGCATCCTAGTAAATCTTTTCTGCACTCTTTCTAGTTTAATAATATCCTTTCTATAATAGGGTGACCAGAACTGTACACAGTACTCCAAGTGTGGCCTCACCAATGCCCTGTACATCTTCAACAAAACATCCCAACTCCTGCATTCAATGTTCTGACCAATGAAACCAAGCATGCTGAATGCCTTCTTCACCACCCTATCCACCTGTGACTCCACTTTCAAGGAGCTATGAATCTGTACTCCTAGATCTCTTTGTTCTATAACTCTCCCCAACGCCCTACCATTAACGGAGTAGGTCCTGGCCCGATTCGATCTACCAAAATGCATCACCTCACATTTATCTAAATTAAACTCCATCTGCCATTCATCGGCCCACTGGCCCAATTTATCAAGATCCCGTTGCAATCCTAGATAACCTTCTTCACTGTCCACAATGCCACCAATCTTGGTGTCATCTGCAAACTTACTAACCATGCCTCCTAAATTCTCATCCAAATCATTAATATAAATAACAAATAACAGCGGACCCAGCACCGATCCCTGAGGCACACCGCTGGACACAGGCATCCAGTTTGAAAAACAACCCTCGACAACCACCCTCTGTCTTCTGTCGTCAAGCCAATTTTGTATCCAATTGGCTACCTCACCTTGGATCCCATGAGATTTAACCTTATGTAACAACCTACCATGCGGTACCTTGTCAAATGCTTTGCTGAAGTCCATGTAGACCACGTCTACTGCACAGCCCTCATCTATCTTCTTGGTTACCCCTTCAAAAAACTCAATCAAATTCGTGAGACATGATTTTCCTCTCACAAAACCATGCTGACTGTTCCTAATTAGTCCCTGCCTCTCCAAATGCCTGTAGATCCTGTCCCTCAGAATACCCTCTAACAACTTACCCACTACAGATGTCAGGCTCACTGGTCTGTAGTTCCCAGGCTTTTCCCTGCCGCCCTTCTTAAACAAAGGCACAACATTTGCTACCCTCCAATCTTCAGGCACCTCACCTGTCGATCGACAGTTCCGACGGGCCACAGCGAAGAATCGCATAAACCTCCTCAGAAGACAAACACGGGACGCAACCAACAGAGTACCCTTCGTCGTCCAGTACTTCCCCGGAGCGGAGAAACTACACCATGTTCTTCGCAGCCTTCAACATGTCATCGATGACGACGAACACCTCGCTATGGCCATCCCCACACCTCCACTACTCGCCTTCAAACAGCCACCCAACCTCAAACAGACCATTGTTCGCAGCAAGTTACCCAGTTTTCAGGAGAACAGCGTCCACGACACCACACAACCCTGCCACGGCAACCTCTGCAAGACATGCCAGATCATCGACACAGATACCACCATCACACGAGAGGACACCACCCACCAGGTGCACGGTTCATACTCCTGTGACTCGGCCAACGTTGTCTACCTCATACGTTGCAGGAAAGGATGCCCCGGAGCATGGTACATTGGCGAGACCATGCAGACGCTGCGACAACGGATGAACGGACACCGCGCAACAATCGCCAGACAGGAGGGTTCCCTCCCAGTTGGGGAACACTTCAGCAGTCAAGGACATTCATCCACCGACCTTCGGGTAAGCATACTCCAAGGCAGCCTTCGAGACACACGACAACGCAAAATCGTCGAGCAGAAATTGATAGCCAAGTTCCGCACCCATGAGGACGGCCTCAACCGGGATCTTGGGTTCATGTCACGCTACACGTTACCCCACCAGCAAGGGGAAAGAAAAGTTATCTGTTTTTAATATTCTCTCTCTCTCTCTCTCTCTCTGCCATTTGGGTCTCTTGTGTAATTTGACACAATGTATATTCAGTGTACTGGTATGTACTGTTCTCCGTGGCTAATCTGCCTGAACACCAACAACACCTTTTGATTGGTGTGATGGTGTCCCAGCCTAATATAAGATATGCGATTTGAGAACCTTTCACTCATTCACCTGACGAAGGGGATAATCTCCGAAAGCTTGTGATTTTAAAATAAATTTGTTGGACTATAACCTGGTGTTGTAAGATTCCTTACATTCAATTTTATTGACAACCCTATTATGACACATTTTATCAAACTCCTTTTGAAAGTCCACATGCACCACATCAACCACATTGCCCTCATCAACCCTCTCTGTTACCTCATCAAAAAACTCTATCAAGTTAGTTAAACGCAATTTGCCTTAAACAAATCCGTGCTGGCTTTCCTTAATCAATCCACACTCGTCCAAGTGACTGTTAATTCTGTCTCGGATTATCGTTTCTAAAAGTTTCTCCACCACTGAGGTTAAACTGACTGGCCTGTAGTTGCTGGGTTTATCCTTACACCCTTTTTTGAACAAGGGTGTAACATTTGCAATTCTCCAGTCCTCTGGTACCACCCCCGTTATCTACGGATGTTTGGAAGATTATGGCCAGTACCTCCGCAATTTCCACCCTTACTTCCCTCAGCAACCTAGGATGCATCCCATCCAGACTGAGTGACTTTTCTACTTTAAGTACAGCCAGCCTTTCGAGTACCTCCTCTTTATCAATTTTTAGCCCATCCAGTATCTCAACCACCTCCTCTTTTACTAAGACTCTGGCAGCATCTTCTTCCTTGGTAAAGACAGATGCAAAGTACTCATTTAGTACCTCAGCCATCCCCTCTGCCTCCATGAGTAGATCTCCTTTATGGTCCCTAATCGGCCCCACCCCTCCTCTTACTACCCGTTTACTGTTTACATGCCTGTAGAAGACGTTTGGATTCCCTTTTATGTTGGCCACCAGTCTATTCTCTCACTCTCTCTTTTCCCCTCTTATTTCCTTTTTCACTTCCCCTCTGAACTTTCTATATTCAGCCTGGTTCTCACTTGTATTATCAACCTGACATCTGGCCTCCTTTTTTCTGTTTCATCTTACTCACTTTCTCTTTTGTCAGCCAGGGAGCTCTGACTTTAGTTGTCCGACCTTTCCCTGTCGTGGGAATGTACCTGCATACATTCATAGAGGGAGGGAGGAACTTAAAACATATACAATCACCAGGGAAAGGGTTCTGAAAAAAATATTAGAACTAAAAGAAAATAGTGAATGTAACTCCTCTATTCAAGAAAGGAGGGAGACAGAAAGCAGGAAACTACAGGCCAGTTAGCTTAACATCTGTCATAGGGAAAATGCTAGAATCTATTATTAAGGAGGTTATAGCAGGGCACTTAGAAAATCTCAATGCAATCAGGCAGCGTCAATACGGCTTTGTGAAAGGGAAATCGTGTTTGACTAATTTATTAGAGTTTTTTTTGAGGAAGTAACAAGCAACGTGGATAAAGGGGATCCTGTGGATGTGATGTACTTGGATTTCCAGAAGGCTTTTGACAAGGTGCGACATCAAAGGCTACTACACAAAATAAGAGCTCATGGTGTCGGGGGTAACATATTAGCATGAATAAAGGATTGGTTAGCTAACAGGAAACAGAGAGTAGGCATAAATGGGTCATTTTCAGGTTGCAAGATGTAACGAGTGGAGTGCCACAGGGATCAGTGCTTGGGCCTCAACTATTTACAATCTATATCAATGACTTGGATGAAGGGACCGAATGTATGGTTGCTAAATTTGCTGATGAGACAAAGGTAGGTAGGAAAGTAAGTTGTGAAGAGGACATAAGGAGTCTGCAAAGGGATATAGATAGGTGAAGGGAGTGGGCAAAAAATGGCAGATGGAGTAAAATGTGGGAAAATGTGAACTTGTCCACTTTGGCAGGAGGAATAGAAAAGCAGTATATTATTTAAATGGAGAGAGATTGTAGAACTCTGAGGTACAGAGGGATCTGCTCATTATCCCCAGACTGAGCTCTCCGCTCATTATGCTCAGGTATGTCCTGTCCACAAAAAGCAGGACAAATCAAATCCAGCCATTTACCACCCCATCAGTCCACTCTCAATCATCAGCAAAGTGATGAAGGTTTCATCAACAGTGCTATCAAGCGGCACTTTTTTTTTCTTCGTTCATGGGATGTGGGCGTCGCTGGCAAGGCCGGCATTCATTGCCCATCCCTAATTGCCCTTGAGAAGGTGGTGGTGAGCCGCCTTCTTGAACCGCTGCAGTCCGTGTGGTGAAGGTTCTCCCACAGTGCTGTTAGGAAGGGAGTTCCAGGATTTTGACCCAGCGACGATGAAGGAACGGCGATATATTTCCAAGTCGGGATGGTGTGTGACTTGGAGGGGAACGTGCAGGTGATGTTGTTCCCATGTACCTGCTGCTCTTGTCCTTCTAGGTGGTAGAGGTCGCGGGTTTGGGAGGTGCTGTCGAAGAAGCCTTGGTGAGTTGCTGCAGTGCATCCTGCGGATGGTACACACTGCAGCCACAGTGCGCCGGTGGTGAAGGGAGTGAATGTTTAGGGTGGTGGATGGGGTGCCAATCAAGCGGGCTGCTTTGTCCTGGATGGTGTCGAGCTTCTTGAGTGTTGTTGGAGCTGCACTCATCCAGGCAAGTGGAGAGTATTCCATCACACTCCTGACTTGTACCTTGTAGATGGTGGAAAGGCTTTGGGGAATCAGGAGGTGAGTCACTCGCTGCAGAATACCCAGCCTCTGGCCTGCTCTTGAAGCCACAGTATTTATATGGCTGGTCCAGTTAAGTTTCTGGTCAATGGTGACCCCCAGGATGTTGATGGTGGGGGATTCGGCGATGGTAATGCCGTTGAATGTCAAGGGGAGGTTTTTAGACTCTCTCTTGTTGGAGATGGTCATTGCCTGGCACTTGTCTGGCGCGAATGTTACTTGCCACTTATCAGCCCAAGCCTGGATGTTGTTCAGGTCTTGCTGCATGCGGGCTCAGACTGCTTGATGATCTGAGGGGTTGCGAATGGAACTGAACACTGTGCAATCATCAGCGAACATCCCCATTTCTGACCTTATGATGGAGGGAAGGTCATTGATGAAGCAGCTGAAGATGGTTGGGCCGAGGACACTGCCCTGAGGAACTCCTGCAGCAATGTCCTGGGGCTGAGATGATTGGCCTCCAACAACCACTACCATCTTCCTTTGTGCTAAGTATGACTCCAGCCACTGGAGAGTTTTCCCCCTTATTCCCATTGACTTCAATATGACGAGGGCTCCTTGGTGCCACACTCAGTCAAATGCTGCCTTGATGTCAAGGGCAGTCACTCTCACCTCACCTCTGGAATTCAGCTCTTTTGTCCATGTTTGAACCAAGGCTGTAATGAGGTGTGGAGCCAAGTGGTCCTGGCGGAACCCAAACTGAGCATCGGTGAGCAGGTGATTGGTGAGTAAATGCCGCTTGATAGCACTGTCGATGACACCTTCCATCACTTTGCTGGTGATTGAGAGTAGACTGATGGGGCGGTAATTGGCCGGATTGGATTTGTCCTTCTTTCTGTGGACAGGACACACCTGGGCAATTTTCCATATTGTTGGGTGGATGCCAGTGTTGTAGCTATACTGGAACAGCTTTGCTAGAGGCGCAGCTCGTTCTGGAGGACAAGCCTTCAGCACGACAGCCGGGATGTTGTCAGGGTCCATAGCCTTTGCTGTATCCAGTGCACTCAGCCGTTTCTTGATATCACGTGGAGTGAATCGAATTGGCTGAAGACTGGCTTCTGTGATGGTGGGGATATCGGGAGGAGGCCGAGATGGATCATCCACTCGGCACTTCTGGCTGAAGATGGTCGCAAACGCTTCAGCCTCGTCTTTTGCACTCACATGCTGAACTCCGCCATCATTGAGGATGGGGATGTTTACAGAGCCTCCTCCTCCCGTTAGTTGTTGAATTGTCCACCACCATTCACGACTGGATGTGGCAGGACTGCAGAGCTTTGGTCTGATCCGTTGGTTGTGGAATCGCTTAGCTCTGTCTATAGCACGTTGCTTCCGCTGTTTAGCATGCATGTAGTCCTGAGTTGTAGCTTCACCAGGTTGGCACCTCATTTTTAGGTACGCCTGGTGCTGCTCCTGGCATGCTCTTCTACACTCCTCATTGAACCAGGGTTGATCTCCTGGCTTGTTGGTAATGGTAGAGTGAGGGATATGCCGGGCCATGAGGTTACAGATTGTGCTGGAATACAATTCTGCTGCTGCTGATGGCCCACAGCGCCTCATGGTTGCCCAGTTTTGAGCTGCTGGATCTGTTCTGCATCTATCCCATTTAGCACGGTGGTAGTACCACACAACACGTTGGATGGTGTCCTCATTGCGAAGATGGGACTTCATCTCCACGAGGACTGTGAGGTGGTCACTCCTACAAATACTGTCATGGACAGATGCATCTGCGACAGGTAGATTGGTGAGGACGAGGTCAAGTAAATTTTTTCCTCGCGTTGGTTTGCTCACCACCTGCCGCAGGCCCAGTCTGGCAGCTATGTCCTTCAGGACTCGGCCAGCTCGGTCAGTAGTGGTACTACCGAGCCACTCTGGGTGATGGACATTGAAGTCCCCCACCCAGAGTACATTCTGTGCCCTTGCTACCCTCAGTGCTTCCTCCAAGTGGTGTTCAACATGGAGGAGGACTGATTCATCAGCTGAGGGAGGACGGTAGGTGGTAATCAGCAGGAGGTTTCCTTGCCCATGTTTGACCTGATGACATGAGATTTCATGGGGTCCAGAATCAATGTTGAGGACACCCAGGGCCACTCCCTCCTGACTGTATATCACTGTACCGCCACCTCTGGTGGGTCTGTCCTGCCGGTGGGACAGGACATACCCAGGGATGGTAATAAGAGTCTGGGATGTTGGCTGAGAGATATGATTCTGTGAGTATGGCTATGTCAGGCTGTTGCTTGACTAGTCTGTGGGACAGCTCTCCCAATTTTGGCACAAGTCCCCAGATGTTAGTGAGGGGGACTTTGCAGGGTCGACTGGGCTTGGTTTGCCGTTGTCGTGTCCGGTGACCAGTGGTCCGATGTCGGGTGGTCTGTCCGATTTTATTATTATTGTGACTTCTTTTAGTGAGATTTTACAACTGAGTGCCTTGCGAGGCCATTTCAGAGGGCGATTAAGAATCAACCACATTGCTGTGGGTCTGGAGTCACATATAGGCCAGACCGGGTAAAGACGGCAGGTTTCCTTCCCTAAAGGACATTAGTGAACCACATGGGTTTTTACGACAATCCGGTCTTTTCATGGCCATCATTACTGATACTAGTATTTTAATTCCAGGTTTTATTTAATTAATTGAATTCCCCAGCTGCCGTGGCGGGATTTGAACTCATGACTGTGGATTATTAGCCCAGCCCTCTGGATTATTAGTCCAGTAACATAACCACTATGCTACTGTACCCTTACTCACCAATAACTTGCTCACCGATGCTCAGTTTGGGTTCCTCCAGAACTACTCGGCTCCAGACCTCATTGCAGCCTTGGTCCAAACATGGAGGGAGCGTCCGATAAAAGGCGGGATTTCAGAGCGCTGAGAACAGCTGAGAGGAGCCGAGCCGAGCGGAGGGAGCGTCCGATAAAAGGCGGGATTTCAGAGCGCTGAGAACAGCTGAGAGGAGCCGAGCCGAGCGGAGGGAGCGTCCGATAAAAGGCGGGATTTCAGAGCGTTGAGAACAGCTGAGAGGAGCCGAGCCGAGCGGAGGGAGCGTCCGATAAAAGGCGGGATTTCAGAGCGCTGAGAACAGCTGAGAGGAGCCGAGCCGAGCGGAGGGAGCGTCCGATAAAAGGCGGGATTTCAGAGCGCTAAGAACAGCTGAGAGGAGCCGAGCCGAGCCGAGCCGAGCTGCGACCGAGTTCGAAGTTACGTCAGGAATCAGATCGGGACGCGACACAGGGGAGGCACCTGATTGGTGAGTAGGTTCAGGTGAGTATTTCTACTTATCTACAGTAACTAAAGTAAAAAGAAAGGGAAGGTCTGCAGGTCTTATAGGAAGTAGCGTTTTTTTTTAGTAAATCAAGGTCCCTAGTGTAGTTAACATTCTCTAAATTAAGAACAATTTAAAGGAGTAAACTCCCTAAAGGGAGTGGTAAGTAGTTTTTCTTTCCTTTTTTTTCTCTTGACATTGTAGTTGTTGTTAAGCTAACTTAAGGGTTAAGTCATGGCAGGAGATCCCACAGCCGTGTCATGTTCCTCTTGTGGGATGTGGGAATTCAGGGCTCCTTCCTGTATCCCTGATTCCTTCACCTGCGGGAAGTGTGTCCAGCTGCAGCTACTGTTTGACCGCTTGACGGCTCTGGAGCTGCGGATGGACTCACTTTGGAGCATCCGCGATGCTGAGAAAGTCGTGGATAGCATGTTCAGTGAGTTGGTCACACCGCAGATAAAAATTACTGAGGGAGATAGTGAATGGGTGACCAACAGACAGAGGAAGAGTAGGAAGGCAGTGCAGGGGTCCCCTGCGGTCATCTCCCTCCAAAACAGGTATACCGTTTTGGATACTGTTGTGGGAGATGGCTCACCAGGGGAAGGTGGCAGCGGCCAGGTTCATGGCACCGTGGCTGGCTCTGCTGCACAGGAGGGCAGGAAAAAGAGTGGCAGAGCTATAGTGATAGGGGACTCGATTGTAAGGGGAATAGACAGGCGTTTCTGCGGACGCAACCGAGACTCCAGGATGGTGTGTTGCCTCCCTGGTGCAAGGGTCAAGGATGTCTCGGAGCGGCTGCAGGACATTCTGGAGGGGGAGGGTGAACAGCCAGTTGTCGTGGTGCATATAGGCACCAACGATATAGGTAAAAAACAGGATGAGGTCCTACAAGCTGAATTTAGGGAGTTAGGAGTTAAACTAAAGAGTAGGACCTCAAGGGTAGCAATCTCAGGATTGCTACCAGTGCCACGGGTTAGTCAGAGTAGGAATGACAGGATAGCTAGGATGAATACGTGGCTTGAGAGATGGTGCAAGAGGGAGGGATTCAAATTCCTGGGACATTGGAACCGGTTCTGGGGGAGGTGGGACCAGTACAAATTGGACGGTCTGCATCTGGGCAGGACTGGAACCAATGTCCGAGGGGGAGTGTTTGCTAGTGCTGTTGGGGAGGGTTTAAACTAAAGTGGCAGGGGGATGGGAACCGATGCAGGAAGTCAGTGGGAAATAAAGTGGTGACAGAAACAAAAGGCAGTAAGGGAGAGTGTACAGAACATGACCGGACAGATGGTCTGAGAAAGCAGGGCAAAGACCAAGGGAAGTCTAGATTAAACTGCATTTATTTCAATGCAAGAAGTCTGATGGGCAAGGCAGATGAACTCATGGCATGGATGGGTACGTGGGACTGGGATGTTATAGCTATTACTGAAACATGGCTAAGGGAGGGGCAGGACTGGCAGCTCAATGTTCCAGGGTACAGATGCTATAGGAAAGATAGAGCAGGAGGTAAGAGAGGAGGGGGAGTTGCGTTCTTGATTGGGGAGAACATCACGGCAGTAGTGAGAGGGGATATATCCGAGGGTTCGCCCACTGAGTCTACATGGGTAGAACTGAAAAATAAGAAGGGAGAGATCACTTTGATAGGATTGTACTACAGACCCCCAAATAGTCAACGGGAAATTGAGGAGCAAATATGTAAGGAGATTACAGACAGCTGCAAGAAAAATAGGGTGGTAATAGTAGGGGACTTTAACTTTCCCAACATTGACTGGGACAGCCATAGCATTAGGGGCTTGGATGGAGAGAAATTTGTTGATTGTATTCAGGAGGAATTTCTCATTCAGCATGTGGATGGCCCGACTAGAGAGGGGGCAAAACTTGACCTCCTCTTGGGAAATAAGGAAGGGCAGGTGACAGAAGTGTTAGTGAGGGATCACTTTGGGACCAGTGATCATAATTCCATTAGTTTTAAGATAGCTATGGAGAAGGATAGGTCTGGCCCAAAAGTTAAAATTCTAAATTGGGGAAAGGCCAATTTTGATGGTATTAGACAGGAACTTTCAGAAGTTGATTGGGAGAGTCTGTTGGCAGGCAAAGGGACGTCTGGTAAGTGGGAGGCTTTTAAAAGTGTGTTAACCAGGGTTCAGGGTAAGCACATTCCTTATAAAGTGAAGGGCAAGGCTGGTAGAAGTAGGGAACCTTGGATGACTCGGGAGATTGAGGCCCTAGTCAAAAAGAAGAAGGAGGCATATGACATGCATAGGCAGCTGGGATCAAGTGGATCCCTTGAAGAGTATAGAGATTGCCGGAGTAGAGTTATGAGAGAAATCAGGAGGGCAAAAAGGGGATATGAGATTGCTTTGGCAGATCAGGCAAAGGAGAATCCAAAGAGCTTCTACAAATACATAAAGGGCAAAAGAGTAACTAGGGAGAGAGTAGGGCCTCTTAAGGATCAACAAGGTCATCTATGTGCGGAACCACAAGAGATGGGTGAGATCCTAAATGAATATTTCACATCGGTATTTACGGTTGAGAAAGGCATGGATGTTAGGGAACTTGGGGAAATAAAGAGTGATGTTTTGAGGAGTGTACATATTACAGAGAGGGAGGTGCTGGAAGTCTTAACGCGCATCAAGGTAGATAAATCTCCGGGACCTGATGAAATGTATCCCAGGACGTTATGGGAGGTTAGGGAGGAAATTGCGGGTCCCCTAGCAGAGATATTTGAATCATCCACCGCTACAGGTGAGGTGCCTGAAGATTGGAGGGTAGCAAATGTTGTGCCTTTGTTTAAGAAGGGCGGCAGGGAAAAGCCTGGGAACTACAGACCGGTGAGCCTGACATCTGTAGTGGGTAAGTTGTTAGAGGGTATTCTGAGGGACAGGATCTACAGGCATTTGGAGAGGCAGGGACTAATTAGGAACAGTCAGCATGGTTTTGTGAGAGGAAAATCATGTCTCACGAATTTGATTGAGTTTTTTGAAGGGGTAACCAAGAAGATAGATGAGGGCTGTGCAGTAGACGTGGTCTACATGGACTTCAGCAAAGCCTTTGACAAGGTACCGCATGGTAGGTTGTTACATAAGGTTAAATCTCATGGGATCCAAGGTGAGGTAGCCAATTGGATACAAAATTGGCTTGACAACAGAAGACAGAGGGTGGTTGTCGAGGGTTGTTTTTCAAACTGGATGCCTGTGACCAGCGGTGTGCCTCAGGGATCGGTGCTGGGTCCGCTGTTATTTGTTATTTATATTAATGATTTGGATGAGAATTTAGGAGGTATGGTTGGTAAGTTTGCAGATGACACCAAGATTGGTGGCATTGTGGACAGTGAAGGAGGTTATCTAGGATTGCAACGGGATCTTGATAAATTGGGCCAGTGAATGGCAGATGGAGTTTAATTTAGATAAATGTGAGGTGATGCATTTTGGTCGATCGAATCGGGCCAGGACCTACTCCGTTAATGGTAGGGCGTTGGGGAGAGTTATAGAACAAAGAGATCCAGGAGTACAGGTTCATAGCTCCTTGAAAGTGGAGTCACAGGTGGATAGGGTGGTGAAGAAGGCATTCAGCATGCTTGGTTTCTTTGGTCAGAACATTGAATACAGGAGTTGGGATGTCTTGTTGAAGTTGTACAAGACATTAGTAAGGCCACACTTGGAATACTGTGTACAGTTCTGGTCACCCTATTATAGAAAGGATATTATTAAACTAGAAAGAGTGCAGAAAAGATTTGCTAGGATGCTACCGGGACTTGATGGTTTGACTTATAGGGAGAGGTTGGATAGACTGAGACTTTTTTCCCTGGAGAGTAGGAGGTTAAGGGGTGATCTTATAGAAGTCTATAAAATAATGAGGGGCATAAAGTAGATAGTCAAAATATTTTCCCAAAGGTAGGGGAGTCTATAACGAGGGGGCATAGATTTAAGGTGAGAGGGGAGAGATACAAAAGGGTCCAGAGGGGCAATTTTTTCACTCAAAGGGTGGTGAGTGTCTGGAACGAGCTGCCAGAGGCAGTAGTCGAGGCGGGTACAATTTTGTCTTTTAAAAAGCATTTGGACAGTTACATGGGTAAGATGGGTATAGAGGGATATGGGCCAAGTGCAGGCAATTGGGACTAGCTTAGTGGTACAAACTGGGCGACATGGACATGTTGGGCCGAAGGGCCTGTTTCCATGTTGTAAACTTCTATGATTCTAAGACCCGAGGATGAAGTCAGTCAGGACCTGGGGACTTGTCAGCTTTTAGTTCTAAAAATTTTTTCAGAACCCTTTCCCTGGTGATTGTAAATGTTTTAAGTTCCTCCCTCCCTTTCACCTCTTGATTCACAATTATTTCTGGCATGTTATTTGTATCCTCTACAGTGAAGACGGATGCAAAATATCTGTTCAATTCATCCACCATTTTCTTATTCTCCATTATTAATTCCCCAGACTCTGAGCTCTCTGCTCTCGCACTTGTCTGGTGTGAATGTTACTTGCCACTTATCAGCCCAAGCCTGGATGTTGTCCAGGTCTTGCTGCATGCGGGCACGGACTGCTTCATTATCTGAGGGGTTGCGAACAGAACTGAACACTGTGCAATCATCAGCGAACATCCCCATGTCTGACCTTATAATGGAGGGAAGGTCATTCATGAAGCAACTGAAGATGGTTGGGCCTCGGACACTGCCCTGAGGAACTGGATTGAATTTGTAAAGGGTCGGTCGTGCCGGACGAACCTGATTGAATTTTCTTTTTGAAGAGGTGACGAAAGTAGTGGACAGGGGAATGTCTACGGATGTTGTTTATATGGACTTCCAGAAGGGATTCCATAAAGTCCCACATAAGAGACTGTTAGCTAAAGTTGAAGCTCATGGAATTGAGGGAAAATCATTGACCTGGTTCGGAAATTGGCTGAGCAACAGGAGACAGAGAGTAGGGTTAATGGGCAGGTACACAAATTGGCAGGATGTGACTAGTGGTGTCCCACAGGGATGTGTTGGGGCCTCAATTATTCACAATATTTATTAACGACTTCGATGACTGGATAGAGAGCCACATATCCAAGTTTGTTGACAACACAAAGATAGGCAGCATTGTAAGCAGTGTAGATGGAAAATTAATACCAATGCATCTACTATGTCTGCAGCCACTTCCTTTAGGACCCTAGGATGAAGTCTGTCATTGGTGAGTTATTAATAGATTAGGTGAATGGACAAAACTGTCGTAAATGGATTTCAATGTAGGTAAGTGTGAGGTCATCCATTTTGAACCTAAAAAGGATAGATCAGAGTACTTTCTAAATGGCGAAAAGCTTGAAACAGTGGAGGTCGAAAGAGACTTGGGGTCCATGTACATTGACCATTAAAATATCATGGATAGGTACAGAAAATAATCAAAAAGGCTAATGGAATGCTGGCCTTTCTATCTAGAGGACTAGAGTACAAGGGGGCAGAAGTTATGCTGCAGCTATACAAAACCCTGGTTAAACCGCACCTGGAGTACTGTGAGCAGTTCTGGGCACTGCACCTCAGGAAGGAAATACTGGCATTGGAGGGAGTGTAGTGTAGATTTACTAGAGTGATACTCAGACTTTAATCTACATATAGTTTGGACAAATCAAATTAGCACTAATACTGTGGAGGACGAATTCCTGGAATGTATACGAGTTGGTTTTCTAGATCAGTATGTTGAGGAACCAACAAGGGAACAGGCTGTTTTAGATCTAGTATTGTGCAATGAGGGGTTAATTAATAATCTTGTTGTAAAGGAACCCTTAGGGAAGAGTGACCATAATATGATAGAATTCTTCATTAAGTTTGAAAGTGATGTAGTTCAACCCGAAATTGGGGTCTTAAATCTAAACAAAGGAAACTACGAAGGTATGAGGCACAAGTTGGCTGTGATTGATTGGGGAACTACATTAAAAGGTATGACGTAGACAGGCAATGGCTCGCATTTAAAGAATTAATACATAATTTACAACAAATATATATTCCTTTAAGGCACAAAAACCCAACAAAAAAAATGGTCCAACCGTGGCTAACAAGAGAAATTAAAGATAGTATTAAATCAAAGAAAGAGGCAGATAAAGTCGCCAGAAAAAGCAGTAAGCCTGAGGATTGGGAGCATTTTAGAATTCAGCAAAGGAGGACCAAGAAATTGATAAAGAAAGGGAAAATAGAATGAGAGTAAACTAGCAAGAAACATAAAAATGGACTGTAAAAGCTTCTAGAAGTCTGTAAAAAGGAAAAGACTGGTGAAGGCAAATGTGGGTCCTTTGCAGACAGAGACGGGAGAATTTACAATGGGGAATAAAGAAATGGCAGAGAAATTAAACAAATACTTTGTGTCTGTCTTCTCTTTCTGGGCCTGTATTCTCTAGAGTTTAGAAGAATTTGAGGTGATCTTATTGAAACATCCAAAATTCTTACAGGGCTCGACAGAGGATGTTTCCCCTGGCTGGGGAGTCTGGAACCAGGGGTCACAGTCTCAGAATGAGCGGTAGGCCATTTAGGACTGAGATGAGGAGAAATTTCTTCACTCAGAGGCTGGTGAATCTTTGGAATTCTCTACCCCAGAGGGCTGTGGAGGCTCAGTCATTGAGTACATTCAAAACAGAGATTGCTAGATATCTAGATATTAAAGGCATCAAGGGATCTGGAGATGGTGCAGGAAAGTGGAGTTGAGGTTGAAGATCAGCCATGATCTGATTGAATGGTGGAGCAGGCTCGTGGGGCCGGATGGCCTACTCCTGCTCCTATTTCTTATGTTCTCCAAGGATTAAATTATGAGGAAAGATTACACAAACTAGGTTGGTATTGCCTGGAATTTTAGAAGATTAAGGGGTGATTTGTTCGAAGTTTTTAAGATATTAAGGGGAACTGATAGGGTAGATGGAGAGAAACTATTTCTGCTGGTTGGGGAGTCTAGGATTAGGGGACACAGCCTAAAAATTAGAGCCGGGACTTACAGGAAACACTTTTACAAGCAAAGGGTGGTAGAAGTTTGGAATTCTCTTCTACAAACGGCAGTTGATGCTAGCCCAATTGTTAATTTTAACTCTGAGTTTGATAGATTTTTGTTAACATCGATAGAAACATAGAAAATAGGAGCAGGAGTAGGCCATTCGGCCCTTCGAGCCTGCTCTGCCATTCGATATGATCATGGCTGATCCTCTATCTCAATACCATATTCCCGCTCTCTCCCCATACCCCTTGATGCCTTTTGTGTCTAGAAATCTATCCAGCTCCTTCTTAAATATATTCAGTGACTTGGCCTCCACAGCTTTCTGTGGTAGAGAATTCCACAGGTTCACCACCCTCTGAGTGAAGAAATTTCTCCTCATCTCAGTCCTAAATGTCCTACCCTGTATCCTGAGACTGTGACCCCTCGTTCTGGACCCCCCAGCCAGGGGAAACATCCTCCCTGCATCCAGTCTGTCTAGCCCTGTCATAATTTACATGTTTCAATGAGATCCCCTCTCATTCTTCTAAATTCGAGTGAATACAGGCCGAGTCGACCCAATCTCTCCTCATATGACAGTCCTGCCATCCCAGGGATCAGCCTGGTAAACCTTCGCTGCACTCCCTCTATGGCAAGTATATCCTTTCTTAGGTAAGGAGACCAAAACTGCACACAATACTCCAGGTGTGGTCTCACCAAGGCCCTGTATAACTGCAGTAAGACATCCCTGCTCCTGCACTCAAATCCTCTTGCAATGAAGGCCAACAAACCATTCGCCTTCCGAACTGCTTGCTGCACCTGAATGCTCGCTTTCAGTGACTGGTGTACAAGGACACCCAGGTCCCTTTGTACATCAACATTTCCCAATCTCTCACCATTTAAATAATACTCTGCCTTTCTGTTTTTCCTTCCGAAGTGGATAACTTCACATTTATCCACATTATACTGCATCTGCCATGTATTTGCCCACTCACTCAACTTGTCTAAATCACCTTGAAGCCTCTGCATTCTCCTCACAACTCACGATTCCACCTAGTTTTGTGTCATCAGCAAACTTGGAAATATTACATTTGGTTGCCTCATCCAAATCATTGATATATATTGTGAATAGCTGGGGCCCAAGCACTGATCCCTGCGGTACCCCACTAGTCACTGCCTGCCACCCCAAAAAAGACCTGTCTGTCAATCAATTTTGAATTTTCAATCCATGCCACGGTATTAAGGGATATGGGGCTAAGGCGGGTATATGGAGTTAAGTCACAGATTAGCAATGAATGGCGAAACAGGATTGATGGCCTAAATGGCCGACTCCTGTTCCTATCTTCCTATGATCCCTTCCTCGTCCCATGGATCTCTCCACCTGGACCATAGATCCCTTCCCCATCCCCCATGGATCTCCCCCTGACTGATGTATCTCCTCCTCTGACCAATGGATCTCTTCCTCTTCTCCCATAGATCCCTCCTCGTAGGCCATGGATCAATTCCTCATCCCCTATGGATCCCTCTCCTGGCCCATGGATCTGTCACCCCTCCCCCATGGATTTCATTCTCATCCCCCATTATCTCTTCCCACGGCCCAAGGATTATTTCCCACAAATCTTTTCCCCTTCCCCGTGGATCCCTTGGGTGTGAACTAATTGTAACACCCCAGTTGTTGACCTGAGCAGGTGTAGTCTTCGCTTGAGCAGCCGATCTCCGCCCCCAGGTCACCAACCCAGAATCTCACTGACACACGCAAGTACAAGATGCCCATTTGAAGTTGAATAATTGACGCAGAAAGTCTGCCTGTTTTTAAACACTGATTCTGTTTAATCAAACAATCTGCTCAATGATTCATCGGGCTGGTGAATAAAGATGGAAGTGGAGTGGGAACTGGAGATGGATTCTTTATGGAAGCCTTGCAATGATCAAGTGTCAGTCATATCCAGCGACAGCCCTGTGCGGACTGTCAGTGGAAGCTCTTTGGCCCATATCGGCCGCAGTATTGGTTATTGAGTTAAACATAGATGCTCCCATCAGGCAACAGAAACACTCCATGACTAATTTCACTACATTACAATCATTTCTTTGTGTTTTGGATCTCTGATCAAACAATAATCTTCAGCCCTTTCAACCACCTCGGAGAGTAAAATCTCTTCCTAGGTCAGGCAAGGAGCAGCTTAATTACCCTGTGAAAAGGTGGAGGGACAGACTGAATTACAAGGCATCCGTTCGAGTGACGAGATTGTCCAGGTGTTGTCAGGGTGAGGAGAACGTATCAGCAGTTCGGGGAGGTTCTGGATCCAAGATATACTTGAGGCTAAGCCAGTGTTTCTGACTCTAGCTGTAGTAAGATTTGTATAACACAATAACGGCTCTCCATGCCATTGGTGAAAGGAGTTTAAGGATAGGGGTAATGGAATCAGAGCAGGCAGCCCAGCTAAAGTGATCCACGACTCCAAATCCTCAACCTATTCAGGACCTGATACATCTAGCAGGAAAGGCTGAACAGGCTGGAGCTTTTCTCTCAAGAAAAGAGAAGGCTGAAGGGTGACCTGATAGAGGTCTTTAAGATTATGAAGGTGCTTAATAGGGTAGATATAGAGATGTTGTTTCCACTTTTGGGGGAGATCAAAACTAGGGGCCATAAATATGATCGTCACAAATAAATCTAATAGGGAATTCATAGATACTTCTTTACCCAGAGAGTGGTGAGAATGTGGAACTCACTACCACATGGAGCAGTTGAGGCAAATCGCATAGATGCATTTAAGCGATAGTTAGATAAACACAAGGGAGGAGGCTTGTGTGGAGTATAAACACTGGCATGGCCCTGTTGGGCTGAATGGCCTGTTTCCTGACTCCTGTCTCCTTATCTAAGGAAGGATATACTTGCCTTAGAGGGGGTGCAATGAAGGTTCACTAGATTGATTCCTGGGATGAGAGGGTTGTCCTATGAGGAGAGATTGAGTCGAATGGGCCAATACTCTCTGGAGTTTAGAAGAATGAGAGGTGATCTCATTGAAACATATAAGATTCTGAGGGGGCTTCACAGGGTAGATGCTGAGAGGCTGTTTCCCCTGGCTGGAGAGTCTGGAACTAGGGGACATAGTCTCAGGATAAGGGGTCGGCCATTCAAGACTGAGATAAGAAAGAATTTCTTCACTCAGAGGGTTGTGAATCTTTGGAATTCTCTACCCCAGAGGATTAGGATTAGGGTGAGTCGTTGAGTATATTCAAGACTGAGATAGATAATTTTTTTGGGGAATCAAGGGATATGGAGATCAGGCACGAAAGTAGAGTTGAGGTCAAAGATCAGGCACGAAAGTAGAGTTGAGGTCAAAGATCAGCCACGATCTGATTGAATGGCGGAGTAGGCTCGAGGGGCCATAAGGACTACTCCTATTTCTTATATTTCCGTGCTGTACATTTCATGTAACGGCAAGTCACATAGCAGGAATTTAAATCTCTCTGTGCTGCCTGTAACAGTCCAAAATGAAGTAAGTTTTGGCAGTCACAGTTCAGGTAAATGAAGGAATAGAGAGCTGTATATCTTAGTTTGCTGACGACACTAAGTTTGGTGGGACAGTAAATAGTGTAGATGGGAGCAGAAAGTTGCCAAGGGCCATTGAGTGGGCAGATGGAGTTCAATGTGGGGAAGTGTGAGGTCATCCACTTGGGACATAAGAAAGATAAATCAGGGGATTTTCCAAATGGTGAGAAGCTCGGGACTGTGGAGGAGCAGAGAGATTTAGGGGTCCAAATACAGAAATCACTGAAAGCCAGTGGACAGGTACAGAAAATGATGAAAAAGGTTAATGGAATGTTGGCCTTGATCTCGAGGGCTGGAATACAAAGGGCAGGAAGTTATGTTCCAGATGTTCAGAGCTCTGGTCAGACCCCATCTGGAGATCCTGGGTTCAGTTCTGGGCACCGCACCTCGGGAAGGATATATTGGTCTTGGAGGGGGTGCAGTGCAGATTCACCAGAATGATACCGGGGCTGAAAGGGTTAAATTCTGAGGATAGTTTGCATCGACTCGGCTTGTATTCCCTCGAGTATAGAAGATTAAGGGGTGATCTAATCGAGGTGTTTAAGATGATTAAAGGATTTGATAGGGAGAGAGAGAGAAACTATTTCCTCTGGTGGGGGGGACAAGGGGGAATAATCTTAAAATTAGAGCCAGGCCGTTCAGGGGTGATGTCAGGAGGCACTTCTTCACACAGAGGGGAATGGAAATCTGGAAATCTGGAACTCTCTCCCCAAAAAGGCCGCTGAGACTGGGGGTCAAGTGAAAATGTCAAAACTGAGATTGATAGATTTTTGTTGGGTAAGGGGATTAAGGGTTACGGAATCAAGGCGGGTAAATGGAGTTAAGATACAGATCAGCGATGATCTAATTGAATGGCGGAATAGGTTCAAGGGGCCGAATGGCCTCCTCCCAAGTACCACACCAAATTTCTCACCCAAGTGGCAGTAGGATCGGTAACCAGAGGACACAGATTTAAGGCGATCGACAAAAGAGTCAGAGGCAACATAAGGAAACATTTTTTTTTACACAGCGAGTTATGATAATCTGGGATGCACTGCCTGAAAGGGTGGTGGAAGCAGTAGTAACTTTCAAAAGGGAATGAGATAAATACTTGAAGGGAAAACATTTACAGGGCTCTGGGGAAAGGGCAGGGGAATGGGACGAATTGGATAGCTCCTTCAAAGAGCCGACACAGGCACAATGGGCTGAATGGTCTCCTCCTGTGCTGTATCTATGATATCTTCACTGCTTTCCTCCCTCAGCCTCTGCTCCGAGTGACTTCTCATCCTCGGTGATTTCAACCTCCATCTCAGCTCATCATCTCTGAGTTCACTGCCCTCCTATCCTCCCTCCATTTAAACTCCCCTACCCATATTCATGGGCACCCCCTCGACCTCCCCATCTCACGTGGACTCTCTACTCCCATCGTCTCAATCACTGATAAGGCCATCTCTGATCACTTCCACCCACATCCGCCTCCCAACCCCACTTCCTTCTGTGTCGCCCCTGGAAAACAAACTCCCCCCAAGTCTCTTCCAATGGCATTTTCAAATTCCCAGCTGTCTGGCCTTTGGCCCTCCATTCACCACCACATTTCTCAATCATACCCTCTCCAGCTTTGATGTCCTTGTCCCCATTAAAACCATCACTCTCTCACACCCCCGGTCATTCCCCCGATACAGTACTCATCTCCACTCCTTTAAGTCCAAGGGACGAAGATTTGAACGTTTATGGTCGACAACTAGTTTAGCCATTCATCGCCAGACCTGGCTGGACCACATGAAGCACTATCTGGTCCTGCTCTTCCCTGCCAAAACTGCTCACTATTCCAGGATCATCCTGGAATGCAAAGATAACCCCCAGCTTCTCCTCCACTACACATCTTCTTAAACCCCTCTCCCCTGCCTTCTCCACCCTCACCTCCAACAAGTGCGAGGAGATCGTGGACATCTTTGTCACTAAGATTGAGACCATCCGTTCAGCTGCCTCTGCCGTTTCCCTCCCTTCCCCTAGCCCACCGAGCCAAACTTCCCTACAGTTCCCCCCCCCTGCCCTGGACTCACATCTTTCTCTAGTTTCTGTCCTATCTCCCTTCATGCCCTCTCTGAGCTCATCTTGTCCATGAGACCCACCTTCTGCTCTCTCAATCCCATTCCTACTAAACTGCTGACCCCCCAACTTCCCTTCCTGGCCCCCATGTTAGCTGATGTTATTAACAGTTCTCTCCCCTCAGGTATTGTCCCCTTCCCCTTCAAATCTGCCATCGTCACCCCTCCTCCTCAAAAACCCACCCTTGACCCCTCTGTCCTTGCAAACTACCGTCCCATTTCCAACCTCCCTTTCCTCTCCAAAGTCCTTGAACATGTTGTCACCTCCCAAATCCGTGCCCACCTTTCCTGCAACGTATTTGAATCTCTAATCAGGATACTGCCCGTGCCACAGTACTGAAACGGCCCTTACCAAAGTCACAAATGACATCCTATGTGACTGTGACCATGGTAACTCTCCCTCCTCATCCTTCGCAACCTGTCTGCAGCCTGTGACATGGTTGACCACACCATCCTCCTCCAACGCCTCTCCTCCATCGTCCAGCTGGGTGGGACTGCTGTCGCCCGGTTCCATTCTTATCTAACCAGTCATAGCCAGAGAATCTCCTGCAATGGCTTCTCTTCCCACACAGTTACCTCTGGAGTCCCCCGAGGATCTATCCTTGGCCTCCTCCTCTTTCTCATCATCATGCAGCCGCTCAAAGACATCATCCGAAAACACAATGTCAGGTTCCACGTGTACGCAGCTGTACCTCACCCCACCTCTCTCAACCCCTCCACTGACTGATATGTGACACTGCCTGTCCGACATCCAGTACTGGATGAGCAAAAATTTCCTCCAACTAAATATTGGGCAGACCGAAGCCATTGTCTTTGGTCCCCGCTGCAAACTCCATCCCTCTCCCCTGGCCACCGTCTGAGGATAAACCAGATTGTTCACAACCTTGGCGTCCTATTTAACCCTGAGATGAACTTCTGACCCCATATCCACTCCATCACCAAGACCGCCTACTTCGACCTCCGTAACATCGCCCGTCTCCGCCCCTGCCTCAGCTCATCTGCTGCTGAAACCCTCATCCATGCCTTTGTTACCTCCAGACTTGACTTTTCCAATGCTCTCCTGGCCGGCCTCTCATCTTCCACCCTCCATAAACTTGAGCTCATCCAAAACTCTGCTGCCCGTATCCTAACTCGAACCAAGTCCAGTTCTCCCATCACCCCTGTGCTCACTGACCTACATTGGCTCCCTGTCGGGGAACGACTCAATTTTAAAATTCCCATCCTTGTTTTCAAATCCCTCCATAGCCTCTCCCCTCCCTATCTCTGTAACCTCCTCCTACGCTACAATCCTCTGAGATCTCTGTGCTCCCCGATTTTAATCACTCCACCATTGGCGGCCATGCCTTCAGCTGCCTGGGCCCTAAGCTCTGGAATTCCCTCCCTAAACATCGCCACTTCCTTTAAGGTATTCCTTAAAACCTACCTTTTTGACCAAGCTTTTGGTTACCTGTCCTAATATCTCATCATAGAATGAAGAACACAGGAGGCCATTCGGCCCATCGTGCCTGTGCCGGCTCTTTGAAAGAGCTATCCAATTAGTTCCCATTCCCCTCCTCTTTCCCCATAGCCCTGAAAATTTTTCCCTTCCAAGTATTTTGAAAGTTATTGTTGAATCTGCTTCCACCACTCTTTCAGGCAGTGCGTTCCAGATCATCATAACTCGCTATGTATAAAACTGTTTCCTCATGTCGCCTCTGGCTCTTTTCATAGAATGATAGAAAATTTATGGCACAGAAGGAGGCCATTCAGCCCATCATGTCAGTGCCGGCCAAAAATGCGCCACCCAGCCTAATCCCACTTTCCCGCACTTGCTCCGTAGCCCTGTAGGTCCCGGCTCTTCAGATGCATATCCAGGTACTTTAAAAAAAAGAGTTGAGGGTTTCTGCCTTGACCACCCTTTCAGGCAGTGAGTTCCAGACCCCCACCACCCTCTGGGAGAAAAAAATTCTCCTCAGCTCGCCTCTAATCCTTCTACCAATTACTTTAAATCTATGCCACCGATCACTGACCTCTCTGCTAAGGGAAATAGGTCCTCCCTATCCACTCTATCTAGTCCCCTCAATTTTATACACCTCAGTTAAATCTCCCCTCAGCCTCCTCTGTTCCAAGGAAAACAACCCCAGCCTATCCAATCTTTCCTCATAGCTAAAATTCTCCAGTCCTGGCAACATCCTCATAAATCTCCTCTGTACCCTCTCTAGTACAATCACATCTTGTAGTGATGACCAGAGCTGTACACAGTACTCAAGCTGTGGTCTAACGAGTATTTTATACAGTTCCAGCATAACCTCCCTGCTCTTATATTCTGTGCCTCGGATAATAGAGGAAAGTATCCCGTATGCCTTCTTAACCACCTTATCCACCTGTCCTGCTACCTTCAGGGATCTGTAGACATGCACTCCAAGGTCCCTCACTTCCTCTATACCTCTCAGTATTTATTGTGTATTCTGTTGCTTTGTTTGCCCTCCCCAAATGCATTACCTCACACTTCTCTGGATTGAATTCCAGTTGCCACTTTTCTGCCCACCTGACCAGTCCATTGATATTTTCCTGCAGTCTACAGCTTTCCTCCTCACTATCAACCCACATGGTCAATTTTTGTATCATCTGCAAACTTCTTAATCATGCCCCCTACATTTAAGTCCAAATCATTACTATAAACCACAAAAAGCAAGGGACCTCGTACTGAGCTCAGTGGAACCCCATTGGAAACAGCCTTCCAGTCACAAAGACACCCGTCGACCATTACCCTTTGCTTCCTGCCATTGAGCCAATTTTGGATCCAACTTGCCACTCTCCCATGGATCCCATGGGCGTGTACTTTTTTGACCAGTCTGCCATGTGGGACCTTGACAAAAGCCTTGCTAAAATCCATGAAGACTGCATCAAATGCACTACCCTCGTCCACCCTCCTTGTTACCTCCTCAAAAAATTCAATCAAGTTAGTCAGACACGACCTTCCCTTAACAAATCCGTGCTGACTGTCCTTGATTACTCCGTGCCTTTCTAAGTGACGGTTTATCCTGTCCCTCAGAATTGATTCCAATAATTTGCCCATCACCGAGGTTAGACTGACTGGCCTGTAATTACTCGGTCGATCCCTCGCTCCCTTTTTAAATAATGGTAGAATGTTAGCAGTCCTCCAATCCTCCAGCACTACTCCTGTATCCAGTGAGGATTGGAAAATGATGGTCAGAGCCTCCGCTATTTCCTCCCTTGCTTCTTTTAACAGCCTGGGATACATTTCATCCAGGCCTGGTGATGCTAAACCCCTTAATACTTCCTCTCTCACTATGTTTATCCCATCCAATATTTCACACTCCTCCTTAACTACAATCTCTGCATCGTCCCCCTCTTTTGTGAAGACCGATGTAAAGTATTCATTAAGGATGTCTTGTTGAAGTTGTACAGGGCATTGGTGAGGCCACACTTGGAGTACTGTGTACAGTTCTGGTCACCCTATTATAGAAAGGATATTATTAAACTAGAAAGAGTGCAGAAAAGATTTACTAGGATGCTACCGGGACTTGATGGTTTGACTTACAGGGAGAGGTTAGACAGACTGGGACTTTTTTCCCTGGAGAGCAGGAGGTTAAGGGGTGATCTTATCGAAGTCTATAAAATAATGAGGGGCATAGATAAGGTCGATAGTCAAAATCTTTTCCCAAAGGTCGGGGAGTCTATAACGAGGGGGCACAGATTTAAGGTGAGAGGGGAGAGATACAAAAGGGTCCAGAGGGGCAATTTTTTCACTCAAAGGGTGGTGAGTGTCTGGAACGAGCTGCCAGAGGCAGTAGTAGAGGCGGGTACAATTTTGTCTTTTAAAAAGCATTTGGACAGTTACATGGGTAAGATGGGTATAGAGGGATATGGGCCAAGTGCAGGAAATTGGGACTAGCTTAGTGGTATAAACTGGGCGACATGGACATGGGCGAAGGGCCTGTTTCCATGTTGTAACTTCTATGATTCTAACAACCATACCCACATCTTCCACCTCCACACACAGGTGACCTTTTTGGTCTCTAATAGGCCCTACTCTTTCATTAGTTATCCTCTTGCTCTTAATGTATTTATAAAACATCTTTGGGTTTTTCCTTGATTTTATTGCCAGTATTTTTTCATGTCCTCTCTTTGCTTTCCTAATTTCCTTTTTAATTTCACCCCTGCACTTTCCATACTCTGAGCTTTCTGTAGTATTGAGTTCTCGGTGTCTGACATAAGCTTCCCTATTTTGCCTTACCCTGTCTGCTCCTGGTCATCCAGGGGGCTCTAGATTTGGCAGTCACTCCCTTTTCCTTTGTGGGAACATGTTTACTCTGAACCCCTTGAATCTCCCCCTTGAATGCCTCCCACTGCCCTGACACTGATTTACCTTCAAGTAGCTGTTTCCAGTCCACTTTTATTAAATCACTTCTCAGTTTAGTAAAATTGGCCTTTCCCCAATTGAGAACTTTTACTCCTGTTCTATCTTTGTCTTTTTCAAAAATTTTGGTAAAACTAACTGTATTATGATCACTACCACCAAAATACTCTCCCACTGATACTCCTTCCACCTGCCCAGCCTCATTTCCTAAAACTAAATCCAGAACCTCCCCCTCTTGCTACGTCCTGGCTAAAAAACTTCTCCTGAATGCAATTGAAGAATTCTGCTCCCTCTATACCATTCACACTGTTTGTATCCCAGTTAATATTAGGGTAAGTGAAATCCCCGACTATTACTGCCCGATTGTTTTTGCATTTCTCAGAAATTTGTCTCCATATTTGCTCCTCTATCTCCCTCTGACTGTTTGGGGGTCTATCGTACACTCCCAGTGTGACTGCCCCTTTTTTGTTCCTTAGCTCAACCCATACGGCCTCATTTGACGATCCTTCTAACATATCATCCTCCTCACAGCTGTAATTGTTTCTTTAACCAAAATTGCCACCCCCTTCCCTTTTTTATCCCCCTCTCTATCTCGTCTGAAAACCCAGTGACCAGGAACTTTGCCGATCACCTTAAATCTGTATCCTCTGGTTACTGACCCTTCTCCCACTGGAAACAGTTTCTCCTTATTTACTCTATCAAAACCCTTCATGATTTTGAACACCTCGATCAAATCTCCCCTTAACCTTCTCTGTTCTAAGGAGAACAATCCCAGCTTCTCCAGTCTCTCCACATAACTGAAGTCCCTCATCCCTGGAATCATTCCAGTAAATCTGCTCTACATCCTTTCTAAACTGTGGTATCCAGAATTGAACACAATACTCCAGCTGGGGCATAACTCATGTTTTTTTAAGTTTTAGCATAACTTCCTTGCTTTTGTACTCTGTGCCTCTTTTCATAAAACCCAGGATCCCATTTGCTTTTTAACCAGATTGCTCAACATGACCAGTCTCCTTCAAAGATGTGTATGTGCACCCCCCCCACCCAGGGTCTCTCTGTTCCTGCACCCCCCCCCCCACCCAGGGTCTCTCTGTTCCTGCACCCCCCCCCCCACCCAGGGTCTCTCTGTTCCTGCACCCCCCCCAGGGTCCCTCTGTTCCTGCACCACCCCCCCCACCCAGGGTCCCTCTGTTCCTGCACCCCTCCCCCCCACCCAGGGTCCCTCGGTTCCTGCACCACCCCCCCCCCCCCACCAGGGTCTCTCTGTTCCTGCACCCCCCCCCACCAGGGTCTCTCTGTTCCTGCACAACCCCCCCCGAACCAGGTCTCTCTGTTCCTGCACCCCTCCCCCCCACCCAGGGTCCCTCTGTTCCTGCACCCCTCCCCCCCACCCAGGGTCCCTCTGTTCCTGCACCACCCCCCCCCCCCACCAGGGTCTCTCTGTTCCTGCACTGCACCCCCCCCCCACACCAGGTCTCTGTCTTCCTGCACCCCCCCCCCCACCCAGGGTCTCTCTGTTCCTGCACCCCCCCCAGGGTCCCTCTGTTCCTGCACCACCCCCCCCCACCCAGGGTCCCTCTGTTCCTGCACCCCTCCCCCCCACCCAGGGTCCCTCGGTTCCTGCACCACCCCCCCCCCCCCACCAGGGTCTCTCTGTTCCTGCACCCCCCCCACCAGGGTCTCTCTGTTCCTGCACCCCCCCCACCAGGTCTCTCTGTTCCTGCACCCCCCCCAGGTCTCTCTGTTCCTGCACCCCCCCCCCCCACCAGGTCTCTCTGTTCCTGCACCCCCCCACCAGGTCTCTCTGTTCCTGCACCCCCCCACCAGGTCTCTCTGTTCCTGCACCCCCCCACCAGGTCTCTCTGTTCCTGCACCCCCCCACCAGGTCTCTCTGTTCCTGCACCCCCCCACCAGGTCTCTCTGTTCCTGCACCCCACCCCCCAGGTCTCTCTGTTCCTGCACCCCACCCCCCAGGTCTCTCTGTTCCTGCACCCCACCCACCCCAATCAGGTCTCTCTGTTCCTGCACCCCACCCCCCCCAATCAGGTGTCTCTGTTCCTGCACCCCCCCCACCCACCAGGTCTCTCTGTTCCTGCACCCCCCCCACCAGGTCTCTCTGTTCCTGCACCCCCCCCACCAGGTCTCTGTGTTCCTGCACCTCCCCCCCCCACCAGGTCTCTGTGTTCCTGAACCCCCCCCCCCAAAACCAGGTCTCTGTGTTCCTGAACCCCACCCTCCAGGTCTCTCTGTTCCTGCACCCCCTTTAAAATTGTACCCTTTAGTTTATATTACCTCTCCTCATTCTTCCTCCCAAAATGTATCACTTCACACTTCTCTGTGTTAAATTCCATCTGCCATGTGTCTGCCCATTTCACCAGTCTGTCTCTGTCCTCCTGAAGTCTGTTACTATCCTCCACATTGTTTACTACATTTCCGAGTTTCGTGTCATCTGCAAACTTTGAAATTATACCCTCTATACCCAAGTCCAGGTCATTAATATATATCAAAAAGAGCAGTGGCCCTAATACTGACCCCTGGGGAACACCACTGTAAAAGAACATAAGAAATAGGAGCAGCAGTAATCCATCTGGCCCCTCGAGCCTGCTCCGCCATTCAATCAGATCATGGCTGAACTTCGACCTCAACTCCACTTTCCCGCCCGATCCCCATATCCCTTGATTCCCCGAGAGTCCAAAAATCTATCGATCTCAGCCTTGAATATACTCAATGACTGAGCATCCACAGCCCTCTAGGGTAGAGAATTCCAAACATTCACAACCCTCTGCGTGAAGAAATTCCTCCTCATCTCAGTCTGAAATGACCGACCCCTTATCCTGCGATTATGCCCCTAGTTCTAGACTCTCCAGCCAGGGGAACAATGTCTCAGCAATTACCCTGTCAAACCCCCTCATAATCATAGGAACATAGGAAAAGGAGTCGGCCATTCAGCCCCTCGTGCCTGCTCCGCCATTTCATAAGATCATGGCTGATCTGTGATCTAACTTCATATATCTGCCTTTGGCCCATATCCCTTAATACCTTGGTTGCCAAAAAGCTATCTATCTCAGATTTAAATTTAGCAATTGAGCTAGTATCAATTGCCGTTTGCGGAAGAGAGTTCCAAACTTCTACAACCCTTTGTGCGTAGAAATGTTTTCCAATCTCACTCCTGAAAGGTCTGGCTCTAATTTATAGACAGTGCCCCCTACTCCTAGAATCCCCAACCAGCGGAAATAGTTTCTCTCTATCCACCCTATCTGTTCCCTTTAATATCTTATAAACTTCGATCAGATCACCCCTTAACCTTCGAAACTCCAGAGAATACAACCCCAATTTGTGTAATCTCTCCTCGTAACTTAACCCTTGAAGTCTGGGTATCATTCTAGTAAACCTACACTGCACTCCCTCAAAGGCCAATATGTCCTTCCGAAGGTGCGGTGCCCAGAACTGCTCTCAGTACTCCAGGTGCGGTCTAACCAGGGTTTTGTATAGCTGCAGCATAACTTCTGCCCCCTTGTACTCCAGTCCTCGAGATATAAAGGCCAACATTCCATTAGCCTTCTTGATTATTTTCTGTACCTGTTCATGACACTTCAATGATCTATGTACCTGAACCCCTAAGTCCCTTTGGACATCCACTGTTTTTAACTTTTTACCATTTCGAAAGTACCCTGTTCTATCCTTTTTTGATCCAAAGTGGATGACCTCACATTTGTCTACATTGAATTCCATTTGCCACAGTTTTGCCCATTCACCTAATCTATCAATATCGCTTTGTAATTTTATGTTTTCATCTACACGGTTTACAATGCCACCAATCTTATGTTTCAATGAGATCACCTCGCTTTCTTCTAAACTCGAGAGAATAGGCCCATTCGACTCAATTTCTCCTCATAGGACAACCCTCTCATCCCAGGAATTAATCTAGTGAACCTTCATTGCACTGCCTCTAAGGCAAGTATATCCTTCCTTAGATAAGGAGACCAAAACTGTACACAGTACTCCAGGTGAGGTCTCACCAAAGCCCTGTATAATTGCAGCAAGACTTCCTTACTCTTGTACTCCATCCCCCTTGCAATAAAGGCCAACATTCCATTTGCCTTCCTAATTGCTTGCTGTACCTGCATGCTAACTTTTTGTTTCTTGTACAAGGACACCGAAATCTCTCTGAACACCAACATTTAATAGTTTCTCACTATTTAAAAAATATTCAATTATTCTATTCTTCTGACCAAAGTGAATAACCTCACATTTCCCCACATTATACTCCACCTTCTTGCCCACTCACTTAACCTGTCAATATCCCTTTGCAGACTCTTTGTGTCCTCCTCACAGCTTACTTTCCCACCTAGCTTTGTATCGTCAGCAAACTTGGATATATTACACTCGGTCCCTTCATCTAAGTCATTAATATAGATTGTAAATAGCTGAGGCCCAAGCACTGATCCTTGTGACACCCCACTAGTTAAAGCCTGCCAACCTGAGAATGACCCCTTTATCCCTACTCTCTGTTTTCTGTCCATTAACCAATCCTCTATCCATGCTAATATATTACCCCCAATCCCATGAGCCCTAATCTTGTGTAACAACCTTTTATGTGGCAGCTTATCAAATGCCTTTTGAAAATCCAAATATTCTACATCCACTGGTTCCCCTTTATCAACCCTGCTAGTTACATCCTCAAAAAACTCCAATAGATTTGTCAAACACTATTTCCCTTTCATAAAACCATGTTGACTCTGTCTGATCATATGATTTAAGTGCCCTGTTACCACTTCCTTAATAATAGATTCCAGCATTTTCCCAACACCTGATGTCAGGCTAACTGGCCTGTAGTTCCCTGTTTTCTCTCTCCCTCCTTTCTTGAATAACGGGGTTACATTTTCTACCTTCCAGTCCACTGGGATTGTTCTGGAATCTCGGGAATTTTGGAAGATCACAACCAATGCATCCACTATCTCTGCAGCCACCTCTTGGAACTCTCGGATGGAGCCCATCAGGTCCTGGGGATTTATTGGCTTTTAGTCCCATTAATTTCTCAAGTACTTTTTCTCTACTGATATTAATTACTTTAAGTTCCTCACTCTCATTAGACCCATGGTTCCCCACTATTTCTGGTCTGCTTTTTACTGTGAAGACAGATGCAAAATATTTGTTTAGCATCTCTGCCATTTCCTTATTCCCCATTATAATTTCTCCTGTCTCAGCCTCCAAGGGACCAAAGTTTACTTTTGCTACTCTCTTCCTTTTTACATACTTGTAGAAACTCTTACAATCTGTTTTTATATTTCTTGCTAGTTTATTTTCATATTCTATTTTCTCCCTCATCAATTTTTTGGTCGTTCTTTGCTGGTTTCTAAAACTCGACCAATCCTCAGGTTACTACTCTTTCTGGCAACATTCTGGCCTCTTCTTTTAATCTAATACTATCCTTAACTTCTTTAGTCAGCCAAGGGTGGATCATTTTTCCTGTGGAGTTTTTATTTCTCAATAGAATGCATATTTGTTGAGAAGATTGAAATATTTCTTTAAATGTTTGCCATTGCTTTTCAATTTTCATACCCTTTAATTTAATTTCCCAATCTACCTTAACCAACTCGCCCCTTATACCTATGTAATTGGCTTTATTTAAGTTTAAGACTCTAGTTTCGGACTTAAGTACTTCACTCTCAAACTCAATGTGAAATTCTATCATATTATGATCACTCTTCCCCAGAGGATCCTTTACTGAGAGATTACTAATTAACCCTGTCTCATTACACAATACAAGATCTAAAATAGCCTGTTCCCTGGTTGGTTCCATGACGTATTGCTCTAGGAAACTGTCTCGAATACATTCCATGAACTCGTCCTCCAGACTACCTTTGCCAATTTGATTTGCCCAGTCTATATGCAGATTAAACTCCCCCATGATAATTGACCCTTGTTACAAGCCCCTATTATTTCATGATTTATACTCTGTCCAACGGTATAGCTACTATTAGGGGGCCTATAAACTCCTCCCACCAGTGTTTTCTGCCCCTTGTTATTTCTAATTTCCACTCATACTGATCCTCCTTCCTGATCCTCCGAGCCAAGATCCTGTCTCCCCACTGTCCTTATGTCATCCTTTATTATCAGGGCTACACCCCCAGCTCCTTTTCCATTCTCCCTGTCTTTTCTAAACGGCAAGTACCCTGGAATATTTAGTTCCCAATCTTGGTCACTCTGAAACCATGTCTGTGTATTGACTATGAGATCAAACCCATTTATCTCTATTTCTGTCACTAATTTATCGATCTTGTTACGAATGCTCCGTACATTCAGATAAAGATCCTTTAATATTGACTTTTTACCATTTTTTCCTGCTTTGACCGTACTTGTTGCACTATTATTGGTAAACTCTCTGACCCTTCCTGCCACACTCTGCTTATCTTTACCCAAATCACTTCACAGTTCTATTGTCTTGACTTTCCAAATTAGGTTTCTAAATTTCCCCTCCCCCCCCGCCCTTTTCAGTTTAAAGCCCTATCTACAGTCCTAGTTATTCGATTCCCCTGGACACTGGTCCCAGCCCAGTTTAAGTGGAGCCCGTCCCAATGGACCAGCTCCCTCTTTCCCCAGTACTGGTGCCAGTGCCCCATGAATTAAAACCCCTGTCTCCCACATCACTCTGAGCCACACATTTAACTCTCTGATCTGTTTGACCCTGTGCCAATTTGAGCCTGGTTCAGATGATAATCCAGAGATTATTAGCTTTGAGGTTCTGCTTATTAATTTAGACCCGAGCTCCTCAAACTCCCTCAGCAGAACCCCATTCCTAGTTCTACCAATGTCATTGGTTCCTACGTGGACCACGGTAACTGGATCCTCCCCCTCATGCTCCAAGTTCTTTTCCAGTCTGAAAAACAACCGTTCACCACTACTCTCTTCTTTCTGTCCCTTAGCCAATTTTGTATCCACGCTACCACTGTCCCTTTAATCCCATGGGCTTTAATTTTACTAACAGGTACTTTATCAAATGCCTTTTGAAAGTCAATATACACATCAGCCACACTGCCCTCTTCAACCCTCTGCAAAGAGCTGCGGCTCGGTGTGGAATTTTGTTTGATAATCACTCCTGTGAAGCGGTTTGGGATGCTTGACTACATTAAAGGCGCGATATAAACACAAGTTGTTGTTCCTGTGTCTGTGCTGTTAATAGGGATGCTACACGATATCAAGGCCATTGGTTGGGGTGAGGATCAGCGTCAGCTACGATGCCCTCTATATCTGAGTATCTGCCAATACTCTCTGAATACGTCACTTAGTTGAGAAACTGGAGATGGTGAAACTATCCCAGCGGGGGAACCAGAGGAAAGAGTCGCTGTGTAAGTGGAACAGGAGTTGTCTGGGGGAACAAGGAGAGAAGCTGGAGGGACACAGTCCGTCAGTGATAGCTTTAAACAGCACTAATATATTGGTAACAAAGTTTCGCTTATTTGGCACATTCCAAGGTTGCAAGAAGTGAACACTTGCTGTAAATGTGGTGAGAGTTTAAAAGCAGGACAGTTACACAGGGGTCAGGGGAAATCCAACATCCAAACAGTGCAACTTGAAAAAACTTTTAATGATGGTGAGGTGATTAGAAAGAAGTTACGAGAGTGGAAAATGTACAAAAAGGTTGAGATTGGGCTGTAGTGTTTGACTCGATAAATTAAGCTTCATCTTCAACACTCGCTACTAGTGTCTGTTGTTTGACTAGACTGAAGTGAAACACAATGGAGAACTAGAATCAAACATTGGACTGTGACAGGATATTTACCCACTCGTAGCAGGCCCAGGTAAACTTGGTGACTGTGTTAAAAGGTCAGTATTTTGCTCTCAATAACAGGATGACGACAGGTCTGGAAGGGAGATTTGCCCAGTGCACCCACAGATCCCAACCCTGAGTCAGTTTACATTTACAAACCCAAACTAGGGACAGCTACAAACCAAAGCACTCTCAGCGACCTGTCCGTACCTGTCTCACATCAGGCCTCGGCACACCAAGACTCCCTTGCAATCTGCCCAAACTGTACCCTCCCGACCTGCCCAAACCGTGCCGCGCTCCACGCCCCGACCTGCCCAAACCGTGCCGCGCTCCACGCCCCGACCTGCCCAAACCGTGCCGCGCTCCACGCCCCGACCTGCCCAAACCGTGCCGCGCTCCACGCCCCGACCTGCCCAAACCGTGCCGCGCTCCACGCCCCGACCTGCCCAAACCGTGCCGCGCTCCACGCCCCGACCTGCCCAAACCGTGCCGCGCTCCACGCCCCGACCTGCCCAAACCGTGCCGCGCTCCACGCCCCGATCTGCCCAAACCGTGCCGCGCTCCACGCCCCGACCTGCCCAAACCCCACCCCCGGTCTGCACAGTCTAGGACGGCCTGTTCAATGCTCTGACTGTAATTAACAGCGACATCAGGGGCTGCAACAGGCCAATACGTTTAAAGCCCACGGCTCCCACAGATCATTCACTGCGAGGGTCGCCAGTGTTTGAAACAAGACTTTCATTCTCCCCAATCCTTGTCTGTCTCACTGCAGCAGGTAGAAATAAAGAACGCATTCGGCCAACTCTAAGAAGCTGAGGTATGTTTTAAAGGAAAGCGCAGTTTGGTGACAGTTCCAACTGGGTTAGTCACAATCCACTCTGGTCAAAAATATTGACTTTAAACCCAGTCACCATCACGATACGTTCAGACCTGCACAGACTAGGGCGTGGAATCCCCAGGCTATAGTAAGGTTACCTCTGCAGAGCTCGATTAACTGAAACGGAATGGCCTGATATTTTTCTTCTCTAGACCCTGCCCCTTGGTAATCTGATTGCACCTTGCTTATTGCAATAATCTCTCAAACACAAGATGGACGTGACATCATTGCAGTTACACCTGGCCCTCGAGTCTACGGGAAATACAACTTCCTTATTCGTCAGTGGTTTCAGTTCGCGAAGAGATGTGACAGAATTCCTTCAATCTCCAATCACATTGAGCTGACTCCACGAGGAGAGTTAACGGTTACAGTCCTGGCACTCGCGACTTCTGCTGGTGGTGGTGAACGATCATGAGGAGGATGTTGGTTTGCCAGGTATGGGCCTTAATCAATCCCAAGGAAGGCAATAGAACAGGAGGTACTTCCAGTGCCGGCTCCCCTCATACAAGCTCCAGCACCTGCACACAAACGAGACATGAGCAGAGAGAGATGGGCAGGAGACGACTTCAAAATAAACCCCCCTGAAATCAGACACTGCCACCCTGTAAATACACAGTCCCACATTCCCCGTTCCACCCGTAAATACACAGTCCCACACTCCCCGTTCCACCCTGTAAATACACAGGCCCACACTCCCCGTTCCACCCTGTAAATACACAGTCCCACACTCCCCGTTCCACCCTGTAAATACACAGTCCCACACTCCCCGTTCCACCCTGTAAATACACAGGCCCACACTCCCCGTTCCACCCTGTAAATACACAGTCCCACACTCCCCGTTCCACCCTGTAAATACACAGTCCCACATTCCCCGTTCCACCCGTAAATACACAGACCCACACTCCCCGTTCCACCCGTAAATACACAGTCCCACACTCCCCGTTCCACCCGTAAATACACAGTCCCACACTCCCCGTTCCACCTGTAAATACACAGTCCCACATTCCCCGTTCCACCCGTAAATACACAGTCCCACACTCCCCGTTCCACCCGTAAATACACAGACCCACACTCCCCGTTCCACCCGTAAATACACAGTCCCACATTCCCCGTTCCACCCGTAAATACACAGTCCCACACTCCCCGTTCCACCCGTAAATACACAGACCCACACTCCCCGTTCCACCCGTAAATACACAGTCCCACACTCCCCGTTCCACCCGTAAATACACAGTCCCACACTCCCCGTTCCACCCGTAAATACACAGTCCCACACTCCCCGTTCCACCCGTAAATACACAGGCCCACACTCCCCGTTCCACCCGTAAATACACAGGCCCACACTCCCCGTTCCACCCGTAAATACACAGGCCCACACTCCCCGTTCCACCCGTAAATACACAGGCCCACACTCCCCGTTCCACCCTGTAAATACACAGGCCCACACTCCCCGTTCCACCCTGTAAATACACAGTCCCACACTCCCCGTTCCACCCGTAAATACACAGTCCCACATTCCCCGTTCCACCCGTAAATACACAGACCCACACTCCCCGTTCCACCCGTAAATACACAGGCCCACACTCCCCGTTCCACCCTGTAAATACACAGGCCCACACTCCCCGTTCCACCCTGTAAATACACAGGCCCACACTCCCCGTTCCACCCTGTAAATACACAGGCCCACACTCCCCGTTCCACCCTGTAAATACACAGTCCCACACTGCCCGTTCCACCCTGTAAATACACAGGCCCACACTCCCCGTTCCACCCTGTAAATACACAGGCCCACACTCCCCGTTCCACCCTGTAAATACACAGACCCACACTCCCCGTTCTACCCGTAAATACACAGACCCACACTCCCCGTTCCACCCGTAAATACACAGTCCCACACTCCCCGTTCCACCCGTAAATACACAGTCCCACACTCCCCGTTCCACCTGTAAATACACAGTCCCACACTCCCCGTTCCACCCGTAAATATACAGTCCCACACTCCCCGTTCCACCTGTAAATACACAGTCCCACACTCCCCGTTCCACCTGTAAATACACAGTCCCACACTCCCCGTTCCACCCGTAAATACACAGTCCCACACTCCCCGTTCCACCTGTAAATACACAGTCCCACACTCCCCGTTCCACCTGTAAATACACAGTCCCACACTCCCCGTTCCACCCGTAAATACACAGTCCCACACTCCCCGTTCCACCCGTAAATACACAGACCCACACTCCCCGTTCCACCCGTAAATACACAGGCCCACACTCCCCGTTCCACCCGTAAATACACAGTCCCACACTCCCCGTTCCACCCGTAAATACACAGTCCCACACTCCCCGTTCCACCCGTAAATACACAGTCCCACACTCCCCGTTCCACCCGTAAATATACAGTCCCACACTCCCCGTTCCACCTGTAAATACACAGTCCCACACTCCCCGTTCCACCCGTAAATACACAGGCCCACACTCCCCGTTCCACCCGTAAATACACAGTCCCACACTCCCCGTTCCACCCGTAAATATACAGTCCCACACTCCCCGTTCCACCTGTAAATACACAGTCCCACACTCCCCGTTCCACCTGTAAATACACAGGCCCACACTCCCCGTTCCACCCGTAAATACACAGTCCCACACTCCCCGTTCCACCTGTAAATACACAGTCCCACACTCCCCGTTCCACCTGTAAATACACAGTCCCACACTCCCCGTTCCACCTGTAAATACACAGTCCCACACTCCCCGTTCCACCTGTAAATACACAGTCCCACACTCACCGTTCCACCTGTAAATACACAGTCCCACACTCCCCGTTCCACCTGTAAATACACAGTCCCACACTCCCCGTTCCACCTGTAAATACACAGTCCCACACTCCCCGTTCCACCTGTAAATACACAGTCCCACACTCCCCGTTCCACCTGTAAATACACAGTCCCACACTCCCCGTTCCACCTGTGATTAGATTGCAATCTGAGAGTCATTTCCCCCTATTGATTGAGGAATTCTTGGTCTCTGCTCACCTTTATTGTGCCTTGGCTGTTGGCAGCTATTAGGACATTTGATTCCTGATGATAAAAATATATCGCTTTAACCCAACAGTCTTACATTGAACATAATAGAACATTGCATAATATAACTATAATATAATGATATATTAGAGTGATATATCAAAACAACAAATATAAAAGCACAATGACATAAGATAATTACAATATAATTATAACAATGTAAAAGAATAATAACAGAATATAACAATGATACAATATAGCATATGATAAAAAATAACAATGCAATATATGCAATGATATAAAATAATGATATACGATATAAAGATGTAACAATATAAAGATATGATATAATATAATGATATAACATGAATGATATAAGACAATATAACATATGATATAACATATTATAATAAAGCAATGAATCTGAATCACTGGTAAAGACAAAACAAAACAGTCCCATGACCAAAATCTAAACTGCACATTGGCCACAGTTTTGGGTTCGACTCAGTTCAGCTCACTGACCACTCCTGGTAAGAGAACCTTGGTCTCCTGGGATCTGGAGTGGCCGAGATCAGCCCAATTTCGAGGGAACTGATGGTAAGTCCTGTGGATTGAACAACACAGATTTACCACTGTTCTGGAATAGATCACAAGCTGCCATGTGATTCTCATGTCTTGGTCACTCCCATAAACGGTCAAACGTTCAGGAGTATGCCCAAACTGTCATCAATATAAACTATACGACTGGGTAACCCAAGGGTGGAACTTTAGGACCACTTCGTGATCTGAACGAGGTATGGTGCCCTCATGAGCTTCTGCAATCTTTTGATGGAACGAAACACTTGGTGAATCAATGCCAGACATGAACCGATAACCTGCTTTGCGACAGACGGCATGGAAATATAGCAGGAGCAGTCAAAGCAAACTCCATCAAACCCAATCTCACTGCTCCCTCAGCACAGAATATTTCACCACTCACCCTGTCTGGTAACACCCTCCCTCACATCACTCTGAATATTTCACCACTCACCCCGTCTGGTAACACCCTCCCTCACATCACACTGAATATTTCACCACTCACCCTGTCTGGTAACACCCTCCCTCACATCACACTGAATATTTCACCACTCACCCTGTCTGGTAACACCCTCCCTCACATCACACTGAATATTTCACCACTCACCCTGTCTGGTAACACCCTCCCTCACATCACACTGAATATTTCACCACTCACCCTGTCTGGTAACACCCTCCCTCACATCACACTGAATATTTCACCACTCACCCTGTCTGGTAACACCCTCCCTCACATCACACTGAATATTTCACCACTCACCCTGTCTGGTAACACCCTCCCTCACATCACACTGAATATTTCACCACTCACCCTGTCTGGTAACACCCTCCCTCACATCACTCTGAATATTTCACCACTCACCCTGTCTGGTAACACCCTCCCTCACATCACACTGAATATTTCACCACTCACCCTGTCTGGTAACACCCTCCCTCACACACTGAATATTTCACCACTCACCCTGTCTGGTAACACCCTCCCTCACATCACACTGAATATTTCACCACTCACCCTGTCTGGTAACACCCTCCCTCACATCACACTGAATATTTCACCACTCACCCTGTCTGGTAACACCCTCCCTCACATCACACACTGAATATTTCACCACTCACCCTGTCTGGTAACACCCTCCCTCACACACTGAATATTTCACCACTCACCCTGTCTGGTAACACCCTCCCTCACATCACACTGAATATTTCACCACTCACCCTGTCTGGTAACACCCTCCCTCACATCACACTGAATATTTCACCACTCACCCTGTCTGGTAACACCCTCCCTCACACACTGAATATTTCACCACTCACCCTGTCTGGTAACACCCTCCCTCACATCACACTGAATATTTCACCACTCACCCTGTCTGGTAACACCCTCCCTCACATCACACTGAATATTTCACCACTCACCCTGTCTGGTAACACCCTCCCTCACATCACACTGAATATTTCACCACTCACCCTGTCTGGTAACACCCTCCCTCACATCACTGAATATTTCACCACTCACCCTGTCTGGTAACACCCTCCCTCACATCTCACTGAATATTTCACCACTCACCCTGTCTGGTAACACCCTCCCTCACATCACTGAATATTTCACCACTCACCCTGTCTGGTAACACCCTCCCTCACATCACACTGAATATTTCACCACTCACCCTGTCTGGTAACACCCTCCCTCACATCACTGAATATTTCACCACTCACCCTGTCTGGTAACACCCTCCCTCACATCACACTGAATATTTCACCACTCACCCTGTCTGGTAACACCCTCCCTCACATCACACTGAATATTTCACCACTCACCCTGTCTGGTAACACCCTCCCTCACATCACACTCTGAATATTTCACCACTCACCCTGTCTGGTAACACCCTCCCTCACATCACACTGAATATTTCACCACTCACCCTGTCTGGTAACACCCTCCCTCACACACTGAATATTTCACCACTCACCCTGTCTGGTAACACCCTCCCTCACATCACTCTGAATATTTCACCACTCACCCTGTCTGGTAACACCCTCCCTCACATCACACTGAATATTTCACCACTCACCCTGTCTGGTAACACCCTCCCTCACATCACTGAATATTTCACCACTCACCCTGTCTGGTAACACCCTCCCTCACATCACTGAATATTTCACCACTCACCCTGTCTGGTAACACCCTCCCTCACATCTCACTGAATATTTCACCACTCACCCTGTCTGGTAACACCCTCCCTCACACACTGAATATTTCACCACTCACCCTGTCTGGTAACACCCTCCCTCACATCACACTCTGAATATTTCACCACTCACCCTGTCTGGTAACACCCTCCCTCACATCACACTGAATATTTCACCACTCACCCTGTCTGGTAACACCCTCCCTCACATCACTGAATATTTCACCACTCACCCTGTCTGGTAACACCCTCCCTCACATCACACTGAATATTTCACCACTCACCCTGTCTGGTAACACCCTCCCTCACATCACTGAATATTTCACCACTCACCCTGTCTGGTAACACCCTCCCTCACACACTGAATATTTCACCACTCACCCTGTCTGGTAACACCCTCCCTCACATCACACTGAATATTTCACCACTCACCCTGTCTGGTAACACCCTCCCTCACATCACACACTGAATATTTCACCACTCACCCTGTCTGGTAACACCCTCCCTCACATCACACTGAATATTTCACCACTCACCCTGTCTGGTAACACCCTCCCTCACATCACACACTGAATATTTCACCACTCACCCTGTCTGGTAACACCCTCCCTCACATCACACTGAATATTTCACCACTCACCCTGTCTGGTAACACCCTCCCTCACATCACACTGAATATTTCACCACTCACCCTGTCTGGTAACACCCTCCCTCACATCACACTGAATATTTCACCACTCACCCTGTCTGGTAACACCCTCCCTCACATCACACTGAATATTTCACCACTCACCCTGTCTGGTAACACCCTCCCTCACATCACACTGAATATTTCACCACTCACCCTGTCTGGTAACACCCTCCCTCACATCACACTGAATATTTCACCACTCACCCTGTCTGGTAACACCCTCCCTCACATCACACTGAATATTTCACCACTCACCCTGTCTGGTAACACCCTCCCTCACATCACACTGAATATTTCACCACTCACCCTGTCTGGTAACACCCTCCCTCACATCACACTGAATATTTCACCACTCACCCTGTCTGGTAACACCCTCCCTCACATCACACTCTGAATATTTCACCACTCACCCTGTCTGGTAACACCCTCCCTCACATCACACTGAATATTTCACCACTCACCCTGTCTGGTAACACCCTCCCTCACATCACACTGAATATTTCACCACTCACCCTGTCTGGTAACACCCTCCCTCACACACTGAATATTTCACCACTCACCCTGTCTGGTAACACCCTCCCTCACACACTGAATATTTCACCACTCACCCTGTCTGGTAACACCCTCCCTCACATCACACTGAATATTTCACCACTCACCCTGTCTGGTAACACCCTCCCTCACACACTGAATATTTCACCACTCACCCTGTCTGGTAACACCCTCCCTCACATCACACTGAATATTTCACCACTCACCCTGTCTGGTAACACCCTCCCTCACATCACTCTGAATATTTCACCACTCACCCTGTCTGGTAACACCCTCCCTCACATCACACTGAATATTTCACCACTCACCCTGTCTGGTAACACCCTCCCTCACATCACACTGAATATTTCACCACTCACCCTGTCTGGTAACACCCTCCCTCATACACTGAATATTTCACCACTCACCCTGTCTGGTAACACCCTCCCTCACATCACACTGAATATTTCACCACTCACCCTGTCTGGTAACACCCTCCCTCACATCACACTGAATATTTCACCACTCACCCTGTCTGGTAACACCCTCCCTCACACACTGAATATTTCACCACTCACCCTGTCTGGTAACACCCTCCCTCACATCACACTGAATATTTCACCACTCACCCTGTCTGGTAACACCCTCCCTCACATCACTCTGAATATTTCACCACTCACCCTGTCTGGTAACACCCTCCCTCACACACTGAATATTTCACCACTCACCCTGTCTGGTAACACCCTCCCTCACATCACACTGAATATTTCACCACTCACCCTGTCTGGTAACACCCTCCCTCACATCACTCTGAATATTTCACCACTCACCCTGTCTGGTAACACCCTCCCTCACATCACACTGAATATTTCACCACTCACCCTGTCTGGTAACACCCTCCCTCACATCACACTGAATATTTCACCACTCACCCTGTCTGGTAACACCCTCCCTCACATCACACTGAATATTTCACCACTCACCCTGTCTGGTAACACCCTCCCTCACACACTGAATATTTCACCACTCACCCTGTCCGGTAACACCCTCCCTCACATCACACTGAATATTTCACCACTCACCCTGTCTGGTCACACCCTCCCTCACATCACACTGAATATTTCACCACTCACCCTGTCTGGTAACACCCTCCCTCACATCACACTGAATATTTCACCACTCACCCTGTCTGGTAACACCCTCCCTCACATCACACTGAATATTTCACCACTCACCCTGTCTGGTAACACCCTCCCTCACATCACACTGAATATTTCACCACTCACCCTGTCTGGTAACACCCTCCCTCACATCACACTGAATATTTCACCACTCACCCTGTCTGGTCACACCCTCCCTCACACACTGAATATTTCACCACTCACCCTGTCTGGTAACACCCTCCCTCACATCACTCTGAATATTTCACCACTCACCCTGTCTGGTAACACCCTCCCTCACATCACACTGAATATTTCACCACTCACCCTGTCTGGTAACACCCTCCCTCACATCACTCTGAATATTTCACCACTCACCCTGTCTGGTAACACCCTCCCTCACATCACACTGAATATTTCACCACTCACCCTGTCTGGTAACACCCTCCCTCACACACTGAATATTTCACCACTCACCCTGTCCGGTAACACCCTCCCTCACATCACACTGAATATTTCACCACTCACCCTGTCTGGTAACACCCTCCCTCACATCACACTGAATATTTCACCACTCACCCTGTCTGGTAACACCCTCCCTCACATCACACTGAATATTTCACCACTCACCCTGTCTGGTAACACCCTCCCTCACATCACACTGAATATTTCACCACTCACCCTGTCTGGTAACACCCTCCCTCACATCACACTGAATATTTCACCACTCACCCTGTCTGGTAACACCCTCCCTCAGCACTGAATATTTCACCACTCACCCTGTCTGGTAACACCCTCCCTCACATCACACTGAATATTTCACCACTCACCCTGTCTGGTAACACCCTCCCTCACATCACACTGAATATTTCACCACTCACCCTGTCTGGTAACACCCTCCCTCACATCACACTGAATATTTCACCACTCACCCTGTCTGGTAACACCCTCCCTCACATCACACTGAATATTTTACCACTCACCCTGTCTGGTAACACCCTCCCTCACATCACACTGAATATTTCACCACTCACCCCGTCTGGTAACACCCTCCCTCACATCACACTGAATATTTCACCACTCACCCCGTCTGGTAACACCCTCCCTCACATCACACTGAATATTTCACCACTCACCCTGTCTGGTAACACCCTCCCTCACATCACACTGAATATTTCACCACTCACCCCGTCTGGTAACACCCTCCCTCACACACTGAATATTTCACCACTCACCCTGTCTGGTAACACCCTCCCTCACATCACACTGAATATTTCACCACTCACCCTGTCTGGTAACACCCTCCCTCACATCACACTGAATATTTCACCACTTACCCCGTCTGGTAACACCCTCCATCACATCACTCTGAATATTTCACCACTCACCCTGTCTGGTAACACCCTCCCTCACATCACACTGAATATTTCACCACTTACCCCGTCTGGTAACACCCTCCATCACATCACTCTGAATATTTCACCACTCACCCTGTCTGGTAACACCCTCCCTCACATCACACTGAATATTTCACCACTCACCCTGTCTGGTAACACCCTCCCTCACATCACACACTGAATATTTCACCACTCACCCTGTCTGGTAACACCCTCCCTCACATCACTCTGAATATTTCACCACTCACCCTGTCTGGTAACACCCTCCCTCACATCACACTGAATATTTCACCACTCACCCTGTCTGGTAACACCCTCCCTCACACACTGAATATTTCACCACTCACCCTGTCTGGTAACACCCTCCATCACATCACACTGAATATTTCACCACTCACCCTGTCTGGTAACACCCTCCCTCACATCACACTGAATATTTCACCACTCACCCTGTCTGGTAACACCCTCCATCACATTACTCTGAATATTTCACCACTCACCCTGTCTGGTAACACCCTCCCTCACATCACACACTGAATATTTCACCACTCACCCTGTCTGGTAACACCCTCCCTCACATCACTCTGAATATTTCACCACTCACCCTGTCTGGTAACACCCTCCCTCACATCACACTGAATATTTCACCACTCACCCTGTCTGGTAACACCCTCCCTCACATCACTCTGAATATTTCACCACTCACCCTGTCTGGTAACACCCTCCCTCACATCACACTCTGAATATTTCACCACTCACCCTGTCTGGTAACACCCTCCCTCAGCACTGAATATTTCACCACTCACCCTGTCTGGTAACACCCTCCCTCACATCACACTGAATATTTCACCACTCACCCTGTCTGGTAACACCCTCCCTCACATCACTCTGAATATTTCACCACTCACCCTGTCTGGTCACACCCTCCCTCACATCACACTGAATATTTCACCACTCACCCTGTCTGGTAACACCCTCCCTCACATCACACTGAATATTTCACCACTCACCCTGTCTGGTAACACCCTCCCTCACATCACACTGAATATTTCACCACTCACCCTGTCTGGTAACACCCTCCCTCACATCACACTGAATATTTCACCACTCACCCTGTCTGGTAACACCCTCCCTCACATCACACTGAATATTTCACCACTCACCCTGTCTGGTAACACCCTCCCTCAGCACTGAATATTTCACCACTCACCCTGTCTGGTAACACCCTCCCTCACATCACACTGAATATTTCACCACTCACCCTGTCTGGTAACACCCTCCCTCACATCACACTGAATATTTCACCACTCACCCTGTCTGGTAACACCCTCCCTCACATCACACTGAATATTTCACCACTCACCCTGTCTGGTAACACCCTCCCTCACATCACACTGAATATTTTACCACTCACCCTGTCTGGTAACACCCTCCCTCACATCACACTGAATATTTCACCACTCACCCCGTCTGGTAACACCCTCCCTCACATCACACTGAATATTTCACCACTCACCCTGTCTGGTAACACCCTCCCTCACATCACTCTGAATATTTCACCACTCACCCTGTCTGGTCACACCCTCCCTCACATCACACTGAATATTTCACCACTCACCCTGTCTGGTAACACCCTCCCTCACATCACACACTGAATATTTCACCACTCACCCTGTCTGGTAACACCCTCCCTCACATCACACTGAATATTTCACCACTCACCCTGTCTGGTAACACCCTCCCTCACATCACACTGAATATTTCACCACTCACCCTGTCTGGTAACACCCTCCCTCACATCACACTGAATATTTCACCACTCACCCTGTCTGGTAACACCCTCCCTCAGCACTGAATATTTCACCACTCACCCTGTCTGGTAACACCCTCCCTCACATCACACTGAATATTTCACCACTCACCCTGTCTGGTAACACCCTCCCTCACATCACACTGAATATTTCACCACTCACCCTGTCTGGTAACACCCTCCCTCACACACTGAATATTTCACCACTCACCCCGTCTGGTAACACCCTCCCTCACACACTGAATATTTCACCACTCACCCTGTCTGGTAACACCCTCCCTCACATCACACTCTGAATATTTCACCACTCACCCTGTCTGGTAACACCCTCCATCACATTACTCTGAATATTTCACCACTCACCCTGTCTGGTAACACCCTCCCTCACATCACACTGAATATTTCACCACTCACCCTGTCTGGTAACACCCTCCCTCACATCACACTGAATATTTCACCACTCACCCTGTCTGGTAACACCCTCCCTCACATCACACTGAATATTTCACCACTCACCCTGTCTGGTAACACCCTCCCTCACATCACTCTGAATATTTCACCACTCACCCTGTCTGGTAACACCCTCCCTCACATCACACTGAATATTTCACCACTCACCCTGTCTGGTAACACCCTCCCTCACACACTGAATATTTCACCACTCACCCTGTCTGGTAACACCCTCCATCACATCACACTGAATATTTCACCACTCACCCTGTCTGGTAACACCCTCCCTCACATCACACTGAATATTTCACCACTCACCCTGTCTGGTAACACCCTCCCTCACATCACACTGAATATTTCACCACTCACCCTGTCTGGTAACACCCTCCCTCACATCACACACTGAATATTTCACCACTCACCCTGTCTGGTAACACCCTCCCTCACATCACACTGAATATTTCACCACTCACCCTGTCTGGTAACACCCTCCCTCACATCACTCTGAATATTTCACCACTCACCCTGTCTGGTAACACCCTCCCTCACATCACACACTGAATATTTCACCACTCACCCTGTCTGGTAACACCCTCCCTCACATCACACTGAATATTTCACCACTCACCCTGTCTGGTAACACCCTCCCTCACATCACTCTGAATATTTCACCACTCACCCTGTCTGGTAACACCCTCCCTCACATCACACTCTGAATATTTCACCACTCACCCTGTCTGGTAACACCCTCCCTCACATCACACTGAATATTTCACCACTCACCCTGTCTGGTAACACCCTCCCTCAGCACTGAATATTTCACCACTCACCCTGTCTGGTAACACCCTCCCTCACATCACACTGAATATTTCACCACTCACCCTGTCTGGTAACACCCTCCCTCACATCACACTGAATATTTCACCACTCACCCTGTCTGGTAACACCCTCCCTCACATCACTCTGAATATTTCACCACTCACCCTGTCTGGTCACACCCTCCCTCACATCACACTGAATATTTCACCACTCACCCTGTCTGGTAACACCCTCCCTCACATCACTCTGAATATTTCACCACTCACCCTGTCTGGTAACACCCTCCCTCACATCACACTGAATATTTCACCACTCACCCTGTCTGGTAACACCCTCCCTCACATCACACTGAATATTTCACCACTCACCCTGTCTGGTAACACCCTCCCTCACATCACACTGAATATTTCACCACTCACCCTGTCTGGTAACACCCTCCCTCACACACTGAATATTTCACCACTCACCCTGTCTGGTAACACCCTCCCTCACACACTGAATATTTCACCACTCACCCTGTCTGGTAACACCCTCCCTCACATCACACTGAATATTTCACCACTCACCCTGTCTGGTAACACCCTCCCTCACACACTGAATATTTCACCACTCACCCTGTCTGGTAACACCCTCCCTCACACACTGAATATTTCACCACTCACCCTGTCTGGTAACACCCTCCCTCACATCACACTGAATATTTCACCACTCACCCTGTCTGGTAACACCCTCCCTCACACACTGAATATTTCACCACTCACCCTGTCTGGTAACACCCTCCCTCACACACTGAATATTTCACCACTCACCCTGTCTGGTAACACCCTCCCTCACATCACACTGAATATTTCACCACTCACCCCGTCTGGTAACACCCTCCCTCACATCACACTGAATATTTCACCACTCACCCTGTCTGGTAACACCCTCCCTCACATCACACTGAATATTTCACCACTCACCCTGTCTGGTAACACCCTCCCTCACATCACTCTGAATATTTCACCACTCACCCTGTCTGGTAACACCCTCCCTCACATCACACTGAATATTTCACCACTCACCCTGTCTGGTAACACCCTCCCTCACACACTGAATATTTCACCACTCACCCTGTCTGGTAACACCCTCCCTCACATCACACTGAATATTTCACCACTCACCCTGTCTGGTAACACCCTCCCTCACATCACACTGAATATTTCACCACTCACCCTGTCTGGTAACACCCTCCCTCACATCACACTGAATATTTCACCACTCACCCTGTCTGGTAACACCCTCCCTCACATCACACTGAATATTTCACCACTCACCCTGTCTGGTAACACCCTCCCTCACATCACACTGAATATTTCACCACTCACCCTGTCTGGTAACACCCTCCCTCACATCACTCTGAATATTTCACCACTTACCCCGTCTGGTAACACCCTCCCTCACATCACACTGAATATTTCACCACTCACCCTGTCTGGTAACACCCTCCCTCACATCACTCTGAATATTTCACCACTCACCCTGTCTGGTAACACCCTCCATCACATCACACTGAATATTTCACCACTCACCCTGTCTGGTAACACCCTCCCTCACATCACTCTGAATATTTCACCACTCACCCTGTCTGGTAACACCCTCCATCACATCACACTGAATATTTCACCACTCACCCTGTCTGGTAACACCCTCCCTCACATCACTCTGAATATTTCACCACTCACCCTGTCTGGTAACACCCTCCATCACATCACACTGAATATTTCACCACTCACCCTGTCTGGTAACACCCTCCCTCACACACTGAATATTTCACCACTCACCCTGTCTGGTAACACCCTCCCTCACATCACACTGAATATTTCACCACTCACCCTGTCTGGTAACACCCTCCCTCACATCACACTCTGAATATTTCACCACTCACCCTGTCTGGTAACACCCTCCCTCACATCACACACTGAATATTTCACCACTCACCCCGTCTGGTAACACCCTCCATCACATCACACTGAATATTTCACCACTCACCCTGTCTGGTAACACCCTCCCTCACATCACACTCTGAATATTTCACCACTCACCCTGTCTGGTCACACCCTCCCTCACATCACACTGAATATTTCACCACTCACCCTGTCTGGTAACACCCTCCCTCACATCACTCTGAATATTTCACCACTCACCCTGTCTGGTAACACCCTCCCTCACACACTGAATATTTCACCACTCACCCTGTCTGGTAACACCCTCCCTCACATCACTCTGAATATTTCACCACTCACCCTGTCTGGTAACACCCTCCCTCACACACTGAATATTTCACCACTCACCCCGTCTGGTAACACCCTCCCTCACATCACACTGAATATTTCACCACTCACCCTGTCTGGTAACACCCTCCATCACATCACACTCTGAATATTTCACCACTCACCCTCTCTGGTAACACCCTCCCTCACATCACTCTGAATATTTCACCACTCACCCTGTCTGGTAACACCCTCCCTCACATCACACACTGAATATTTCACCACTCACCCTGTCTGGTAACACCCTCCCTCACATCACTCTGAATATTTCACCACTCACCCTGTCTGGTAACACCCTCCCTCACACACTGAATATTTCACCACTCACCCTGTCTGGTAACACCCTCCCTCACATCACACTGAATATTTCACCACTCACCCTGTCTGGTAACACCCTCCCTCACATCACACACTGAATATTTCACCACTCACCCTGTCTGGTAACACCCTCCCTCACACACTGAATATTTCACCACTCACCCTGTCTGGTAACACCCTCCCTCACATCACACACTGAATATTTCACCACTCACCCTGTCTGGTAACACCCTCCCTCACACACTGAATATTTCACCACTCACCCTGTCTGGTAACACCCTCCCTCACATCACTCTGAATATTTCACCACTCACCCTGTCTGGTAACACCCTCCCTCACATCACTCTGAATATTTCACCACTCACCCTGTCTGGTAACACCCTCCCTCACATCACTCTGAATATTTCACCACTCACCCTGTCTGGTAACACCCTCCCTCACATCACACTCTGAATATTTCACCACTCACCCTGTCTGGTAACACCCTCCCTCACACACTGAATATTTCACCACTCACCCTGTCTGGTAACACCCTCCCTCACATCACACTGAATATTTCACCACTCACCCTGTCTGGTAACACCCTCCCTCACATCACACTGAATATTTCACCACTCACCCTGTCTGGTAATACCCTCCCTCACACACTGAATATTTCACCACTCACCCTGTCTGGTAACACCCTCCCTCACATCACACTGAATATTTCACCACTCACCCTGTCTGGTAACACCCTCCCTCACATCACACTCTGAATATTTCACCACTCACCCTGTCTGGTAACACCCTCCCTCACATCACACTGAATATTTCACCACTCACCCTGTCTGGTAACACCCTCCCTCACATCACTCTGAATATTTCACCACTCACCCTGTCTGGTAACACCCTCCCTCACATCACACTCTGAATATTTCACCACTCACCCTGTCTGGTAACACCCTCCCTCACATCACACTGAATATTTCACCACTCACCCTGTCTGGTAACACCCTCCCTCACATCACACTGAATATTTCACCACTCACCCTGTCTGGTAACACCCTCCCTCACATCACACACTGAATATTTCACCACTCACCCTGTCTGGTAACACCCTCCCTCACATCACACTGAATATTTCACCACTCACCCCGTCTGGTAACACCCTCCCTCACATCACACTGAATATTTCACCACTCACCCTGTCTGGTAACACCCTCCCTCACATCACACTGAATATTTCACCACTTACCCCGTCTGGTAACACCCTCCCTCACATCACACTGAATATTTCACCACTCACCCTGTCTGGTAACACCCTCCCTCACATCACTCTGAATATTTCACCACTTACCCCGTCTGGTAACACCCTCCCTCACATCACACTGAATATTTCACCACTCACCCTGTCTGGTAACACCCTCCCTCACATCACTCTGAATATTTCACCACTTACCCCGTCTGGTAACACCCTCCCTCACATCACACTGAATATTTCACCACTTACCCCGTCTGGTAACACCCTCCCTCACACTCTGAATATTTCACCACTCACCCTGTCTGGTAACACCCTCCCTCACATCACACTGAATATTTCACCACTTACCCCGTCTGGTAACACCCTCCCTCACACTCTGAATATTTCACCACTCACCCTGTCTGGTAACACCCTCCCTCACATCACTCTGAATATTTCACCACTCACCCTGTCTGGTAACACCCTCCCTCACACACTGAATATTTCACCACTCACCCTGTCTGGTAACACCCTCCCTCACATCACACTGAATATTTCACCACTCACCCTGTCTGGTAACACCCTCCCTCACATCACACTGAATATTTCACCACTCACCCTGTCTGGTAACACCCTCCCTCACATCACACTGAATATTTCACCACTTACCCCGTCTGGTAACACCCTCCCTCACACTCTGAATATTTCACCACTCACCCTGTCTGGTAACACCCTCCCTCACATCACTCTGAATATTTCACCACTCACCCTGTCTGGTAACACCCTCCCTCACACACTGAATATTTCACCACTCACCCTGTCTGGTAACACCCTCCCTCACATCACACTGAATATTTCACCACTCACCCTGTCTGGTAACACCCTCCCTCACATCACTCTGAATATTTCACCACTCACCCTGTCTGGTAACACCCTCCCTCACACACTGAATATTTCACCACTCACCCTGTCTGGTAACACCCTCCCTCACATCACACTGAATATTTCACCACTCACCCTGTCTGGTAACACCCTCCCTCACATCACACTGAATATTTCACCACTCACCCTGTCTGGTAACACCCTCCCTCACATCACACACTGAATATTTCACCACTCACCCTGTCTGGTAACACCCTCCCTCACATCACTCTGAATATTTCACCACTCACCCTGTCTGGTAACACCCTCCCTCACATCACTCTGAATATTTCACCACTCACCCTGTCTGGTGACACCCTCCCTCACATCACACTGAATATTTCACCACTCACCCTGTCTGGTAACACCCTCCCTCACATCACACACTGAATATTTCACCACTCACCCTGTCTGGTAACACCCTCCCTCACATCACTCTGAATATTTCACCACTCACCCTGTCTGGTAACACCCTCCCTCACATCACTCTGAATATTTCACCACTCACCCTGTCTGGTGACACCCTCCCTCACATCACTCTGAATATTTCACCACTCACCCTGTCTGGTGACACCCTCCCTCACATCACACTGAATATTTCACCACTTACCCCGTCTGGTAACACCCTCCATCACATCACACTGAATATTTCACCACTCACCCTGTCTGGTAACACCCTCCCTCACATCACTCTGAATATTTCACCACTCACCCTGTCTGGTAACACCCTCCCTCACATCACACTGAATATTTCACCACTTACCCCGTCTGGTAACACCCTCCCTCACATCACACTGAATATTTCACCACTCACCCTGTCTGGTAACACCCTCCCTCACATCACTCTGAATATTTCACCACTCACCCTGTCTGGTAACACCCTCCCTCACATCACACTGAATATTTCACCACTCACCCTGTCTGGTAACACCCTCCCTCACATCACACTGAATATTTCACCACTTACCCCGTCTGGTAACACCCTCCCTCACATCACTGAATATTTCACCACTCACCCCGTCTGGTAACACCCTCCCTCACATCACACTGAATATTTCACCACTCACCCTGTCTGGTAACACCCTCCCTCACATCACACTGAATATTTCACCACTCACCCTGTCTGGTAACACCCTCCCTCACATCACTCTGAATATTTCACCACTCACCCTGTCTGGTGACACCCTCCCTCACATCACACTGAATATTTCACCACTCACCCTGTCTGGTAACACCCTCCCTCACATCACTCTGAATATTTCACCACTCACCCTGTCTGGTGACACCCTCCCTCACATCACTCTGAATATTTCACCACTCACCCTGTCTGGTAACACCCTCCCTCACATCACACTGAATATTTCACCACTCACCCTGTCTGGTAACACCCTCCCTCACACACTGAATATTTCACCACTTACCCCGTCTGGTAACACCCTCCCTCACATCACTGAATATTTCACCACTCACCCCGTCTGGTAACACCCTCCCTCACATCACACTGAATATTTCACCACTCACCCTGTCTGGTAACACCCTCCCTCACATCACACTGAATATTTCACCACTCACCCTGTCTGGTAACACCCTCCCTCACATCACTCTGAATATTTCACCACTCACCCTGTCTGGTGACACCCTCCCTCACATCACACTGAATATTTCACCACTCACCCTGTCTGGTAACACCCTCCCTCACATCACTCTGAATATTTCACCACTCACCCTGTCTGGTGACACCCTCCCTCACATCACTCTGAATATTTCACCACTCACCCTGTCTGGTAACACCCTCCATCACATCACACTGAATATTTCACCACTCACCCCGTCTGGTAACACCCTCCCTCACATCACACTGAATATTTCACCACTCACCCTGTCTGGTAACACCCTCCCTCACACACTGAATATTTCACCACTCACCCTGTCTGGTAACACCCTCCCTCACATCACACTGAATATTTCACCACTCACCCTGTCTGGTAACACCCTCCCTCACATCACTCTGAATATTTCACCACTCACCCTGTCTGGTGACACCCTCCCTCACATCACACTGAATATTTCACCACTCACCCTGTCTGGTAACACCCTCCCTCACACACTGAATATTTCACCACTCACCCTGTCTGGTAACACCCTCCCTCACATCACACTGAATATTTCACCACTCACCCTGTCTGGTAACACCCTCCCTCACACACTGAATATTTCACCACTCACCCTGTCTGGTAACACCCTCCCTCACATCACTCTGAATATTTCACCACTCACCCTGTCTGGTGACACCCTCCCTCACATCACACTGAATATTTCACCACTTACCCCGTCTGGTAACACCCTCCCTCACATCACACTGAATATTTCACCACTCACCCCGTCTGGTAACACCCTCCCTCACATCACACACTGAATATTTCACCACTCACCCTGTCTGGTGACACCCTCCCTCACATCACACTGAATATTTCACCACTCACCCTGTCTGGTAACACCCTCCCTCACATCACTCTGAATATTTCACCACTTACCCCGTCTGGTAACACCCTCCCTCACATCACACTGAATATTTCACCACTCACCCTGTCTGGTAACACCCTCCCTCACATCACTCTGAATATTTCACCACTCACCCTGTCTGGTAACACCCTCCCTCACATCACACTGAATATTTCACCACTCACCCTGTCTGGTAACACCCTCCCTCACATCACACTGAATATTTCACCACTCACCCTGTCTGGTAACACCCTCCCTCACATCACTCTGAATATTTCACCACTTACCCCGTCTGGTAACACCCTCCCTCACATCACACTGAATATTTCACCACTCACCCTGTCTGGTAACACCCTCCCTCACACACTGAATATTTCACCACTCACCCTGTCTGGTAACACCCTCCCTCACATCACACTGAATATTTCACCACTCACCCTGTCTGGTAACACCCTCCCTCACATCACTCTGAATATTTCACCACTCACCCTGTCTGGTAACACCCTCCATCACATCACTCTGAATATTTCACCACTCACCCTGTCTGGTAACACCCTCCCTCACATCACACTGAATATTTCACCACTCACCCTGTCTGGTAACACCCTCCCTCACATCACTCTGAATATTTCACCACTCACCCTGTCTGGTAACACCCTCCCTCACATCACTCTGAATATTTCACCACTCACCCTGTCTGGTAACACCCTCCCTCACACACTGAATATTTCACCACTCACCCTGTCTGGTAACACCCTCCCTCACATCACACTCTGAATATTTCACCACTCACCCTGTCTGGTAACACCCTCCATCACATCACTCTGAATATTTCACCACTCACCCTGTCTGGTAACACCCTCCCTCACATCACACTGAATATTTCACCACTCACCCTGTCTGGTAACACCCTCCCTCACATCACACTGAATATTTCACCACTCACCCTGTCTGGTAACACCCTCCCTCACATCACTCTGAATATTTCACCACTCACCCTGTCTGGTAACACCCTCCCTCACATCACACACTGAATATTTCACCACTCACCCTGTCTGGTAACACCCTCCCTCACATCACACTGAATATTTCACCACTCACCCTGTCTGGTAACACCCTCCCTCACATCACACACTGAATATTTCACCACTCACCCTGTCTGGTAACACCCTCCCTCACATCACACACTGAATATTTCACCACTCACCCTGTCTGGTAACACCCTCCCTCACATCACACACTGAATATTTCACCACTCACCCTGTCTGGTAACACCCTCCCTCACACACTGAATATTTCACCACTCACCCTGTCTGGTAACACCCTCCCTCACATCACTCTGAATATTTCACCACTTACCCCGTCTGGTAACACCCTCCCTCACATCACACTGAATATTTCACCACTCACCCTGTCTGGTAACACCCTCCCTCACATCACACTGAATATTTCACCACTCACCCTGTCTGGTAACACCCTCCCTCACATCACTCTGAATATTTCACCACTTACCCCGTCTGGTAACACCCTCCCTCACATCACACTGAATATTTCACCACTCACCCTGTCTGGTAACACCCTCCCTCACATCACACTGAATATTTCACCACTCACCCTGTCTGGTAACACCCTCCCTCACATCACACTGAATATTTCACCACTCACCCTGTCTGGTAACACCCTCCCTCACATCACACTGAATATTTCACCACTCACCCCGTCTGGTAACACCCTCCCTCACATCACTCTGAATATTTCACCACTCACCCTGTCTGGTAACACCCTCCCTCACATCACACACTGAATATTTCACCACTCACCCTGTCTGGTAACACCCTCCCTCACATCACACACTGAATATTTCACCACTCACCCTGTCTGGTAACACCCTCCCTCACATCACACTGAATATTTCACCACTCACCCTGTCTGGTAACACCCTCCCTCACATCACTCTGAATATTTCACCACTCACCCTGTCTGGTAACACCCTCCCTCACATCACTGAATATTTCACCACTCACCCTGTCTGGTAACACCCTCCCTCACATCACACACTGAATATTTCACCACTCACCCTGTCTGGTAACACCCTCCCTCACATCACACTGAATATTTCACCACTCACCCTGTCTGGTAACACCCTCCCTCACATCACACTGAATATTTCACCACTCACCCTGTCTGGTAACACCCTCCCTCACATCACACTGAATATTTCACCACTCACCCTGTCTGGTAACACCCTCCCTCACATCACTCTGAATATTTCACCACTCACCCTGTCTGGTAACACCCTCCCTCACATCACACACTGAATATTTCACCACTCACCCTGTCTGGTAACACCCTCCCTCACATCACACTGAATATTTCACCACTCACCCTGTCTGGTAACACCCTCCCTCACATCACTCTGAATATTTCACCACTCACCCTGTCTGGTAACACCCTCCCTCACATCACACTGAATATTTCACCACTCACCCTGTCTGGTAACACCCTCCCTCACATCACACTGAATATTTCACCACTCACCCTGTCTGGTAACACCCTCCCTCACATCACACTGAATATTTCACCACTCACCCTGTCTGGTAACACCCTCCCTCACATCACTCTGAATATTTCACCACTCACCCTGTCTGGTAACACCCTCCCTCACATCACACTGAATATTTCACCACTCACCCCGTCTGGTAACACCCTCCCTCACATCACACTGAATATTTCACCACTCACCCTGTCTGGTAACACCCTCCCTCACATCACACTGAATATTTCACCACTCACCCTGTCTGGTAACACCCTCCCTCACATCACACTGAATATTTCACCACTTACCCCGTCTGGTAACACCCTCCCTCACATCACACTGAATATTTCACCACTTACCCCGTCTGGTAATGCCCTCCAACACACAGCACTGACAAATTCATTGGTGTCATCCTCCTTTTTGTCCTTGTCCAAAACGCTTTTAACTGTGTCAAACTTGAAGGTGAGCAGTGTTTTTGAGAGCCCCTTATAGTAGAGGTAGAGAGAATTGTTTTCACTTCCTAGAACAAATGAAGCATCTGACATCAATCGCCACTCTCGCAGAATTCATCCTTCTATCATAGCATCATCCTCATAGTCTATTATAATACGGATCCCAGACAGCGGCTCCCTCTCCCCACCCCCCCCCCCCAGACGGCGGCTTCCTCTCCTCCCCCCCCCCCCCCCCAGACAGTGGCTTCCTCCTCCCCACCCCCCCCCCCCAGACAGCGGCTTCCTCTCCTCCCCCCCCCCCCAGACAGTGGCTTCCTCCTCCCCACCCCCCCCCCCCAGACAGTGGCTTCCTCCTCCCCCCCACCCCCCCCCAGACAGCGGCTTCCTCCTCCCCTCCCCCTCACCCCAGACAGCGGCTTCCTCCTCCCCCCCACCCCCCCCCAGACAGCGGCTTCCTCCTCCCCCTCCCCCCCCCCCCAGACAGCAGCTTCCTCCTCCCCCCCCCCCGCCCCCAGACAGCGGCTTCCTCCCCCCCCCCCCCAGACAGACAGCGGCGGTGAGAAGAGCCAAGATAAGACGGGACGAGCCAGGTGATAGGATGCTCATAAGTTCGGACCTGGGAGACTAGGCCCTCACAGTCTCGGGCCTAAGCTCTGGAATTGCCTCCCTGAACTTATCTGCCTCCTGTCAAACCCTCCTTAAAACTAGCTCTGTGACCAAGCTTTTGCTCACCTGGCCCTACGTCTCCTTCTTTGCCTTGGTGGTAATTTGTATCTGATTATGCTCCTTGGGACACTTTTCTATGTTAAATAATAGTTGTTGTTTAAAATCTCAGAATCTTACACCACAGGAGGCCATTTGGCCCATCATGCCTGTGCCTGCACTATGAAAGAACTATCCAATTAGTCCCACTCCCCTCCTCTTTCCCCATAGTCCTGTAAGTTACTGTTGCATCTGCCTCCACTTCCCCTTCAGACAGTGCATTCCAGATCACAGCTCGATTGGGTTTTGCTGTTGTAAATTTTTAGAAGAGATTTCCATTCTCAATTTTTAACAGATGGTCTTTTGAAGTCAAATGTAGAAGATCTTATAAATATATAATGAATATATCAATAAGAGGGGGGAATACAAGTCTTCCCACAAACAAGCAGCCTTTCAGTTGCTGCTCTCCCGGGTTTGCCCCTCTGGGTTTTGGGGAGTATTGGTGAGCTGGTGTTGAGGGGTCGGTAATACCAGGACACTCTCACTCCCCCAGATTAATCCTGATTATACCCAATTCAGGTCTCACAGGACAAGGAGCCAGGACCATCTCTACAACCAGGTACTGAACTCCACAGGTACTCACCACAGGCGATGTAATCCCCGTTAGATGCCAAACCCACAAAGTTCTTTTCATTGATGTGCCCCTTAAATGACCGTAAGCAGTGCGGTCTGTTCACACTCCACAGCTTCAACTGACTGTCTGTAGATCTGCAAATAAACTCAATGTCAATCAATGCAGTGTAAAAAGGCAAATCAAATCTTTCCTCACTTCCTTCCCATAGCTTCCCGGGGTGGGAGCGGGGTGGGGAGGAACAAGGAGGTGGCAGGAGGGGGCGCAGAATGGAGGGGCTGGGACACAACTCACCTCCAGTGGCATTTACTAAAATGGGGCACTACACTGGCCTCTCCTCATCAGTCCCACAGTCCAACCTCCACCTGTCACCCACTGTGCTTTTCATCTCAAATAACCATCAGAAATTCAGGACACTGATATTTAGCAGCACTGAGGGGGGCCAGGGGAAGGAGGCTCAGGGGTTTACTTGGGGCCATTGGGTACGAGAGGTAACCAATGCAGATAGTGATGATTCACAGTTTTTAATGGGTTTGAATTGAGGAGAATTGCAAATGTTTTAATTATTGTAAATACACTGTTTGCACGCAGTACGGTGTTTAATGTTAAATAAATGCATGTGTTGGTTTGTCCCCCCAGCCTCGATCTGACATGTTCAGGCACCGGTGAAGATGAAATCGTGTGGTGGCACAACATGGACCCCAGTTACAGCAGCCATGATGTGGAGATGCTGGTGATGGACTCGGGTGGACAAATGTAAGGAATCTTACAACACCAGGATTCTGTTCAAGCCTTGGGTCTCATTAAATTTCCCTCGACCCTGGTCAGGTAAAGGGTTCAGCACATCTCACATTCCCCAAGTCCCACAAGTATCATAAACCTGCCCCATTCACCATGCAATATAGCGAGCTCCAACTGTACCACTGGTCTATCAGAACCCGATGAATGGGATGTGCTTCAATCCACTGGAAGTGAATGGTTAGGATCCATCCACAGGTACAATCAGTTCATGAGAATCAAAGTAAAATAGAACTTACGCTGAAACTATTTCTTCTCCACTTACAAACTTGGCGTAAGACACTGCCTTGCGATGTCCTTTAAATACCATGATGGGCTGCTTAGTGTTCCGTAGATCATAGTAGTGAACACAGTGATCTGTGGAAAGTACAAACATTTTTGAGCTTGAAAACTAGAGTACATTCTGCAATGTCAAATCAACAGTGACATTATAGCACCTGCATTCAGCGTGTAAACTTACTGCGACACATCCACAATCAGCGTGTAAACTTACTGCGACACATCCACAATCAGCGTGTAAACTTACTGCGACACATCTACAATCAGCGTGCAAACTTACTGCGACACATCTACAATCAGCGTGTAAACTTACTGCGACACATCTACAATCAGCGTGTAAACTTACTGCGACACATCTACAATCAGCGTGTAAACTTACTGCGACACATCCACAATCAGCGTGTAAACTTACTGCGACACATCTACAATCAGCGTGTAAACTTACTGCGACACATCTACAATCAGCGTGTAAACTTACTGCGACACATCCACAATCAGCGTGTAAACTTACTGCGACACATCTACAATCAGCGTGTAAACTTACTGCGACACATCCACAATCAGCGTGTAAACTTACTGCGACACATCCACAATCAGCGTGTAAACTTACTGCGACACATCTACAATCAGCGTGTAAACTTACTGCGACACATCTACAATCAGCGTGTAAACTTACTGCGACACATCCACAATCAGCGTGTAAACTTACTGCGACATATCCACAATCAGCGTGTAAACTTACTGCGACACATCCACAATCAGCGTGTAAACTTACTGCGACACATCCACAATCAGCGTGTAAACTTACTGCGACACATCCACAATCAGCGTGTAAACCTACTGCGACACATCCACAATCAGCGTGTAAACTTACTGCGACACATCCACAATCAGCGTGTAAACTTACTGCGACACATCCATAATCAGCGTGTAAACTTACTGCCACACATCTACAATCAGCGTGTAAACTTACTGCGACACATCTACAATCAGCGTGTAAACATACTGCGACACATCGACAATCAGCGTGTAAACTTACTGCCACACATCCACAATCAGCGTGTAAACTTACTGCCACACATCTACAATCAGCGTGTAAACTTACTGTGACACATCTACAATCAGCGTGTAAACTTACTGCGACACATCTACAATCAGCGTGTAAACTTACTGCGACACATCCACAATCAGCGTGTAAACTTACTGCCACACATCCACAATCAGCGTGTAAACTTACTGAGACACATCCACAATCAGCGTGTAAACTTACTGCCACACATCCACAATCAGCGTGTAAACTTACTGCCACACATCTACAATCAGCGTGTAAACTTACTGCGACACATCTACAATCAGCGTGTAAACTTACTGCGACACATCTACAATCAGCGTGTAAACTTACTGCGACACATCCACAATCAGCGTGTAAACTTACTGCCACACATCCACAATCAGCGTGTAAACTTACTGCGACACATCCACAATCAGCGTGTACTTACTGCGACACATCCACAATCAGCGTGTAAACTTACTGTGACACATCCACAATCAGCGTGTAAACTTACTGCGACACATCTACAATCAGCGTGTAAACTTACTGCCACACATCCACAATCAGCGTGTAAACTTACTGAGACACATCTACAATCAGCGTGTAAACTTACTGCGACACATCCACAATCAGCGTGTAAACTTACTGCCACACATCCACAATCAGCGTGTAAACTTACTGAGACACATCTACAATCAGCGTGTAAACTTACTGCGACACATCCACAATCAGCGTGTAAACTTACTGCCACACATCCACAATCAGCGTGTAAACTTACTGCGACACATCTACAATCAGCGTGTAAACTTACTGCGACACATCTACAATCAGCGTGTAAACTTACTGCGACACATCCACAATCAGCGTGTAAACTTACTGCCACACATCCACAATCAGCGTGTAAACTTACTGCGACACATCCACAATCAGCGTGTACTTACTGCGACACATCCACAATCAGTGTGTAAACTTACTGCCACACATCTACAATCAGCGTGTAAACTTACTGCGACACATCCACAATCAGCGTGCAAACTTACTGCGACACATCCACAATCAGCGTGTAAACTTACTGCGAAACATCTACAATCAGCGTGTAAACTTACTGCGACACATCCACAATCAGCGTGTAAACTTACTGCGACCCATCCACAATCAGCGTGTAAACTTACTGCGACACATCCACAATCAGCGTGTAAACTTACTGCGACACATCCACAATCAGCGTGTAAACTTACTGCGACACATCTACAATCAGCGTATAAAGTTACAGCGAACCACCTACAATCAGTGTAAAGTTACAGAGACCAATCTACAATCAGCGTGTAAACTTACTGCGACACATCTACAATCAGCGTATAAAGTTACAGCGAACCACCTACAATCAGTGTAAAGTTACAGAGACCAATCTACAATCAGTGTGTAAACTTACTATGAACAATCAACAATCTGCGTGTAAAGTTAGAGACCGATCTATAATCAGCGTGTGAACTTACTGCGAACCATCTACAATCAGTGTGTAGTTACAGCGAACCATGTACAATCAGTGTGTAAAGTTCGAGACCAATCTACAATCAGCGTGTAAAGTTAGTGAACCATCGACAATCAGCGTGTAAAGTTAGTGGCTCATCTACAATCAGAGTGTAAAGTCTCAGCAAACCATCTACTATCCACCTGTAGTTACCGCGGCCCATCAACAACGGGTTACATCGAGTTACATCAAAATTACAGCATTGAAATAGGCCATTTGGCCCAACAGGTCTATCCCGGTGTTTATGCTCCACACGAGCCTCCTCCCTCCCTACTCCATCTCACCCAATCACCATTTCCTTCTATCCCTTTCTCCCTCATGTGTTTATCCAGCTTCCCCTTAAATGTATCGATGTTATTCACCTCAACCACTCCATGTGGGAGTGAGTTCCACATTCTCACCATTCTCTGGGGAAAGAAGTTTCTCCTGAATTCACAATTGGATTTAATTAGTGATGATCTTATATTTATGGCCCCCAGTTCTGGTCTCCCCATAAGGAGAAACATCTTCTCTACATCGACCCTATCAAACCCTTTCACAATCTTAAAGACGTCTATCAGGTCACCCCTCAGTTTGATCTTATAGAATCATAGAAGTTACAACATGGAAACAGGCCCTTCGGCCCAACATGTCCATGTCGCCCAGTTTATACCACTAAGCTAGTCCCAATTGCCTGCACTTGGCCCATATCCCTCTATACCCATCTTACCCATGTAACTGTCCAAATGCTTTTTAAAAGACAAAATTGTACCCGCCTCTACTACTGCCTCTGGCAGCTCGTTCCAGACACTCACCACCCTTTGAGTGAAAAAATTGCCCCTCTGGACCCTTTTGTATCTCTCCCCTCTCACCTTAAATCTGTGCCCCCTCGTTATAGACTCCCCTACCTTTGGGAAAAGATTTTGACTATCGACCTTATCTATGCCCCTCATTATTTTATAGACTTCTATAAGATCACCCCTTAACCTCCTACTCTCCAGGGAAAAAAGTCCCAGTCTGTCTAACCTCTCCCTATAAGTCAAACCATCAAGTCCCGGTAGCATCCTAGTAAATCTTTTCTGCACTCTTTCTAGTTTAATAATATCCTTTCTATAATAGGGTGACCAGAACTGTACACAGTACTCCAAGTGTGGCCTCACCAATGCCCTGTACAACTTCAACAAGACATCCCAACTCCTGCATTCAATGTTCTGACCAATGAAACCAAGCATGCTGAATGCCTTCTTCACCACCCTATCCACCTGTGACTCCACTTTCAAGGAGCTATGAATCTGTACTCCCAGATCTTTTTGTTCTATAACTCTCCCCAACGCCCTACCATTAACGGAGTAGGTCCTGGCCCGATTCGATCTACCAAAATGCATCACCTCACATTTATCTAAATTAAACTCCATCTGCCATTCATCGGCCCACTGGCCCAATTTATCAAGATCCCGTTGCAATCCTAGATAACCTTCTTCACTGTCCACAATGCCACCAATCTTGGTGTCATCTGCAAACTTACTAACCATGCCTCCTAAATTCTCATCCAAATCATTAATATAAATAACAAATAACAGCGGACCCAGCACCGATCCCTGAGGCACACCGCTGGACACAGGCATCCAGTTTGAAAAACAACCCTCGACAACCACCCTCTGTCTTCTGTCGTCAAGCCAATTTTGTATCCAATTGGCTACCTCACCTTGGATCCCATGAGATTTAACCTTATGTAACAACCTACCATGCGGTACCTTGTCAAATGCTTTGCTGAAGTCCATGTAGACCACGTCTACTGCACAGCCCTCATCTATCTTCTTGGTTACCCCTTCAAAAAACTCAATCAAATTCGTGAGACATGATTTTCCTCTCACAAAACCATGCTGACTGTTCCTAATTAGTCCCTGCCTCTCCAAATGCCTGTAGATCCTGTCCCTCAGAATACCCTCTAACAACTTACCCACTACAGATGTCAGGCTCACCGGTCTGTAGTTCCCAGGCTTTTCCCTGCCGCCCTTCTTAAACAAAGGCACAACATTTGCTACCCTCCAATCTTCAGGCACCTCACCTGTAGCGGTGGATGATTCAAATATCTCTGCTAGGGGACCCGCAATTTCCTCCCTAACCTCCCATAATGTCCTGGGATACATTTCATCAGGTCCCGGAGATTTATCTACCTTGATGCGCGTTAAGACTTCCAGCACCTCCCTCTCTGTAATATGTACACTCCTCAAGACATCACTATTTATTTCCCCAAGTTCTCTAACATCCATGCCTTTCTCAACCGTAAATACCGATGTGAAATATTCATTCAGGATCTCACCCATCTCTTGTGGTTCCGCACATAGATGACCTTGTTGATCCTTAAGAGGCCCTACTCTCTCCCTGGTTACCCTTTTGCTCTTTATGTATTTGTAGAAGCTCTTTGGATTCACCTTTGCCTGATCTGCCAAAGCAATCTCATATCCCCTTTTTGCCCTCCTGATTTCTCTCTTAACTCTACTCCGGCAATCTCTATACTCTTCAAGGGACCCACTTGATCCCAGCTGCCTATGCATGTCATATGCCTCCTTCTTCTTTTTGACTAGTGCCTCAATCTCCCGAGTCATCCAAGGTTCCCTACTTCTACCAGCCTTGCCCTTCACTTTATAAGGAATGTGCTTACCCTGAACCCTGGTTAACACACTTTTGAAAGCCTCCCACTTACCAGACGTCCCTTTGCCTGCCAACAGACTCTCCCAATCAACTTCTGAAAGTTCCTGTCTAATACCATCAAAATTGGCCTTTCCCCAATTTAGAATTTTAACTTTTGGGCCAGACCTATCCTTCTCCATAGCTATCTTAAAACTAATGGAATTATGATCACTGGTCCCAAAGTGATCCCTCACTAACACTTCTGTCACCTGCCCTTCCTTATTTCCCAAGAGGAGGTCAAGTTTTGCCCCCTCTCTAGTCGGGCCATCCACATGCTGAATGAGAAATTCCTCCTGAATACAATCAACAAATTTCTCTCCATCCAAGCCCCTAATGCTATGGCTGTCCCAGTCAATGTTGGGAAAGTTAAAGTCCCCTACTATTACCACCCTATTTTTCTTGCAGCTGTCTGTAATCTCCTTACATATTTGCTCCTCAATTTCCCGTTGACTATTTGGGGGTCTGTAGTACAATCCTATCAAAGTGATCTCTCCCTTCTTATTTTTCAGTTCTACCCATATGGACTCAGTGGGCGAACCCTCGGATATATCCCCTCTCACTACTGCCGTGATGTTCTCCCTAATCAAGAACGCAACTCCCCCTCCTCTCTTACCTCCTGCTCTATCTTTCCTATAGCATCTGTACCCTGGAACATTGAGCTGCCAGTCCTGCCCCTCCCTTAGCCATGTTTCAGTAATAGCTATAACATCCCAGTCCCATGTACCCATCCATGCCCTGAGTTCATCTGCCTTGCCCATCAGACTTCTTGCATTGAAATAAATGCAGTTTCATCTAGACTTCCCTTGGTCTTTGCCCTGCTTTCTCAGACCATCTGTCCGGTCATGTTCTGTACACTCTCCCTTACTGCCTTTTGTTTCTGTCACCACTTTATTTCCCACTGACTTCCTGCATCGGTTCCCATCCCCCTGCCACATTAGTTTAAACCCTCCCCAACAGCACTGGCAAACACTCCCCCTCGGACATTGGTTCCAGTCCTGCCCAGATGCAGACCGTCCAATTTGTACTGGTCCCACCTCCCCCAGAACCGGTTCCAATGGCCCAGGAATTTGAATCCCTCCCTCTTGCACCATCTCTCAAGCCATGTATTCATCTTAGCTATCCTGTCATTCCTACTCTGACTAGCCCGTGGCACTGGTAGCAATCCTGAGATTACTACCTTTGAGGTCCTACTCTTTAGTTTAACTCCTAACTCCCGAAATTCAGCTTGTAGGACCTCATCCTGTTTTTTACCTATATCGTTGGTACCTATATGCACCACGACAACTGGCTGTTCACCCTCCCCCTCCAGAAAGAGCCCCAGCCTGTTCAGTCTTTCCTGATAAAGATATGCTCTCAGTTCTGGTATCATCCTTGCAAATCTTTTTTGTACCTTCTCCAGTGCCTCTATATCCTTTTTATAATATGGAGACCAGAACTGTTCACAATACTCCAGAAGTGTAGTCTAACCAAGGTTCTATACAAGTTTAACATAACTTCTCTGCTTTTCAATTCTATCCCTCTAGAAATGATCCCCAGTGCTTGGTTTGCTTTTTTGTGGCCTCATTAACCTGTGTCGCTACTTTTAGTGATTTGTGTATCTGTCCCCCCAGATCCCTCTGCTCCTCCACCCCATTGAGACTCTTATTATCCAATCAGTATGTGGCCCGACCAAAATGTACCACCTCACATTTATCTATATTGAAATTCATTTGCCAATTACACGCCCATTCTACGAGTTTATTAACGTCCTCTTGCATTTGATGCATTCTTCCTTTGTATTAACTACACCCAATTTGGTGCCTACTGCAAATTTTGAAATTGTACTTCCAATTGCCGAATCCAAATTGCGAATGTAAATTGTGAACATCTGTGGTCCCAGCACATTTCAACACAGAGCACAGTCCCCAAACAGGGGAATCCCCATTTAATGCAGAGATGGATTAAGCTGTATGATCTGAAGCTCCAATCAGAGTGCACAATACACAATGGATCCCCTCCCTATCGCCAATCCAAACAGGGATAGAGGTGGTAGTGATCAGGGAAAAGCTGGGAGGTCACTGCTCTCCTGGGTCCCTCACCTGACATCCAGACTCTGAACAGCACAAGTCCACCAGTTACAATATGAGGGGGGAGTCACATGCGACCAGAATGAGCCCCAATCTCTGGTTCTGGACCTACACTGAACTACTGCAGCCTGTTACTGCAAATCTAGTTGCATGTTTAAAACAAATGGCACTTTGCAGAACAGGATACTGAATTCCAAATCCACAACACCATCCCCACAACAAGGGAACACTACAGCCCAAGTGATATGTTCAGACAGGGTTCAGAGCAGGTTACCTGCACAGCCAAAGGCCAGGTGGTACCTGGAGGTGGGGCTGAATTTAACACAGCAAACGTTGGCCTTTGCTTCGATGCTCGCCACAGAGTTATCCAGGTTTGTGGACCACAACTTCACTGAAATTAAACAAAAGGGATTAATAAAACTACCAAGACAGTCGATTGCACATTAATGGGGACAGTCCCCTGGCCCGGGACTCAGGGGCCACGTTCATGGGGACAGTCCCCTGGCCCGGGACTCAGGGGCCACGTTCATGGGGACAGTCCCCTGGCCCGGGACTCAGGGGCCACGTTCATGGGGACAGTCCCCTGGCCCGGGACTCAGGGGCCACGTTCATGGAGACAGTCCCCTGGCCCGGGACTCAGGGGCCACGTTCATGGGGACAGTCCCCTGGCCCGGGACTCAGGGGCCACGTTCATGGGGACAGTCCCCTGGCCCGGGACTCAGGGGCCACGTTCATGGGGACAGTCCCCTGGCCCGGGACTCAGGGGCCACGTTCATGGGGACAGTCCCCTGGCCCGGGACTCAGGGGCCACGTTCATGGGGACAGTCCCCTGGCCCGGGACTCAGGGGCCACGTTCATGGGGACATTCCCTGGCCCGGGACTCAGGGGCCACGTTCATGGGGACAGTCCCCTGGCCCGGGACTCAGGGGCCACGTTCATGGGGACAGTCCCCTGGCCCGGGACTCAGGGGCCACGTTCATGGGGACAGTCCCCTGGCCCGGGACTCAGGGGCCACGTTCATGGGGACAGTCCCCTGGCCCGGGACTCAGGGGCCACGTTCATGGGGACAGTCCCCTGGCCCGGGACTCAGGGGCCACGTTCATGGGGACAGTCCCCTGGCCCGGGACTCAGGGGCCACGTTCATGGGGACAGTCCCCTGGCCCGGGACTCAGGGGCCACGTTCATGGGGACAGTCCCCTGGCCCGGGACTCAGGGGCCACGTTCATGGGGACAGTCCCCTGGCCCGGGACTCAGGGGCCACGTTCATGGGGACAGTCCCCTGGCCCGGGACTCAGGGGCCACGTTCATGGGGACAGTCCCCTGGCCCGGGACTCAGGGGCCACGTTCATGGGGACAGTCCCCTGGCCCGGGACTCAGGGGCCACGTTCATGGGGACAGTCCCCTGGCCCGGGACTCAGGGGCCACGTTCATGGGGACAGTCCCCTGGCCCGGGACTCAGGGGCCACGTTCATGGGGACAGTCCCCTGGCCCGGGACTCAGGGGCCACGTTCATGGGGACAGTCCCCTGGCCCGGGACTCAGGGGCCACGTTCATGGGGACAGTCCCCTGGCCCGGGACTCAGGGGCCACGTTCATGGGGACAGTCCCCTGGCCCGGGACTCAGGGGCCACGTTCATGGGGACAGTCCCCTGGCCCGGGACTCAGGGGCCACGTTCATGGGGACAGTCCCCTGGCCCGGGACTCAGGGGCCACGTTCATGGGGACAGTCCCCTGGCCCGGGACTCAGGGGCCACGTTCATGGGGACAGTCCCCTGGCCCGGGACTCAGGGGCCACGTTCATGGGGACAGTCCCCTGGCCCGGGACTCAGGGGCCACGTTCATGGGGACAGTCCCCTGGCCCGGGACTCAGGGGCCACGTTCATGGGGACAGTCCCCTGGCCCGGGACTCAGGGGCCACGTTCATGGGGACAGTCCCCTGGCCCGGGACTCAGGGGCCACGTTCATGGGGACAGTCCCCTGGCCCGGGACTCAGGGGCCACGTTCATGGGGACAGTCCCCTGGCCCGGGACTCAGGGGCCACGTTCATGGGGACAGTCCCCTGGCCCGGGACTCAGGGGCCACGTTCATGGGGACAGTCCCCTGGCCCGGGACTCAGGGGCCACGTTCATGGGGACAGTCCCCTGGCCCGGGACTCAGGGGCCACGTTCATGGGGACAGTCCCCTGGCCCGGGACTCAGGGGCCACGTTCATGGGGACAGTCCCCTGGCCCGGGACTCAGGGGCCACGTTCATGGGGACAGTCCCCTGGCCCGGGACTCAGGGGCCACGTTCATGGGGACAGTCCCCTGGCCCGGGACTCAGGGGCCACGTTCATGGGGACAGTCCCCTGGCCCGGGACTCAGGGGCCACGTTCATGGGGACAGTCCCCTGGCCCGGGACTCAGGGGCCACGTTCATGGGGACAGTCCCCTGCCCCGGGACTCAGGGGCCACGGTCATGGGGACAGTCCCCTGCCCCGGGACTCAGGGGCCACGGTCATGGGGACAGTCCCCTGCCCCGGGACTCAGGGGCCACGGTCATGGGGACAGTCCCCTGCCCCGGGACTCAGGGGCCACGGTCATGGGGACAGTCCCCTGCCCCGGGACTCAGGGGCCACGTTCATGGGGACAGTCCCCTGCCCCGGGACTCAGGGGCCACGTTCATGGGGACAGTCCCCTGCCCCGGGACTCAGGGGCCACGTTCATGGGGACAGTCCCCTGCCCCGGGACTCAGGGGCCACGTTCATGGGGACAGTCCCCTGCCCCGGGACTCAGGGGCCACGTTCATGGGGACAGTCCCCTGCCCCGGGACTCAGGGGCCACGTTCATGGGGACAGTCCCCTGGCCCGGGACTCAGGGGCCACGTTCATGGGGACAGTCCCCTGGCCCGGGACTCAGGGGCCACGTTCATGGGGACAGTCCCCTGCCCCGGGACTCAGGGGCCACGTTCATGGGGACAGTCCCCTGCCCCGGGACTCAGGGGCCACGTTCATGGGGACAGTCCCCTGCCCCGGGACTCAGGGGCCACGTTCATGGGGACAGTCCCCTGGCCCGGGACTCAGGGGCCACGTTCATGGGGACAGTCCCCTGGCCCGGGACTCAGGGGCCACGTTCATGGGGACAGTCCCCTGGCCCGGGACTCAGGGGCCACGTTCATGGGGACAGTCCCCTGCCCCGGGACTCAGGGGCCACGTTCATGGGGACAGTCCCCTGCCCCGGGACTCAGGGGCCACGTTCATGGGGACAGTCCCCTGCCCCGGGACTCAGGGGCCACGTTCATGGGGACAGTCCCCTGGCCCGGGACTCAGGGGCCACGTTCATGGGGACAGTCCCCTGGCCCGGGACTCAGGGGCCACGTTCATGGGGACAGTCCCCTGGCCCGGGACTCAGGGGCCACGTTCATGGGGACAGTCCCCTGGCCCGGGACTCAGGGGCCACGTTCATGGGGACAGTCCCCTGGCCCGGGACTCAGGGGCCACGTTCATGGGGACAGTCCCCTGGCCCGGGACTCAGGGGCCACGTTCATGGGGACAGTCCCCTGCCCCGGGACTCAGGGGCCACGTTCATGGGGACAGTCCCCTGCCCCGGGACTCAGGGGCCACGTTCATGGGGACAGTCCCCTGCCCCGGGACTCAGGGGCCACGTTCATGGGGACAGTCCCCTGCCCCGGGACTCAGGGGCCACGTTCATGGGGACAGTCCCCTGCCCCGGGACTCAGGGGCCACGTTCATGGGGACAGTCCCCTGTCCCGGGACTCAGGGGCCACGTTCATGGGGACAGTCCCCTGCCCCGGGACTCAGGGGCCACGTTCATGGGGACAGTCCCCTGCCCCGGGACTCAGGGGCCACGTTCATGGGGACAGTCCCCTGCCCCGGGACTCAGGGGCCACGTTCATGGGGACAGTCCCCTGCCCCGGGACTCAGGGGCCACGTTCATGGGGACAGTCCCCTGCCCCGGGACTCAGGGGCCACGTTCATGGGGACTGAGTGCAACGGAGCAGAGTGAACAGCTGAGAGTTTGGTGAGTGTGGAAGTTCGATGAAGTGGGGGAAGGAGGTGCTGCTTTGCCTTGCTTTTTCTAACTTTTTCCACAGAGCAGCGGCAGACCTGAGCAGCAGAAGACTGAGAGCGGAGATAAAAGCAGCAGCAGACCTGCAACAAGATAAAACTACTGTGCGATGTCACAGGTGAGGCAGGAGAGTCCGAGAGTGGGAGGAGAGTCAGAGAGGGTGAGCACAATGTAATAGGAGAGTCCAAGGGAGGGAGGAGAGTCTGAGAGGTGAACGTAGTTCAAATCTAAGGCAAGTCATGGCAGCAGAGGAGGCAAGTCATGGCAGCAGAGTTCGCACCCGTGATATGCTCCTCCTGCACTATGTGGGAAGTCATGGACACTACAGGTGTCCCTGGTGACATGTGCAGGACGTGTTTCCTGCTGCAGCTACTGACTAACCGTATTTCGGAGCTGGAGCTGCGGGTGGATTCACTGTGGAGCATCCGCGATGCTGAGACTATCGTGGATAGCATGTTCAGTGAGGTGGTCACACCGCAGGTAAAGATTACACAGGCAGAAAGGAAATGGGTGACCGCCAGGCAGAGTAAAAGGACTAGGCAGGTAGAGCAGGAGTCCCCTGGGGCCATCTCCCTCTCAAACAGATATACCACTTTGCATACTGGTGATGGGAGATGGCTTATCAGGGGAAAGCAGCAAGAGCCAGGTTTGTGGCACCACGGGTGGCTCTGCTGCACAGGAAGGGAGGAAGAAGAGTGGCAGGGCTATAGTGATAGGGGATTCCATCGTAAGGGGAACAGATAGGCGTTTCTGCAGCCGCAAACGTGACTCCAGGATGGTATGTTGCCTCCCTGGTGCGAGGGTCAAGGATGTCACAGAGCGGCTGCAGGGCATTCCGGAGGGGGAGGGTGAACAGCCAGTCGTCGTGGTCCATATTGGTACCAACGACATAGGTGAAAAAAGGAATGAGGTCCTGCAAGGTGAATTTAAGGAGTTAGGAGGTAAATTAAAAAGTAGGACCTCAAAAGGTAGTGATCTCAGGATTACTAACAGTGCCTCTTGCTAGTGCATATAGGAACAGGAAAATAGATAGGATGAATGCGTGGCTACAGGGATGGTGTAGGAGGGAGGGATTTAGATTCCTGGGACATTGGGACCTGTACAAGCGTGACGGTTTACACCCGAGCAGGACCGGGACCGATGTCCTCGCGGGGGTGTTTGCTAGTGCTGTTGGGAAGATTTAAACTAGAATGGCAGGGGGATGGGAACCTGAGCTGGGAGACAGAGGAGGGGGAAACAAGGATAGAAAGACAGCAAGGGAAGAAGCAATAGTGGAAGTCAGAGAAAACAAGGGCGAAAAACAAATGGGGCCATGGTGCAAAATAAAACTAATATGACTAGAAATCTTAAAGACAAGTCTAAAGGCAGTGTGTCTTAATGCGCGGAGCATTCGCAATAAGGTAGATGAATTAACAGCGCAGATAGATATTAACGGGTATGATATAGTTGCGATTACCGAGACATGGCTGCAGGGTGACCAAGGATGGGAACTGAACATCCAGGGGTATTCGATATTTAGGAAGGACAGGCAAAAAGGGAAAGGAGGTGGGGTAGCGTTGTTAGTAAAGGAGGAAATCAATGCAATAGTGAGGAAGGATATTGGCTCGGAAAATCACAATGTGGAATCTGTATGGGTGGAGCTAAGAAACACCAAGGGGCAGAAAACGTTGGTGGGGGTTGTCTATAGGCCCCCAAACAGTAGTGGAGATGTAGGGGAGGGCATTAAACAGGAAATTAGAGACACATGCAAGAAGGGTACAATTATAATCATGGGTGACTTTAATCTACATATCGATTGGTCAAACCAAATTAGCAATAATACTGTGGGGAGAATTCCTGGAGTGTGTACGTGATGGTTTTCTAAACCAATACATTGAGGAACCAACTAGAGAACAGGCGATCCTAGACTGGGTATTGTGCAATGAGAAAGGATTAATTAACAATCTTGCTGTGCGGGGTCCCTTAGGGAAGAGCGACCATAACATGATAGAATTCCTCATTAAGATGGAGAGTGAAGCAGTTGAATCTGAAACTAGGGTCCTGAATCTAAATAAAGGAAATTATGAAAGGATGAGGTGTGAGTTGGCTATGATAGATTGGGGAACTTTACTAAAAGGGATGATGGTGGATAGGCAATGGCTAATATTTAAAGAACGTGTGCAGGAATTACAACAATTATTCATTCCTGTCTGGCGCAAAAATAAAACAGGAAAGGTGGCTCAACCGTGGCTTACAAAAGAAATTAGGGATAGTATTAGATCCAAAGAGGAGACATATAAAATTGCCAGAAAAAGCAGCAAGTCTGAGGATTGGGAGTAGTTCAGAATTCAGCAAAGGAGGACAAAGAGATTGATTAAGAGGGAAAAATAGAGTGTGAGAGTAAACCAGCAGGGAACATAAAAACTGACTGTAAAAGCTTCTATAAATATGTCAAGAGAAAAAGATTAGTGAAGACAAATGTAGGTCCCTTACAGTAAGAAATGGGGGAAATCATAATGGGGAACAAAGAAATGGCAGAACAATTAAACACATACTTTGGTTCTGTCTTCACAAAGGAGGACACAAATAACCTCCCGGAAATGTTAGGAAACCAAGGGTCCAGTGAGAGGGAGGAACTGAAGGAAACCAGTATTAGTGAAAAAATAGTGCTGGGGAAATTAATGGGGCTAAAGGCTGACAAATCCCCAGGGCCTGATAATCTACATCCCAGAGTACTAAAGGAAGTGGCCCTGGAAATAGTGGATGCATTGGTGATCATCTTCCAAAATTCTATAGACTCTGGAACAGTTCCTACAGATTGGAGGGTGGCAAATGTAACCCCACTATTTAAAAAAGGGAGAGAAAAAAAAACAGGGAATTACAGACCAGTTAGCCTAACATCAGTAGTGGGGAAAATGCTAGAGTCTATTATAAAAGATGTGATAACAGAACACTTGGAGGGCATTAACGGGATTGGACAAAGTCAGCATGGGTTAATGAAAGGGAAATCATGCTAAACAAATCTCCTGGAGTTTTTTTGAGGATGTAACTAGTAGAATAGATAGGGGGAACCAGTGGATGTGGTGTATTTGGATTTTCAGAAGGCTTTTGATAAGGTCCCACACAAAAGGTTAGTGTGCAAAATTAAAGCACATGGGATTGGGGGGAATATACTGGCATGGATTGAGAATTGGTTGACAGACAGGAAACAGAGAGTAGGAATAAACGGGTCTTTTTCCGGGTGGCAGGCAGTGACTAGTGGGGTACCGCAGGGATCAGTGCTTGGGCCCCAGAGATTCACAATATATATCAATGATTTGGATGAGGGAACTGAATGTAACATTTCCAGGTTTGCAGACAACACAAAGCTGGGGTGGAATGTGAGCTGTGAGGAGGATGCAAAGAGGCTCCAATATGATTTAGACAAGTTGGGTGAGTGGGCAAGAACATGACAGATGCAGTATAATGTGGATAAATGTGAGGTTATCCACTTTGGTTGTAAAAAACAGAAAGACAGATTATTATCTGAATGGTGATAGATTGGGAAAAGGGGAGGTGCAACGAGACCTGGGTGTCCTTGTACACCAGTCGCTGAAAGCGAGCATTCAGGTGCAGCAAGCAGTTAGGAAGGCGAATGGTATGTTGGCCTTCATTGCAAGAGGATTTGAGTACAGGAGCAGGGATGTCTTACTGCAGTTATACAGGGCCTTGGTGAGACCACATCTAGAGTATTGTGTGCAGATTTGGTCTCCTTATCTGAGGAAGGATGTCCTTGCCATGGAGGGAGTGCAACGAAGGTTTACCAGACTGATTCCTGGGATGGCAGGACTGACGTATGAGGAGAGATTGGGTCCACTCGGCCTATATTCACTAGAGTTTAGAAGAATAAGAGGTGATCTCATCGAAACATATAAAATTCGAACAGGACTTGACAGACAAGATGCAGGGAGGATGTTCCCGATGGCTGGGGAGTTCAGAACCAGGGGTCACAGTCTCAGGATACAGGGTATGCCATTTAGAACCGAGATGAGGAGAAATTTCTTCACTCAGAGGGTGGTGAACCTGTGGAATTCTCTACCACAAAATGCAGTGGAGGCATAGTCATTAGCTGTATTCAAGAAGGAGATTGATATATTTCTTAATGCTAAAGGGATCAAGGGACATGGGGAAAAAGCGGGAACAGGGTACTGAGTTAGACGATCAGCCATGATCATTTTGAATGGTGGAGCAGGCCCGAAGGGCCGAATGGCCTACTCTTGCTCCTATTTTCTACGTTTCGATTCCCCTGCCCCGGACCAGGGGACCATGTTAATGGGGACATTCCCCTGCCCTGGACCCGGGGACCATGTTAATGGGGACATTCCCCTGCCCCGGACCCGGGGACCATGTTAATGGGGACATTCCCCTGCCCCGGACCCGGGGACCATGTTAATGGGGACATTCCCCTGCCCCGGACCCGGGGACCATGTTAATGGGGACATTCCCCGGACCAGGGGACCATGTTAATGGGGACATTCCCCTGCCCCGGACCAGGGGACCATGTTAATGGGGACATTCCCCTGCCCCGGACCCGGGGACCATGTTAATGGGGACATTCCCCTGCTCTCCACCCAGGGACCCTGTTAATGGGGACATTCCCCGGACCAGGGGACCATGTTAATGGGGACATTCCCCTGCCCCGGACCAGGGGACCATGTTAATGGGGACATTTTGTAAGATATTAAAGGGAACAGATAGGGTGGATAGAGAGAAACTATTTCCGCTGGTTGGGGATTCTAGGAGTAGGGGGCACAGTCTAAAAATTAGAGCCAGACCTTTCAGGAGTGAGATTAGAAAACATTTCTGCACAGAAAGGGTGGTAGAAGTTTGGAACTCTCTTCCGCAAACAGCAATTGATACTAGCTCAATTGCTAAATTTAAAGCTGAGATAGATAGCTTTTTGGCAACTAAAAGTATTAAGGGATATGGGCCAAAGGCAGGTATATGGAGTTAGATCACAGATCAGCCATGATCTTATCAAATGGCGGAGCAGGCACGAGGGGCTGAATGGCCTACTCCTGTCCCTACTCCCCTGAACTGGACCCAGGGACCCTGTTAATGGGGACATTCCCCTGCTCTCCACCCAGGGACCCTGTTAATGGGGACATTCCCCTGCTCTCCACCCAGGGACCCTGTTAATGGGGACATTCCCCTGCCCCCGGACCCAGGGACCCTGTTAATGGGGACATTCCCCTGCCCCCGGACCCAGGGACCCTGTTAATGGGGACATTCCCCTGCTCTCCACCCAGGGACCCTGTTAATGGGGACATTCCCCTGCCCCGGACCCAGGGACCCTGTTAATGGGGACATTCCCCTGCTCTCCACCCAGGGACCCTGTTAATGGGGACATTCCCCTGCCCCCGGACCCAGGGACTCTGTTAATGGGGACATTCCCCTGCCCCCGGACCCAGGGACCCTGTTAATGGGGACATTCCCCTGCTCTCCACCCAGGGACCCTGTTAATGGGGACATTCCCCTGCTCTCCACCCAGGGACCCTGTTAATGGGGACATTCCCCTGCCCCGGACCCAGGGACCCTGTTAATGGGGACATTCCCCTGCTCTCCACCCAGGGACCCTGTTAATGGGGACATTCCCCTGCCCCTGGACCCAGGGACCCTGTTAATGGGGACATTCCCCTGCCTCTGGACCCAGGGACCCTGTTAATGGGGACATTCCCCTGCCCCGGACCCAGGGGCCATGTTAATGGGGACATTCCCCTGCCCCGGACCCAGGGACCCTGTTAATGGGGACATTCCCCTGCCCCGGACCCAGGGACCCTGTTAATGGGGACATTCCCCTGCCTCTGGACCCAGGGAGTTTTACTCCATCAGTTAACGGCTGGATTCGACTGGTAGCAGAAACATCAGTAACAAAAGATCCAAATTACCTCCCACACAAGCTTGGAGATTTCAAACTTGTAACTAGATTTCCCCTCCTCTCCTAAGAGTGCCAACTCCTGCAGGGGTTTGGGCGTCCGTGCGTATCCACTCAACCCTGTAACGTACGTTTTGATACTGCTAACTAACCGTGGCTAACTGGAGAAGTTAAGGATAGTATTAGGTTAAAAGAGGCCGAAAATGTTGCCATAAAGAGTACTAAGTCTGAGGATTGGGAGGGTTTTAGAAACTAGCAAAGGATGACCAAAAACTTGATACTGGGAGAAAATAGAATGTTTTTTTTTAAATATTCGTTCACGGGATGTGGGCGTCGCTGGCAAGGCCGGCATTTATTGCCCATCCCTAATTGCCCTCGACACGGTGGTGGTGAGCCGCCTTCTTGAACCGCTGCAGTCCGTGTGGTGAAGGTTCTCCCACAGTGCTGTTAGGAAGGGAGTTCCAGGATTTTGACCCAGCGACAATGAAGGAACGGCGATATATTTCCAAGTCGGGATGGTGTGTGACTTGGAGGGGAACGTGCAGGTGGTGTTGTTCCCATGCACCTGCTGCCCTTGTCCTTCTAGTTGGTAGAGGTCGCGGGTTTGGGAGGTGCTGTCGAAGAAGCCTTGGTGAGTTGCTGCAGTGCATCCTGTGGATGGTACACACTGCAGCCACAGTGCGCCGGTGGTGAAGGGAGTGAATGTTTAGAGTGGTGGATGGGGTGCCAATCAAGCGGGCTGCTTTATCTTGGATGGTGTCGAGCTTCTTGAGTGTTGTTGGAGCTGCACTCATCCAGGCAAGTGGACAGTATTCCATCACACTCCTGACTTGTGCCTTGTAGATGGTGGAAAGGCTTTGGGGAGTCAGGAGGTGAGTCACTCGCCGCAGAATACCCAGCCTCTGACCTGCTCTCGTAGCCACAGTATTTATATGGCTGGTCCAGTTCAGTTTCTGGTCAATGGTGACCCCCAGGATGTTGATGGTGGGGGATTCGGCGATGGTAATGCCGTTGAATGTCAAGGGGAGGTGGTTAGACTCTCTCTTGTTGGAGATGGTCATTGCCTGGCACTTATCTGGCGCGAATGTTACTTGCCACTTATCAGCCCAAGCCTGGATGTTGTCCAGGTCTTGCTGCATGCGGGCTCGGACTGCTTCATTATCTGAGGGGTTGCGAATGGAACTGAACACTGTGCAGTCATCAGCGAACATCCCCATTTCTGACCTTATGATGGAGGGAAGGTCATTGATGAAGCAGCTGAAGATGGTTGGGCCTGTGAGAGTAAACTAGCAACAAATATAAAATCAGATTGTAAGAACTTCTCCAAGTATGTAAAAAGGAAGAGAGTAACAAAAGTAAACCTGAGTCCCTTAGAGGCTGAGACAGGAGAAATTAGGAAATATTTTGTATTTGTCTTCACAGTAGAAGTCACAAAAAACATATCGGAAATAGTAGGGGACCAAGAGTCTAATGAGAGTGAGAAACTTAAAGTAATTAATATTAGTAAAGAAAAAGTACTAGAGAAATTAATGGGACAAAAAGCCGACAAATCCCCTGGACCTGATGGCCGACATCCGAGAGTTCTAAGAGGTGGTTGCGGAGATAGTGGATGCATTGGTTGTGATCTTCCAAAATTCCCAGATTCTACAACGGTCGCCCGGTGGATTGGAAAGTAGCAAATGTAAACCCTGCTGTTCAAGAACATTCTGAAGGGGGAGGGCGAACAGCCAGAGGTCTTGGTCCATATCGGTACCAACGACATAGGTAGAAAGAGGGATGAGGTCCTGCAGGCAGATTTTAACGAGTTCGGAAAGAGATTAATAAGCAGGACCTCAAAGGTAGTAATCTCCAGATTGCTCCCAGTGCCAAGCGTCAGCGAGTATAGAAATAGGAGGATAGAACAGATGAATGCGTGGCTGGAGAGATGGTGCAGGAGGGAGGGCTTTAGATTCCTGGGGCATTGGGACCGGTTCTGGGGGAGGTGGGACCTGTACAGGCCGGACGGGTTGCACCTCAACAGAGTGAGACCAATGTCCTCGAGGGAAGGTTCACTAGTGCTGTGGGGGAGGGTTTAAACTAATTTGGCAGGGGGATGGGCACCAGGATTGGAAAGAAGGAAATAAGGTGCACAAAGGATTGGAAGAGTAAGATAGCATTAGAGTAAGAAATAGTACAGTATTAGGTGGGATCAGACGAAGAGAGTGTACAAGAAGCTCTAAGACTGGTTTACAGCATGTGTGTAAACACACGGAGTGTGGTGAACAAGGTCGGTGAGCTGCAGGCACAAATAGTCACATGGGAATATGATGTCATGGTGATAACGGAGACCTGGCTCAAGAAAGGGCAGGATTGGGTACTAAATATTCCTGGATACAAGGTGTTCAGGAAAGATAAGGAAGGAAAGAAAGGAGGAGGAATGGTGGCAGTATTGATTAAGGAGAATATTGCAGTGCTGGAGAGAGAGGATGTCCTGGAGGGGTCAAGGACAGAATCTATTTGGTTAGAGTTAAGAAACAATAGAGGTGCCATTACACTACTGGGTGTATTCTATAGGCACCAACTAGTGGGAAGGAGATAGAGGAGCAAATTTGCAGGGAAATTAGAGAGGTGCAAAAGCTATAGAGTAGTGATAATGGGGGACTTCAACTATCCTAATATAGACTGGGATAGTAATAGTGTAAAGGGCAAAGAGGGGGAGGAATTTCTGAAGTGTGTTCAGGAGAACTTTCTTCATCTGTATGTTTCCGGCCCAATGAGGAAGGAGGCATTGCTGGATCTGGTTCTGGGGAATGAGGTGGGCCAAGTGGAGCAAGTGTCAGTGGGGGAACATTTAGGGAACAGTGATCATAATATCAAAAGGTTTAGATTAGCTGTGGAAATGTACAAGGAGCAATCGAGAGTAAAAATACTGAATTGGAGGAGGGCCAATTTCAATGGGATGAGAGCGGATCTGGCCCGGGTAAATTGGAATCAAAGATTGGCAGGCAAAACTGTAATCGAACAGTGGGTGGCCTTTAAAGAGGAGATGGTTCAGGTACAGTCTGGGTACATTCCCACGAGGGGGAAAGGTAGGGCAACTAAAGCCAGAGCTCCCTGGGTAATGAAAGAGAGAGAGTAAGATGAAGCAGAAAAAGGGGACGTATGACAGATGTCAGGTTGATAATATAAGTGAGAACCAGGCTGAATATAGAAAGTTCAGAGGGGAAGTGAAAAAGGAAATAAGAGGGGAAAAGAGAGAGTGAGAGAATGGACTAGCGGCCAACATAAAAGGGAATCCAAAAGTATTCTATCGGCATATAAATAGTAAACGGGTTGTAAGAGGTGGGGGCCAAAAAGGAGATATCTGCATGGAGGCAGACGGCATGGCTGAGGTACTAAATGAGTACTTTGCATCTGTCTTTACCAAGAAAGATGATGCTGCCAAAGTCACAGTAAAAGAGGAGGTAGTTGCGATCAAGTGCCAGGCAATGACCATCTCCAACAAGAGAGAGTCTAACCACCTCCCCTCGACATTCAACGGCATTACCATCGCCGAATCCCCCACCATCAACATCCTGGGGGTCACCATTGACCAGAAACTTAACTGGACCAGCCATACAAATACTGTGGCTACAAGAGCAGGTCAGAGGCTGGGTATTCTGTGGCGAGTGACTCACCACCTGACTCCCCAAAGCCTTTCCACCATCTACAAGGCACAAGTCAGGAGTGTGATGGAATACTCTCCACTTGCCTGGATGAGTGCAGCTCCAACAACACTCAAGAAGCTGAACACCATCCAGGATAAAGCAGCCCGCTTGATTGGCATCCCATCTACCACCCGAAACATTCACTCCCTTCACCACCGGCGCACTGTGGCTACAATGTGTACCATCCACAGGATGCACTGCAGCAACTCGCCAAGGCTTCATCGACAGCACCTCCCAAACCGCGACCTCTACCAACTAGAAGGTCAAGGGCAGCAGGCACATGGGAACAACACCACCTGCACGTTCCCCTCCAAGTCACACACCATCCCAACTTGGAAATATATCGCCGTTCCTTCACTGTCGCTGGGTCAAAATCCTGGAACTCCCTTCCTAACGGCACTGTGGGAGAACCTTCACCACACGGACTGCAGCGGTTCAAGAAGGCGGCTCACCACCACCTTTGCAAGGGCAATTAGGGATGGGCAATAAATGCCGGCCTCGCCAGCGACGCCCACATCCCATGAACGAATAAAAAAAGGATACTGGATGGACTGAAAATTGATAAAGAGGAGGTACTAGAAAGGCTGGCTGTACTTAAAGTAGATAAGTCACCTGGTCCAGATGGGATGCATACTAGGTTGCTGAGGGAAGTAAGGGTGGAAATTGCGGAGGTACTGGCCATAATCTTCCAAACATCCGTAGATACGGGGGTGGTGCCAGAGGACTGGAGAATTGCAAATGTTACACCCTTGTTCAAAAAAAGTGTCAGGATAAACCCAGCAACTACAGGCCAGACAGTTTAACCTCAGTGGTGGGGAAACTTTTAGAAATGATAATCCAGGACAGAATTAACAGTCAATTGGACAAGGGTGGATTGGTCAAGGAAAGCAAGCACGGATTTGTTAAAGGCAAATCGTGTTTAACTAACTTAAGGGCAATACGGTTGATGGTGTATATGAACTTCCAAAAGGCGTTTGATAAAGTGCCACATAGTAGGCTTGTCATCAAAGTTGAAGCCCATGGAATAAAAGGGGCAGTAACAACATGGATAGAGAATTGGCTAAGTGACAGGAAACAGAGAGTCGTGGTGAACGGTTGTTTTTCGGACTGGAGGGAGGTGTACAGTGGTGTTCCCCAGGGGTCAGTGCTGGGACCACTGCTTTTGTTGATATATATTAATGACTTGGACTTGGGTGTACAGGGCACAATTTCAAAATCTGCAGATGACACAAAATTTGGAAGAGTAGTGAACAGTGAGGAGGATAGTGATAGACTTCAAGAGGATATAGACAGGCTGGTGGAATGGACGGACACGTGGCAGATGAAATTTAACATGGAAAATTGCGAAGTGATACATTTTGGTAGGAAAAACGAGGAGAGGCAATATAAACTAAAGGGCACAATTCTAAAGGGGTACAGGAACAGAGATATCTGGGGGTATATGTGCACAAATCATTGAAGGTGGCAGGGCAGGTTGAGAAAGCGGTTAAAAAAAGCATACAGGATCCTGGGCTTTATAAATAGAGGCAGAGAGTACAAAGTATGGAAGTTATAACGAACCTTTATAAAACACTGGTTCGGCCACAACTGGAGTATTGTGTCCAATTCTGGGCACCGCACTTTAGGAAAGATGTGAAGGCCTTAGAGAGGGTGCAGAAGAGATTTACTGGAATGATTCCAGGGATGAGGGACTTCAGTTCCGTGGATAGACTGGAGAAGCTGGGGTTGTTCTCCTTCGAACAGAGACGGTTGAGAGGAGATTTGATCGAGGTATTCAAAATCATGAAGGGTCTAGACAGAGTGGATAGAGAGAAACTGTTCCCATCTACTTTCCCTCCCATCTTGCAGATGATACAAAGATGGGAGGGAAAGTAGAGAGTGAGGAGGACATAAAAAACCTGCAAGGGGATATAGACAGGCTGGGTGAGTGGGCGGAGATTTGGCAGATGCAATATAATATTGGAAAATGTGAGGTTATGCACTTTGGCAGGAAAAATCAGAGAGCAAGTTATTTTCTTAATGGCGAGAGACTGGAAAGTACTGCAGTACAAAGGGATCTGGGGGTCCTAGTGCAAGAAAATCAAAAAGTTGGTATGCAGGTGCAGCAGGTGATCAAGAAAGCCAACGGAATGTTGGCTTTTATTGCTAGGGGGATAGAATATAAAAACAAGGAGGTATTGCTGCAGTTATATAAGGTATTGGTGAGACCGCACCTGGAATACTGCATACAGTTTTGGTCTCCATACTTAAGAAAAGACATACTTGCTCTCGAGGCAGTACAAAGAAGGTTCACTCGGTTAATCCCGGGGATGAGGGGGCGGACATATGAGGAGAGGTTGAGTAGATTGGGACTCTACTCATTGGAGTTCAGAAGAATGAGAGGCGATCTTATTGAAACATATAAGATTGTGAAGGGTCTTGATCGGGTGGATGCAGTAAGGATGTTCCCAAAGATGGGTGAAACTAGAACTAGGGGGCATAATCTTAGAATAAGGGGCTGCTCTTTCAAAACTGAGATGAGGAGAAACTTCTTCACTCAGAGGGTGGTCAGTCTGTGGAATTTGCTGCCCCAGGAAGCTGTGGAAGCTACATCATTAAATAAATTTAAAACAGAAATAGACAGTTTCCTAGAAGTAAAGGGAATTAGGGGTTATGGGGAGCGGGCAGGAAATTGGACATGAAGCTGAGTTCGGATCGGTCAATGCCCTGTGGGTGGCGGAGAGGGCCCAGGGGCTATGTGGCCGGGTCCTGCTCCGACTTCTTGTGTTCTTTAGATTTGTGGTTGGGATCAGATCAGCCATGATCTTATTGAATGGCGGAGCAGGCTCGAGGGGCCGATTGGCCTACTCCTGCTCCAATTTCTTATGTTCTTATGTTCTTATAATGCTAAATTTCTTAATGCTAAAGGGGATCAATGGATATGGGGAAAAAGCAGGAACAGGGTACTGAGTTAGATGACCAGCCATGATCATTTTGAATGGTGGAGCAGGCCCAAAAGGCCGAATGGCCTAATCTTGCTCCTATTTTCTATGTCTATGTTTCTATGAGAACCAGAGGCGACATGAGGAAAAACTTTTTTATGCAGCAAGTAGTTACGATCTGGAATGCACTGCCTGACAGGGTGGTGGAGGCAGATTCAATCGCGGCTTTCAAAAGGGAATTGGATAAATACTTGAAGGGAAAATATTTGCAGGGCTCTGGGGAAAGAGCGGGGGAATGGGACTAACTGGATTGCTCTTGGAGAGAACTGGCATGGGCTCGACGGGCCGAATGGCCTCCTTCTGTGCTGTAACCAGTCTATGAAAGGAGGGAGAGAAAATAGGGAACTAACGGCCAGTTAGCCTCACATTGGTAGGGAAAATGCCAGAATCTATTATTAAGGACATAGTAACAGGGCACTTAGAAAATCATAATATGATTAGGCAGAGTCAACATGGTTTTATGAAAGGGAAATAGTGTTTGACAAATTTATTAGAGTTTATTGAGGATGTAACTAGCAGAGTAAATAAAGGGGAACCAGTGGATGTAGAATATTTGGGTTTTCAAAAGGCATTCGATAAGGTGCCACATAAAAGGTTGTTACACAAGATTAGGGCTCATGGGATTGGGGATAATATATTAGCATGGATAGAGGATTGGTTAACGGACAGGAAACAGAGAGTAGGGATAAACGGGTCATTCTCAGTTTGGCAGGCTGTAACTAGTGGGGTGTCACAAGGATCAGTGCTTGGGCCTCAGCTATTTACAATCTATATTAATGACTTAGATGAAGGGACCGAGTGTAATGTATCCAAGTCTGGTATCCAAGATGATACAAAGCTAGGTGGGAAAGTAAGTTGTGAGGAGGACACAGTCTGCAAAGGGATATGGACAGATTAAGTGAATGGGCAAGAAGGTGGCAGATGGAGTATAATGTGGGGAAATGTGAGGTTATTCACTTTGGTGGGAAGAATAGAAAAACAGAATTTTTTGATAAGGTGAGAAACTATTAAATGTTGGTGTTCAGAGGGATTTGGGTGTCCTCGTACACGAATCACAGGAAGTTAACATGCAGGTACAGCAAGCAATTAGGAAGGCAAATGGTATGTTGGCCTTTATTGCAAGGGGGTTGGAGTATAAGAGTAAGGAAGTCTTTTACTGCGTTTATTTAGGGCTTTGGTAAGACCATACCTGGAGTCCTGTGTACAGTTTGGGTCTCCTTATCTAAGGAAGGATATACTTGCCTTCGAGGGGGTGCAACGAAGGTTCACTAGATTAATTCCTGGGATGAGAGGGTTGTCCTATGAGAAGAGATTGAGTGGAATGGGCCTATACTCTCTGGAGTTTAGAAGAATGAGAGGTGATCTCATTGAAACGTATAAGATTCTGAGAGGGTTTGACAGGGTAGATGCTGAGAGGCTGTTTCCCCGGAGAAGTCTGGAAATAGGGGGCATAGTCTCAGGATAAGGGGTCGGCCATTTAAGACTGAGATGAGGAGGAATTTCTTCACTCAGAGGTTTGTGAATCTTTGGAATTCTCTACCCCAGACGGCTGTGGATGCTCAGTCGTTGAATATATTCAGGGCTGAGATCGATAGATTTTTGGACACTAACGGTATCAAGGGATATGGGGATCGGGCGGGAAAGTGGAGTTGAGGTCGAAGATCAGCCATGATCTGATTGTAAACAATTTTACAACACCAAGTTATAGTCCAACAATTTTATTTTAAAATCCACAAGCTTTCGGAGGGATATGACTTGGTGTTGTAAAATTGTTTACAATTGTCAACCCCAGTCCATCACCGGCATCTCCACATCATGATCTGATTGAATGGTGGAGCAGGCTCGAGGGGCCGAATGGCTTACTCCTGCTCCTATTTCCTGCGTTCTTAAGCTATTCCTTATCAGAGGGTGTCTGTGTGGAGGTCCCAAGGGATTGGCCAGGTCAGAAATCTGTCCATCTGCAGCAGATTCCTGTAGTCTGTGTTACTGTACACCCAAGTCCAATCCCATCCTTTCCAGCAGGAAGCACTGGGTGGTGATCAGGACCAGGAACCCTGGTTTGCCCAGATTGTCCCGGGGGGGGCTCAGCTCCCCCTCTTTGCCCAGAGGCATTGAACCCAATTGGCCCACAGTTACTCCCGTGTCTGAGATCAGTGAACCTAGCGTACATCGGCTGTGGTCTATACGCTAAGTGTCTCAGAACTGTAGTATATCCTGCAAGAGTGAGGAACAGAGAGAACACCGAACTGTAGAAACCTAATGCACTACGTACGCCTGAGCTGGCCTTGCACTCAAGCTCTTCCGGCAAAAGTCTGGATTCGTACCTCTTACAAGTACTGTATTTTCTATTTTTAATGCCAACTTATTCAGTCGCCTAGATTTCTGTGGCTTTTAATTTAATTTTAGTGCCTTTCATGTGGAACTTGGTCAAACGCTCTCCTGGAGCACAAATAACCAATGTCACTGGAGCAGTGTTTAGAAGGCGCAGGATCCTTCCCGTTTAATCCATGCTGGTGCTTTATCACATGGTGCAGTTCTGATTTACAATTGGGCAGGTTTTGTGTTTTGGTAATTGGATTAAAAAGATTTATTGGATCAAAATTTTGATGGGGCAAACTTCAATTGTAGTTTTAAGTGAAGGTTTCAGAGGTGCAGGAGACACTGTAGTTCAAGCTTTGCATCAGTTCAAGTCAGTGGGCATGTCACATTACCTTTAGCATCATCAGAGCCTGAAGCTAGGAGCTTGGGATCCATTAGATTGAAGTCCACACTCCAACATCGCTTTTCATGCTCCTGTAATGAAAATACACAACAGCTGAGTAAAACTAAACTCGTTCAACAATTTCAGGGTGTGGCAATACTTTTCACAGAGATCTCTTGGGTCAAATGGTGAACAGGAAGGAAAAGTGATTAAAACCATCCTGCAAGTCACAAGCCTCATGTACAAAAAGACTCATTTCACTGAACGGTATCTTTGTTACAGAATCTGCTACAGTTTAACTGTAGGGTGAGAACTGAATCACGTGCAATTCTCTGCTGTTGGGATGAGATGAAGCATTCGGGCCCTCCCAGTGCTGTCCAAGACTCACTTTTATTAACGTTCTTTGCAAGGTATTAAAGCTAAGGGACTCCTTCCCTCCTCCTGCAGTCATCAAGCCTTTAATACCCAAGCTTGGCGTCACTTAACATCGATTGTGAGATTCATCTCACCCCTTGCTCTACTCTTTCCTGCGATTATAGATTTCTCACATAAAAAGACAAAAGGACCTTCACTGTAGTTCAATATAAGGAAGGGGCTCATCATTCAATGACATTTATTTACTCTTACTTCAAGTCTGCAACCCTTTCTGTTGAAATGATTCCTGTTTAAATTCATCTAACAATGTCTCGTGGTCTAAAGGTCACTCCCAGTGGGCAGGCAGGAGGAGACTAGTCTGACCACGGGGTGTGTGCACCCGTCAGGTAATCTAACGTACCCTTCCTAGTGAGGTCTACCCCTGTATCAGAGATCATACTGCTCGAAGCATGTCGACGTGTCAAAATACTCAGCAGCTCCACTTCTCTTTAAATGGGAGAAAGTGCACTGGGTAATTCTCATCAATACAAAGTTGAAGTGACAGTACCTGGTAGACTTTTGATCTCTGCCCAGTGAATCCATCCCACAGAATGACTGTCCCTTCATAGTCACTGCTCGCTAACAGGTTCTTGTGGTAACTGCTCCAGCTGATACAGCTGCAATCAAATCAGCAAAACACATGGTCATTAACAGCCTTAGTCAAACAACTTCTTCACAACATACTTCAATCATGCAGACTAACTATCTGCCACAACTCAGGAACATAGGATCAGGAAGAGGCCAGTCACCCCTCGAACCTGTTCTGCCATTCAATTAGATCATGGCTGATCTGTATCTGAACTCCATTTTCCCACCATTGATCAGTATTGCTCGACACCAAACAAAATTCGATCAATCTCAGTCTTGAAAGCTTCACTTGACCTTCAGTCTCAACAGCTATTTTCGGGGGAGAGAGTTCCAGATTCCCACTCCCCTTTGTGTGAAGAAGTGCTTCCTGACATCACCCCTGAACGCCCTGGCTCTAATTTTAAGATGATTCCCCCTTGTTCTGGACTCCCCCCACCAGAGGAAATAGTTTCTCTCTCTCTACCCTATCAAATCCTTTAATCATCTTAAACACCTCGATTAGATCACCCCTTAATCTTCTATACTCGAGGGAATACAAGCCGAGTCGATGCAAACTGTCCTCAGAATTTAACCCTTTCATCCCCGGTATCATTCTGGTGAATCTGCACTGCACCCCCTCCAAGACCAATATATCTTTCCCGAGGTGCGGTGCCCAGAACTGAACCCAGGATCTCCAGATGGGGTCTGACCAGAGCTCTGAACAGCTGGAACATAACTTCCTGCCCTTTGTATTCCAGCCCTCGAGATCAAGGCCAACATTCCATTAACTTTTTAATTTTTTGTATCTGTCCACCAGTTATTCCACTCCCTTTCCTGATTACTCAACGACTCCTCAGTCCCTTGGACATTGAGTAAGAACCATAGAATAATACAGCACAGGAGGCCATTCAGCTCTTCGGCCCTGTGCCGGCTCTTTGAAAGAGTTTTCCAATTAGTCCCATTTCCTTGCTCGTTCCCCACAGCCCTGCAAATGTTTCCTTTTTAAGAAATATACCCAATTCCGGCGAGCGCCGGCCCGGGGACACGGGGCGAGCGCCGGTATCGACAGCACGGGTTAGATACAGCTTTACTCTGTACCTAACCCGTGCTGTACCTGCCCTGGGAGTGTTTGATGGGACAGTGTAGAGGGAGCTTTACTCTGTATCTAACCCGTGCTGTACCTGCCCTGGGAGTGTTTGATGGGACAGTGTAGAGGGAGCTTTACTCTGTATCTAACCCGTGCTGTACCTGCCCTGGGAGTGTTTGATGGGACAGTGTAGAGGGAGCTTTACTCTGTATCTAACCCGTGCTGTACCTGCCCTGGGAGTGTTTGATGGGACAGTGTAGAGGGAGCTTTACTCTGTATCTAACCCGTGCTGTACCTGCCCTGGGAGTGTTTGATGGGACAGTGTAGAGGGAGCTTTACTCTGTATCTAACCCGTGCTGTACCTGCCCTGGGAGTGTTTGATGGGACAGTGTAGAGGGAGCTTTACTCTGTATCTAACCCGTGCTGTACCTGCTCTGGGAGTGTTTGATGGGACAGTGTCGAGGGAGCTTTACTCTGTATCTAACCCTGTACCTGCCCTGGGAGTGTTTTATGGGACAGTGTCGAGGGAGCTTTACTCTGTATCTAACCCGTGCTGTACCTGCCCTGGGAATGTTTGACGGGACAGTGTAGAGGGAGCTTTACTCTGTATCTAACCCTGTACCTGCCCTGGGAGTGTTTGATGGGACAGTGTAGAGGGAGCTTTACTCTGTATCTAACCCGTGCTGTACCTGCCCTGGGAATGTTTTATGGGACAGTGTGGAGGGAGCTTTACTCTGTATCTAACCCGTGCTGTACCTGCCCTGGGAATGTTTGACGGGACAGTGTAGAGGGAGCTTCGACTGTTCTATACCTGACCCAGATGTGAATTATGATTGCTGAAGCAGTGAAAGTGCTGACCTGATTTTGGAGTTACAGGTCATTTCGTTGACTGGATAATGAATATCGACGGCATCCTGGATCACAGTCCCGTACTCAAACACCTTGATCCGTTTCGTCACACCAGCAATGGCAAAGAAATCACAATCTCGGTCAAATTCAATGCTGCAAGGAAAAAGGCAACAGGTTCATAAAGATTATGGGTGAAGTGAAAGGATCAGGAGGGATCTGTGAGCTGGGGGGGGGGGGGGGGGGGGGGAGTCGGATGGGATCCGTGAGCTGGGGGGGTGGGGAGTGGGGGGAGTCGGATGGGATCCGTGAGCTGGGGGGGTGGGGAGTGGGGGGAGTCGGATGGGATCCGTGAGCTGGGGGGGTGGGGAGTGGGGGGAGTCGGATGGGATCCGTGAGCTGGGGGGGGTGGGGAGTGGGGGGAGTCGGATGGGATCCGTGAGCTGGGGGGGTGGGGAGTGGGGGGAGTCGGATGGGATCCGTGAGCTGGGGGGGGTGGGGAGTGGGGGGAGTCGGATGGGATCCGTGAGCTGGGGGGGTGGGGAGTGGGGGGAGTCGGATGGGATCCGTGAGCTGGGGGGGTGGGGAGTGGGGGGAGTCGGATGGGATCCGTGAGCTGGGGGGGTGGGGAGTGGGGGGAGTCGGATGGGATCCGTGAGCTGGGGGGGGGGGGGGGGGGGGGGAGATCAGGGGGTCAGACGGGATGTACCGTCCTAATGTCAATATTCCCAGTGACCACAGGCACCATGAGGGTTCTCAGGCCCTTCCCTCTCCATACAGTACACTCCACACCCAACCCAGAGATACTTTGTCACAGATCCCACGGGCCTCAGACTCTTCACCCCACCCCCACCCCCACGGGCCTCAGAATCTGCCCCCCCCCCCCCCCGCCCCAAAGGGCCTCTGAATCTCCCCCCACCACGGGCCTCAGAATCTCCCCCCCCGCCCCCACGGGCCTCAGAATCTCCCCCCCGCCCCCACGGGCCTCAGAATCCCCGCCCCCCCGGGCCTCAGAATCTCCCCCCCCTGCCCCCACGGGCCTCAGAATCTCCCCCCTGCCCCCACGGGCCTCAGAATCTCCCCCACCCTGCCCCAGAATCTCCCCCGCCCGCCCCCACGGGCCTCAGAATCCCCCCCCCACCCCCCGGGCCTCAGAATCTCCCCCACCCTGCCCCAGAATCTCCCCCGCCCGCCCCCACGGGCCTCAGAATCCCCCCCCCCCCACCCCGGGCCTCAGAATCTCCCCCACGGGCCTCAGAATCTCCCCCACCCTGCCCCAGAATCTCCCCCGCCCGCCCCCACGGGCCTCAGAATCTCCCGCCACCCTCGCCCCCACAGGTGCAACCTCAGTTTCATTGTAGGCACAGCACAGGAAGTGGCCATTCAGCCCATCGTGCCTGTGCCGGTTCTTTGAAAGAGGTATCCAATTAGTCCCACTACCCTGCTCTTTCCTCATAGTCCTGTGTATTTTTCTCCTTTCAACTATTTATCCAATTCCCTTTTGAATCTGCCTTTTTTTATATTCGTTCATGGGATGTGGGCATCGCTGGCGAGGCTGGCATTTATTGCCCATCCCTAATTGCCCTTGAGAAGGTGGTGGTGAGCCGCCTTCTTGAACCGCTGCAGTCCGTGTGGTGAAGGTTCTCCCACAGTGCTGTTAGGAAGGGAGTTCCAGGATTTTGACCCAGCGACGATGAAGGAACGGCGATATATTTCCAAGTCGGGATGGTGTGTGACTTGGAGGGGAACGTGCAGGTGGTGTTGTTCCCATGTGCCTGCTGCCCTTGTCCTTCCAGGTGGTAGAGGTCGCGGGTTTGGGAGGTGCTGTCAAAGAAGCCTTGGCGAGTTGCTGAAGTGCATCCTGTGGATGGGACACACTGCAGCCACTGTGCGCCGGTGGTGAAGGGAGTGAATGTTTAGGGTGGTGGATGGGGTGCCAATCAAGTGGGCTGCTTTGTCCTGGACGGTGTCGAGCTTCGAGTGTTGTTGGAGCTGCACTCATCCAGGCAAGTGGAGAGTATTCCATCACACTCCTGGCTTGAGCCTTGTAGATGGTGGAAAGGCTTTGGAGAGTCAGGAGGTGAGTCACTCGCTGCAGAATACCCAGCCTCTGACCTGCTCTCGTAGCCACAGTATTTATCTGGCTGGTCCAGTTAAGTTTCTGGTCAATGGTGACCCCCCAGGATGTTGATGGTGGGGGATTCGGCGATGGTAATGCCGTTGAATGTCAAGGGGAGGTGGTTAGACTCTCTCTTGTTGGAGATGGTGATTGCCTGGCGCGAATGTTACACTGTGTCAGGCAGTTCATTCCAGATTGTAACTACTCGCTGCGGAAAAAAAAGTTTTTCCTCACGTCGCCTTTGGTGCTTTTGCCAATCACCTTAAGTCTGTGTCCTCTGGTTACCGACCCTTCCGCCAATGGGAACAGTTTCTCTTTATTAACTTCATCTAAACCCTTCATGATTTTGAACACATTTAACAAATCTCCTCTCAACATTCCCTGCTCCGAGAACAACCCCAGCTTCTCCAGTCTCTCCAAGTAACTAAAGTCCCTCATCCCTGGAATCATTCTAGTAAATCTCCTCTGCTCCCTCTCTAAGGCCTTCACATCTTTCCTAAAGTGCGGTGCCCAGAATTGAACACAATATTCCCGCTGAGGCCGAACCAGTGTTTATAAAGGTTTAGCATAACTTCCTTGCTTTTGTACTCTGTGCCTCTATTAATAAATCCCAGGATCTCATTTGCTTTCTTAACACATTCTCAACTTGTCCTGTCACCTTCAATGATTTGTGTACATTCACCCCCGTCTCTCTGTTCCTGCACCCCCTTTAAAATTGTACCATTTAGTTTATATTGCCTCTCCTCATTCTTCCTACCAAAATGTATCACTTCACACTTCTCTGCATTAAATTTCATCTGCCGTGTGTCCGCCCATTTCACCAGTCTGTTTGCTACATTTCCGAGTTTCATGTCATCTGCAAACTTTGAAATTATACCCTCTATACCCAAGTCCAGGTCATTAATATATATCAAAAAGAGCAGTGGTCCTAATACTGACCCCTGGGGGACACCACTGTAAACTTCCCTCCAGTCTGAAAAACAACCGTTCACCACTACTCTCTGCTTTCTGTCCCTTAGCCTATTTTGTATCTACGCTGCCACTGTCCCTTTAATCCCATGGGCTTTAATTCTGCTAACAAGTGTATTACGTGGCACTTTACCAAATCATAGAAAATTTACGGCACAGACGGAAGCCATTCGGCCAGTCATGTCCGCGCCGGCTGAGAAACGAGCCACCCAGCCTAATCCCACTTTCCCGCACTTGCTCCGTAGCCCTGCAGGTTACGGCTCTTCAGGTGCACATCCAGGTACTTTTTAAATGAGTTGAGGGTTTCTGCCTCTCCCACCCTCTCAGGCAGTGAGTTCCAGACTCCCACCACCCTCTGGGTGAAATTTCTTTCCTCAGCTCCCCTCTAATCCTCTACTGATTACTTTAAATCTATGCCCCCTGGTCACTGACCCCTCTGCTCAGGGAAATAGGTCCTCCCTATCTACTCTAAGCCCTTTATAATTTTGTACACCTCAATTAAATTTCCCCTCAGCCTCCTATGTTCCAAAGAGAACAACCCCAGCCTATCCAATCTTTCCTCATAGCTAAAATTCTCCAGTCCTTGCAACATCCTCGTAAATCTCCTCTGTACCCTCTCTAGTGTAATCACATCTTTCCTGTAATGTGGTGACCAAAACTGTGCGCAGTACTCAAGCTGTGGTCTAACCAGTGTTTTATACAGTTCCAGCATAACATCCCTGCTTTTATATTCTATGCCTCGGCTAATAAAGGAAAGTATTCCATATGCCTCCTTAACCACCTTATCCACCTGTCCTGCTACCTTCAGGGATCTGTGGACATGCACTCCAAGGTCCCTCACTTCCTCTACACCTCTCAGTATCCTCCCATTTATTGTGTATTCCCTTGCCTTGTTTGCCCTTCCCAAATGCATTACCTCACACTTCTCTGGATTGAATTCCATTTGCCACTTTTCTGCCCACCTGACCAGTCCATTGATATCTTCCTGCAGTCTACAGCTTTCCTCCTCACTATCAACCACACGGCCAATTTTTGTATCATCTGCAAACTTCTTAATCATGCCCTCTACATTTAAGTCCAAATCATTAATAAATATCACAAAAAGCAAGGGACCTAGTACTGAGCCCTGCGGAAACCCATTGGAAACAGCCTTCCAGTCACACAAACACCCGTCGACCATTACCCTTTGCTTCCTGCCATTGAGCCAATTTTGGATCCAACTAGCCACTCTCCCTTGGATCCCATGGGCTTGTACTTTTTTGACCAGTTTGTTATGTGGGACCTTGACAAAAGCCTTGTTAAAATCCATGTAGACGACATCAAATGCACCATCCTCATTGACCCTCCTTGTTACCACCTCAAAAAAGTCAATCAAGTTAGCCAGACACGACCTCCCCTTAACAAATCCGTGCTGACTGTCCTTGATTACTCCGTGCCTTTCTAAGTGATGGTTTATCCTGTCCCACAGAATTGATTCCAATAATTTGCCCATCACCGAGGTTAGACTGACTGGCCTGTAATTACTCGGTCGATCCCTCGCTCCCTTTTTAAATAATGGTAGAATGTTAGCAGTTCTCCAATCCTCCAGCACTACTCCTGTATCCAGTGAGGATTGGAAAATGATGGTCAGAGCCTCCGCTATTTCCTCCCTTGCTTCTTTTAACAGCCTGGGATACATTTCATCCAGGCCTGGTGATGATAAACCCCTTAATACTTCCTCTCTCACTGTGTTTATCCCATCCAATATTTCACACTCCTCCTCCTCAACTACAATCGCTGCATCGTCCCCCTCTTTTGTGAAGACCGATGTAAAGTATTCATTAAGAACCATTCCCACATCTTCCACCTCCACACACAGGTGACCTTTTTGGTCTCTAATAGGCCCTACTCTTTCATTAGTTATCCTCTTGCTCTTTATATATTTATAAAGCATCTTTGGGTTTTTCCTTGATTTTATCGCCAGTATTTTTTATGCCCTCTTTGCTTTTCTAATTTCCTTTTTAATTTCAACCCTGCACTTTCTATACTCCTCTGAGCTTTCTGCAGTATTGAGCTCTCGGTGCCTGACATAAGTTTCCCTATTTTGCCTTATCTTACCCTGTCTGCTCCTTGTCATCCAGGGGGCTGTAGATTTGGCAGTCCCTCCCTTTTCCTTTGTGGGAACATGTTTACTCTGAACCCCTTGAATCTCCCCTTTGAATGCCTCCCACTGTATTTTGAAAGTTGATATCCACATCAACTGCACTACCCTCATCAACCCTCTCCAATAGTTCAAAGAACTCAATCAAGTTAGTCAAAGATGATTTTCCTTTAACAAATCCCTGCTGACTCATGTATTGCCCATACTTTTCCATGTGGCAATTAATTTTGTCCCGGATTATTGTCTCTAAACATCTCCCCACCACCGACATTAGACTGACTGGCCTGCAATTGCTGGGCTTATCCTTCTCCCCTTTTTTGAACAGGATACAACCCAGATACAATCTCCCCCCACAGATCTCACCTGGATACAATACTTGAACCGTTGTACAAGTCATTGGCGTAGGAGAGGGTTGCGAGAGGCCTCACGGAGCTATACCTTGTAAACTTTGAAAGGCACTCCTGAAATTCTTCCAGCTGATTTACTGATCTTGTTTCATCTGCAGTGAGTAATGGAACGAGTCAGTCCAATATCAGAGGCTCATGTGGTGTGACACAGTTTTACTCCCAGTGAATGCCTGGAGCGCTGCACAGGCTGCAAGCTGGTCCCCACTGAACCCAGGTTGCAGGCTGGTCCCCACTGCCTGGGAGAACCGCTCTGCCACAAACAAGCTGCTAATCTCAGCACACCTGAAATAGCCGCTCCAAAAAGATCCAGGCAACCGATCAATAGGAGTAACTCCACGTATGTAGCAGAATGCCTGCAGGTTAAGTGACTGTAAGGAGATGAGAGATCAGAACCCTACTTTACCAATGCAGCTCTTCATTCAAGTGACATTTTTCAGTAAGTTCACTTGTAGTAGCCTGAAAACGAAGGCCACTTGCACTGCCAGCCAGCTCACATCTTAAAGCAAAGTGAGTAAAGCAGAGTGCAGCATTCCAACAAAATCCTAGGGATATGATACACACCGGAGTGAAACTTATATTGTCATTGGATGAAGGAATTTTTACCTGACAAACGGGATAACCTGGTGGAGAAATAACACTGCTCGAGATCCTCAAAGTGAGCTGTTAACCGCTTGCGTCGGGACGCCAGTGTGTTGTTGTACCACGTTTGTCTCTTTCCCTGCATATACAACGAAGCATTTGTCAAACACCATTCAATGGGACCCAATACAAGAGTGATAGGGAACAGGCTCTTCTGATCATCCAGCCAGTGAGTCCTGTTTAATCCATCAGCAACCCTCCCTACATATTCAATCTGAGTGGTGAACCACAACAGGAAATAAACTAAAAAAGAAAGAATTCTCTTCTCTTGAGGTGTCAGCCGTAGCTCAGTGGGTAACACTGTCTCCTCTGAGTCAGAAGGTTGTGGGTTCAAGTCCCACTCCAGAGACTTGAGCTCAAAATCTAGGCTGACACTCCAAGTGCAGTACTGAGGGAGTTCTGCACTGTCCGAGGTGCCGTCTTTTGGATGAGGCATTAAACCAAGGTAGACGTAAAAGTCACCACGGCACTATGCTCCTCCCCCTTGGAAAAAAAAGCTAAACAGAAGATGCAACCTGTGGACCAACCACGAGACCTGCAGCAACACCCTGATTGAATCTAACCAACGGGCCGCTGTCCCCAGTGGACCCAATCCCTGGAACAGACCACTGTCCCCAGTGGACCCAATCCCTGGAACAGACCACTGTCCCCAGTGGACCCAATCCCTGGAAACAGACCGCTGTCCCCAGTGGACCCAATCCCTGGAACAGACCGCTGTCCCCAGTGGACCCAATCCCTGGAACAGACCGCTGTCCCCAGTGGACCCAATCCCTGGAACAGACCGCTGTCCCCAGTGGACCCAATCCCTGGAACAGACCGCTGTCCCCAGTGGACCCAATCCCTGGAACAGACCGCTGTCCCCAGTGGACCCAATCCCTGGAACAGACCGCTGTCCCCAGTGGACCCAATCCCTGGAACAGACCACTGTCCCCAGTGGACCCAATCCCTGGAACAGACCACTGTCCCCAGTGGACCCAATCCCTGGAACAGACCGCTGTCCCCAGTGGACCCAATCCCTGGAACAGACCGCTGTCCCCAGTGGACCCAATCCCTGGAACAGACCACTGTCCCCAGTGGACCCAATCCCTGGAACAGACCACTGTCCCCAGTGGACCCAATCCCTGGAACAGACCGCTGTCCCCAGTGGACCCAATCCCTGGAACAGACCACTGTCCCCAGTGGACCCAATGAATCCAAGAAAAATTGCTCCTGTATCATAGATCTGACTTCATTCCATAATAATAGACTGTTTTACACTTACCTGTGAACTTCCACTGAAGCCGGGGGGCTGAGAATATTCGGTCGGGTCTATAATACTGCTGAAAGAGACAGAACATGAACAACATGGATAGGGATGTTAAAACAGTGACATAATATTCCATCATACCAACAGTCCATAGAAACAGAATAGGGCGTCACACTGTAAAGGAGAGTCCAACCCCAAACACAGCACATTACAGCCCAGTAAAGGAGTGTCCAATCCCAAACACAGCACATTACAGCCCAGTAAAGGAGTGTCCAACCCCAAACACAGCACATTACAGCCCAGTAAAGGAGTGTCCAATCCCAAACACAGCACATTACAGCCCAGAAAAGGAGTGTCCAACCCCAAACCCAGCACATTACAGCCCAGAAAAGCAGTGTCCAACCCAAACACAGCACAAAGTCATCCTCACTAACATCTGGCAACTTGTGCCAAAATTGGGAGAGCTGTCCCACAGACTAGTCAAGCAACAGCCTGACATAGCCATACTCACAGAATCATACCTTTCAGCTAACATCCCAGACTCTTCCATCACCATCCCTGGGTATGTCCTGTCCCACCGGCAGGACAGACCCACCAGAGGTGGCGGTACAGTAATATACAGTCAGGAGGGAGTGGCCCTGGGAGTCCTCAACATTGATTCTGGACCCCATGAAATCTCATGGCATCAGGTCAAACATGGGCAAGGAAACCTCCAGCTGATTACCACCGACCGTCCTCCCTCAGCTGATGAATCAGTCCTCCTCCATGTTGAATACCACTTGGAGGAAGCACTGAGGGTAGCAAGGGCACAGAATGTACTCTGGGTGGGGGACTTCAATGTCCATCACCAAGAGTGGCCCGGTAGCACCAGTACTGACCGAGCTGGCCGAGTCCTGAAGGACATAGCTGCCAGACTGGGCCTGCGGCAGGTGGTGAGCAAACCAACACGAGGGAAAAACCTACTTGACTTTGTCCTCACCAATCTATCTGTCGCAGATGCATCTGTCCATGACGGTATTGGTAGGAGTGACCACCGCACAGTCCTCGTGGAGATGAAATCCCGTCTTCGCACTGAGGACACCATCCAACGTGTTGTGTGGCACTACCACCGTGCTAAATGGGACAGATTCAGAACAGATCTTGCAACTCAAAACTGGGCATCCATGAGACGCTGTGGGCCATCAGCAGGAGCAGAATTGTATTCCAGCACAATCTGTCACCTCATGGCCCGGCATATTCCTCACTCTACCATTACCAAAAGCCAGGGGATCAACCCTGGTTCAATGAGGAGTGTAGAAGAGCATGCCAGGAGCAGCATCAGGCGTAACTAAAAATGAGGTGCCAACCTGCTGAAGCTACAACACAGGACTACATGCACGCTAAGCAGCGGAAGGGAAATGCTATAGACAGAGCTAAGTGATTCCACAACCAACGGATCAGATCAAAGCTCTGCAGTCCTGCCACATCCAGTCGTGAATGGTGGTGGACAATTAAACAACTAACGGGAGGAGGAGGCTCCGTAAACATCCCCATCCTCAGCCAGTTCAATTCATTCCACGTGATATCAAGAAACGGCTGAGTGCATTGGATACAGCAAAGGCTATGGGCCCCAGCAACATCCCGGCTGTAGTGCTGAAGACTTGTGCTCCAGAACTAGCCGCACCTCTAGCCAAGCTGTTCCAGTACAGCTACAACACTGGCATCTACTCGATAATGTGGAAAATTGCCCAGGTATGTCTTGCCCATAAAAAGCAGGACAAATCCAGTCCGGCCAATTACCGCCCCATCAGTCTACTCTCAATCATCAGCAAAGTGATGGAAGGTGTCGTCGACAGTGCTATCAAGCGGCACTTACTCACCAATAACCTGCTCACCGATGCTCAGTTTGGGTTCCGCCAGGACCACTCGGCTCCAGAACTCATTACAGCCTTGGTCCAAACATGGACAAAAGAGCTGAATTCCAGAGGTGAGGTGAGAGTGACTGCTCTTGACATCAAGGCAGCATTTGACCGAGTGTGGCACCAAGGTGCCCTCGTAAAACTGAAGTCAAAGAGAATCAGAGGGAAAACTCTCCAGTGGCTGGAGTCATACTTAGCACAAAGGAAGATGGTAGTGGTTGTTGGAGGCCAATCATCTCAGCCCCAGGACATTGCTGCAGGAGTTCCTCAGGGTAATGTCCGAGGCCCAATCATCTTCAGCTGCTTCGTCAGTGACCTTTCCTCCATCATAAGGTCAGAAATGGGGATGTTCGCTGATGATTGCACAGTGTTCAGTTCCATTCGCAACCCCTCAGATAATGAAGCTGTCCGTGCCCGCATGCAGCAAGATCTGGACCACATCCAAGCTTGGGCTGATAAGTGACAAGTAACATTCACGCCAGACAAGTGCCAGGCAATGACCATCTCCAACAAGAGAGTCTAACCACCTCCCTTTGACATTCAACAGCATTACCATCACCGAATCCCCCACCATCAACATCCTGGGGGTCACCATTGCCCAGAAACTTAACTGGACCAGCCATATAAATACTGTGGCTACAAGAGCAGGTCAGAGGCTGGGTATTCTGCGGCGAGTGACTCACCTCCTGACTCCCCAAAGCCTTTCCACCATCTACAAGGCACAAGTCAGGAGTGTGATGGAATACTCTCCACTTGCCTGGATGAGTGCAGCTCCAACAACACAAGAAGCTCAACACCATCCAGGACAAAGTAGCCCACTTGATTGGCACCCCATCCACCACCCTAAACATTCACTCCCTTCACCACCGGCGCACGGTGGCTGCAGTGTGTACCATCCACAGGATGCACTGCAGCAACTCGCCAAGGCTTCTTCGACACACCTCCCAAACCAGTGAGCTCTACTACCTGGAAGGACAAGAGCAGCAGGTACATGGGAACAACACCGCCTCCTGCACGTTCCCCTCCAAGTCACACACCATCCCGACTTGGAAATATATCGCCGTTCCTTCATCGTCGCTGGGTCAAAATCCTGGAACTCCCTTCCGAACAGCACTGTGGGAGAACCTTCACCACACGGACTGCAGCGGTTCAAGAAGGCGGCTCACCACCACCTTCTCAAGGGCAATTAGGGATGGGCAATAAATGCCGGCCTCGCCAGAAACGCCCACATCCCATGAATGAATAAAAAAAACTACAGCCCAGAAAAGGAGTGTCGAACCACAAACAGCACATCACAGCCCAGTAAAGGAGTGTCCAACCACAAGCACAGCGTATTGGTGAACCAGGAGTTTTAGGCAATGGAACTCATACACCAGTAGGTGGGATGTGGTTTCGTTTCATGGAAAGTGTCAGCTCTAACCCTAATGCAGCTCATATGGTAGCAAGATCACACAAGTCAAAAGACTGTGGATTCAGCTCATACTATGACTTGGATATAATCTCGGCCGATAATTCAGCGCAGTATTGAAGGAGTGCTGCATTGTTCCAAGTACCGTCTTTCGGCTGAGTTAAAATTTGAGTGTTTCACAGCCTTAGCTCGCGGACTAGCTGCCGATAAAAGCTATCCTTTGCCAATTCGCAGGCATTGTTCAAAAATGGTGTAAGGATAAACCCAACAACTACAGGCCAGTCAATTTAGCCACAGTGGTGGGGAAACTTTTAGAAACGATAATCTGGGACAGAATTAACAGTCACTTGGACGAGGGTGGATTGATTAGGGAAAGCCAGCACGGATTTGTTAAAGGCAAATGGTGTTTAACTAACTTGAAAGAGTTTTTATGATGAGGGTAATGCAGTTGATGTGGTGTATATGGACTTCCGAAAGGCGTTTGATAAAATGCCACGATAGGCTTGTCATCAAAATTGAAGCCCACGGAATAAAGGGGGCAGTGGCAGCATGGATACAGAATTGGCTAAGTGACAGGAAACAGAGAGTAGTGGTGAACGGTTGTTTTTCGGACTGGAGGGAGGTGTACAGTGGTGTTCCCCAGGGGTCAGTGCTGGGAACACTGCTTTTCTTGATATATATTAATGACTTGGACTTGGGTGTACAGGGCACAATTTCAAAATTTGCAGATGACACTTGGAAGGGTAGTGAACAGTGAGGAGGATAGTGATAGACTTCAAGAGGATATAAACAGGCTGGTGGAATGGGCGGACACATGGCAGATGAAATTTAACGCAGAGAAGTGCGAAGTGATACATTTTGGAAGCAAGAACGAGGGCAGGGAATATAAACTAGAGGGCACAATTCTAAAAGGGGTACAGGAACAGAGAGATCTGGGGGTATATGTGCACAAATCATTGAAGGTCGCAGGGCAGGTTGAGAAAGTGGTTAAAAAAGCTTACGGGATCCTGGGCTTTATAAATAGAGGCAGAGAGTACAAAAGCAAGGATGTCATGATGAACCTTTATAAAACATTGGTTTGGCCACAACTGGAGTATTGTGTCCAAGTCTGGGCACCGCACTTCAGGAAAGATGTGAAGGCCTTAAAGAGGGTGCAGAAGAGATTTGCTAGAATGATTCCAGGGATGAGGGACTTTAGTTACGTGGATAGACTGGAGAAGCTGGGGTTGTTCTCCTTGGAACAGAGGCGGTTGCGAGGAGATTTGATCGAGGTATTCAAAATCATGAGGGATCTGGACAGTGCAGAGAGAGAAACTATTCCCATTGGTGGAAGGGTCAAGAACCAGAGGATATAGATTTAAGGTGATTGGCAAAAGAACCAAAGGCGACATGAGGAAAAACTTTTTTTACACAGCAAGTGGTTAGGATCTGGAATGCACTGCCCGAGGGGGTGGTGGAGGCAGATTCAATCATGGCCTTCAGAAGGGAACTGGATAAATACGGGGTACGGGGATAGGATGGGGAGTGGGACTAGCTGGATTGCTCTTGTATTGATCCGACATGGACTTGATGGGCCGAATGGCCTCCTTCCGTGCTGTAACCTTTCCATGACATGCTCTTTCTCCTGTTTGGCGGCCTCAAGTTCACATTGTTTCCTCACTTCTTACTAGTTGCTTTCATTCTCATTTGTCGTCCACCTTGTACCTCTCTCATTCTTTGTCAGTCTCCAAATTTAACACGTCGCTGGAAAGTTCACATCTTTTTCCTCCTCAGCCCAACATCAAATTCAGTATCATCTTTTCATTGGTCAACGTTTTAAATATCACTTTCTGTTCAGTTCAGGTTTAAATTTTAAACAATCTCAATTGTCTTTGTGCCACCAAAGCACATCAGATCTCAAGTTGAGATTTCTGGATGCAATGAACTCATACCTAACACTGTGTGTTGCTCCTATTGTCCGGAAGGTGGACTGATGAGGACTCTGGTGAGACGAGGGCACTAGTAAACCAACAAACTGGTTTATTTTACATGAAATACACAAATGTACAGAATACAATTTTCACAGAGGGTTCTATAAAAGGGAAAAGTCTGTATAACTTATTTTTGATGTTCCTCGTAACATCAAAATTAAGTTATGGGAACTTTGATCTCATTAAACTGCCTTCCTTTAACTGGAGAGAAAGCGAGACTCTTCAACACTCACAACCTGCTGCAGATTATCTTTTCCACAGAGAAGCCACCAAAAACCTAACCCCCAGCCCTCAACATTGCAGACTAAGTCATCAACCTATCAAAGCTAGCACCTGACTTGTGTTTAGCTAGGCCTTCTGCTGCGTTCAATGAATGAAAATAATCCAGTGTTATATGTACATATCACTGGATGGTAGATGAATCACTGGATTGGGGGTAATATTCTGGCATGGGTCGAGGATTGGTTATCTAACAGGAAGCAGAGAGTTGGGATAAATGGTTCATTCTCGGACTGGCAACCAGTAGCCAGTGGTGTTCCGCAGGGGTCGGTGCTGGGTCCCCAACTCTTTACAATCTATATTAACGATTTGGAGGAGGGGACCGAGTGTAACATATCAAAGTTTGCAGATGATACAAAGATGGGAGGGAAAGTAGAGAGTGAGGAGGACATAAAAAACCTACAAGGGGATATAGGCAGGCTGGGTGAGTGGGCGGAGATTTGGCAGATGCAATACAATATTAGAAAATGTGAGGTTATGCACTTTGGCTGGAAAAAAAAAATCAGAGAGCAAGTTATTATCTTAATGGCGAGAAACTGGAAAGTACTGCAGTACAAAGGGATCTGGGGGGTCCCAGTGCAAGAAAATCAAAAAGTTAGTATGCAGGTGCAGGAGGTGATTAAGAAGGCCAACGGAATGTTGGCTTTTATTGCTAGGGGGATAGAGTATAAAAACAGGGAGGTATTGCTGCAGTTATATAAGGTATTGGTGAGACCGCACCTGGAATACTGCATACAGTTTTGGTGTCCTTACTTAAGAAAAGACATACTTGCTCTCGAGGCAGTACAAAGAAGGTTCACTCGGTTAATCCCGGGGATGAGGGGGTGGACATATGAGGAGAGGTTGAGTAGATTGTACTGTACTCATTGGAGTTCAGAAGAATGAGAGGCGATCGTATTGAAGCATATAAGATTGTGAAGGGGCTTGATCGGGTGGATGCGGTAAGGATGTTCCCAAGGATGAGTGAAACTAGAACGAGGGGGCATAATCTTAGAATAAGGGGCTGCTCTTTCAAAACTGAGATGAGGAGAAAACTTTTTCACTCAGAGGGTGGTAGGTCTGTGGAATTTGCTGCCCCAGGAAGCTGTGGAAGCTACATCATTAAATAAATTTAAAACAGAAATAGACAGTTTCCTAGAAGTAAAGGGAATTAGGGGTTACGGGGAGCGGGCAGGAAATTGGACATGAATTTAGATTTGAGGTTAGGATCAGATCAGCCATGATCTTATTGAATGGCGGAGCAGGCTCGAGGGGCCGATTGGCCTCCTCCTGCTCCTATTTCTTATGTTCTTATGATCCCCATTATCTCAAAAACTGATCTGGTGTATGACAAAAACAAATCTGTTAATTGCCATAACGACAAATGGATCTAATTAACATCTTAGACTGCTTGTGAATTTCTGGGACCTGCCCCTTTGTGACTCAAATTTAATTTCATAGCAACATCAGAATGTAAATTAACCCCAAAATCTCTTCAGGGACTAAGAGGTAAAAATCTCAAAGGGCAATAGGAAACAAGTGGACAAATCTTTCAGAGAGCAAGCACCAGTTATGAGAGACGGCCTTCTGTGCTATAAAATTTGAATAGAATATTTCAAGACAAAGCAAAACGGGTAACTACAAAGCCTTTAGTCTTACATCAGCAAAATAACGGAACAAAGTCAACACTGTTTCATAAGGGTGATCATGCCTGATCATTTCCCTGACTAATCACGAGGCAGCCCAAGTAGATGTTGGAAATCCTTGTAATGAACTTGAACTTACAAATAAATCTTCAAGAAAGCTCTACATGAAAGGCTACTACACAAGCTGAAAGCTTAGGTGAAACTTGGAAGCGGATATGTAATTGGATGAAAGAAGCAGTGGGTACCAGTTAGGGTGTAATATTAGGCTTGATGGTACTCATGTTGGGAGGGCTGGGCTGGGCTGGGCTGGGGCGGGGGGCCGAGAGCACTTGAGCCTGATCAAACAGCCAAGGAATTATACAAGGACCCAGACAAAATTTGCAAGGTCAGAATTATGGTGAATGAACACTCAATACAGATAAGTGCAAAGGGGACATATTCAATGAATAGTGCCATTGGTTAGAGGAAGAGAGTGCTGGGAGTGATCAGAGATTCTACACTGACCACATCCAGTCATTGCACAGCAACAATTATCAAAGGAAACCGACTGCCAAATCAGTCGAGTACTCAGCAGGCAAACTCCAGGCTGAGGCGACAAGGTGTTGAACGGCCACAATTCCAATATCACTTTCACTTATGGTCACCGACGCCCAATAAAAACAGCCAAATCCGGGGAAGGGCCCCCGCGCGCCGCTGGGGGAAGGGCCGACCATGAAAGAAGCGAATGACAGAGGCCTTAGAGGTGCACAAGACAGAGTGGAATGGGAAAGGTTAATCCTGAGCACCATTTCAGTTAAGGACTGATGTCAGGAAACACATCAACAACACCCATGATAGAAACTGTCTCAAAGTGCTTCACAAAGGAGGGGGTATTGGGCACAGTTCTAGTCACCAGTACAGAGGAAAACAATGAGGCTGACCAGACATCAGAGAGAAGAGCAAAGACTTAGGCAGAGTTATACTTCATTTCAAATAAAAATGAAGAGGAAGAATGTAAAAGGATGACGCAAGTGCAGGGAAATGAGATTCGAAAGCTCCAGAAGGTGCAATGGGCAGAATGGCCTCCTTCTGTGCAGTTGTTTTCATAACATCATAGTAGGTACAGCACAGGAGGAGGCCATTCGGCCTATTGTGCCTGTGCCAGCTCTTTGAAAGAGCTATCCAATTTGTCCCACTCCCTTGCTCTTTCCCCATAGCCCTGTAACCTTTCCCCTTTAAGTATTTATTAAATTCCCTTTTGAAAGTTATTATTGAATCTGCTTCCTCCGCCCTTTCAGGCCGTGAATTCCAGATCATCACAACTCGCTGTGTGAAAAAATGTTTCCTCATCTCCCCTCTGGTTCTTTTGCCGATCACCTTCAATCTGTATCCTCTGGTTACCGACCCTTCTCCCACTGGAAACAGTTTCTCCTTATTTACTCTATCAAAACCCTTCATGATTTTGAACACCTCCATCAAATCTCCCCCTTAACCTTCTCTGTTCTAAGGAGAACAATCCCAGCTTCTCCAGTCTCTCCACATAACTGAAGTCCCTCATCCCTGGAACCATTCTAGTAAATCTGCTCTACACCCTCTCTAAGGCCGTCACATCTTTCCTAAAGTGCGGTGCCCAGAATTGAACACATACTCCAGCTGAGATCTAACCAGTGTTTATAAAGGTTTTAGCATAACTTCCATGCTTTTGTACTCTGTGCCTCTACTTGGGGGGCGGGACCGGCAGGCAGCAAGGGGGAGGGAGGGGGGGGGGGGGGGGGGGAGGGGGGGAGCGGCAGGGAACCAGGTTGCTACCTGAGAGGAGGCTCATGGGACACTGGGAAGGACCAACCTGCTAAAGAAATGTCAAGACTGACCAATCTGGGGGGGTCGCGCCGGGCTGGGGGGGGGGGGGGGGTCGCGCCGGGCTGGGGGGGGGGGGGGTCGCGCCGGGCTGGGGGGGGGGGGGGTCGCGCCGGGCTGGGGGGGGGGGGGGGTCGCGCCGGGCTGGGGGGGGGGGGGGGTCGCGCCGGGCTGGGGGGGGGGGGGGTCGCGCCGGGGCTGGGGGGGGGGGGGGTCGCGCCGGGCTGGGGGGGGGGGGGTCGCGCCGGGCTGGGGGGGGGGGGGTCGCGCCGGGCTGGGGGGGGGGGGGTCGCGCCGGGCTGGGGGGGGGGGGGGTCGCGCCGGGCTGGGGGGGGGGGGGGGTCGCGCCGGGCTGGGGGGGGGGGGGGTCGCGCCGGGCTGGGGGGGGGGGGGGGTCGCGCCGGGCTGGGGGGGGGGGGTCGCGCCGGGCTGGGGGGGGGGGTCGCGCCGGGCTGGGGGGGGGGGGGTCGCGCCGGGCTGGGGGGGGGGGTCGCGCCGGGCTGGGGGGGGGGGGGGGTCGCGCCGGGTTCGTGGCTGATTGCATATTAAGAAACATTTAAATGGAGATGTCCTCATATCCTGAGCAAATCTGAAGTAATTTTTTTAAGCATCAGTTTACTGACTGATGAAGGTGGTGAGAAGTCCCTGTGTGATGGGGAAGGTGGTGAGAAGTCCCTGTGTGATGGGGAGGGTGGTGAGAAGTCCCTGTGTGATGGGGAGGGTGGTGAGAAGTCCCTGTGTGATGGGGAGGGTGGTGAGAAGTCCCTGTGTGATGGGGAGGGTGGTGAGAAGTCCCTGTGTGATGGGGAGGGTGGTGAGAAGTCCCTGTGTGATGGGGAGGGTGGTGAGAAGTCCCTGTGTGATGGGGAAGGTGTGGCTGAGAAGTCCCTGTGTGATGGGGAGGGTGGTGAGAAGTCCCTGTGTGATGGGGAAGGTGGTGAGAAGTCCTGTGTGATGGGGAGGGTGGTGAGAAGTCCCTGTGTGATGGGGAGGGTGGTGAGAAGTCCCTGTGTGATGGGGAGGGTGGTGAGAAGTCCCTGTGTGATGGGGAGGGTGGTGAGAAGTCCCTGTGTGATGGGGAGGGTGGTGAGAAGTCCCTGTGTGATGGGGAGGGTGGTGAGAAGTCCCTGTGTGATGGGGAGGGTGGTGAGAAGTCCCTGTGTGATGGGGAGGGTGGTGAGAAGTCCCTGTGTGATGGGGAAGGTGGTGAGAAGTCCCTGTGTGATGCGGAAGGTGGTGAGAAGTCCCTGTGTGATGGGGAGGGTGGTGAGAAGTCCCTGTGTGATGGGGAGGGTGGTGAGAAGTCCCTGTGTGATGGGGAGGGGTGGTGAGAAGTCCCTGTGTGATGGGGAGGGTGGTGTGAGAAGTCCCTGTGTGATGGGGGAAGGTGGTGAGAAGTCCCTGTGTGATGCGGAAGGTGGTGAGAAGTCCCTGTGTGATGGGGAGGTGGTGAGAAGTCCCTGTGTGATGGGGAGGGTGGTGAGAAGTCCCTGTGTGATGGGGAGGGTGGTGAGAAGTCCTGTGTGATGGGGGAGGGTGGTGAGAAGTCCCTGTGTGATGGGGAGGGTGGTGAGAAGTCCCTGTGTGATGGGGAGGGTGGTGAGAAGTCCCTGTGTGATGGGGAGGGTGGTGAGAAGTCCCTGTGTGATGGGGAGGGTGGTGAGAAGTCCCTGTGTGATGGGGAGGGTGGTGAGAAGTCCCTGTGTGATGGGGAGGGTGGTGAGAAGTCCCTGTGTGATGGGGAGGGTGGTGAGAAGTCCCTGTGTGATGGGGAGGGTGGTGAGAAGTCCCTGTGTGATGGGGAGGGGTGGTGAGAAGTCCCTGTGTGATGGGGAGGGTGGTGAGAAGTCCCTGTGTGATGGGGAGGGGTGGTGAGAAGTCCCTGTGTGATGGGGAGGGTGGTGAGAAGTCCCTGTGTGATGGGGAGGGTGGTGAGAAGTCCCTGTGTGATGGGGAGGGTGGTGAGAAGTCCCTGTGTGATGGGGAGGGTGGTGAGAAGTCCCTGTGTGATGGGGAGGGTGGTGAGAAGTCCCTGTGTGATGGGGAGGGTGGTGAGAAGTCCCTGTGTGATGGGGAGGGTGGTGAGAAGTCCCCTGTGTGATGGGGAAGGTGGTGAGAAGTCCCTGTGTGATGGGGAGGGTGGTGAGAAGTCCCTGTGTGATGGGGAGGGTGGTGAGAAGTCCCTGTGTGATGGGGAGGGTGGTGAGAAGTCCCTGTGTGATGGGGAGGGTGGTGAGAAGTCCCTGTGTGATGGGGAGGGTGGTGAGAAGTCCCCGTGTGATGGGGAGGGTGGTGAGAAGTCCCTGTGTGATGGGGAGGGGTGGTGAGAAGTCCCTGTGTGATGGGGAAGGTGGTGAGAAGTCCCTGTGTGATGGGGAGGGTGGTGAGAAGTCCCCTGTGTGATGGGGAGGGTGGTGAGAAGTCCCTGTGTGATGGGAGGGTGGTGAGAAGTCCCCTGTGTGATGGGGAGGGTGGTGAGAAGTCCCTGTGTGATGGGGAGGGTGGTGAGAAGTCCCTGTGTGATGGGGAGGGTGGTGAGAAGTCCCTGTGTGATGGGAAGGTGGTGAGAAGTCCCTGTGTGATGGGGAAGGGTGGTGAGAAGTCCCTGTGTGATGGGGAGGGTGGTGAGAAGTCCCCTGTGTGATGGGGAGGGTGGTGAGAAGTCCCTGTGTGATGGGGAGGGGTGGTGAGAAGTCCCTGTGTGATGGGGAAGGGTGGTGAGAAGTCCCTGTGTGATGGGGAAGGGTGGTGAGAAGTCCCTGTGTGATGGGGAGGGTGGTGAGAAGTCCCTGTGTGATGGGGAAGGTGGTGAGAAGTCCCTGTGTGATGGGGAAGGTGGTGAGAAGTCCCTGTGTGATGGGGAGGGGTGGTGAGAAGTCCCTGTGTGATGGGGAAGGTGGTGAGAAGTCCCTGTGTGATGGGGAGGGTGGTGAGAAGTCCCTGTGTGATGGGGAAGGTGGTGAGAAGTCCCTGTGTGATGGGGAAGGTGGTGAGAAGTCCCTGTGTGATGGGGAGGGTGGTGAGAAGTCCCTGTGTGATGGGGAAGGTTGGTGAGAAGTCCCTGTGTGATGGGGAAGGTGGTGAGAAGTCCCCTGTGTGATGGGGAGGGTGGTGAGAAGTCCCTGTGTGATGGGGAAGGGTGGTGAGAAGTCCCTGTGTGATGGGAGGGTGGTGAGAAGTCCCTGTGTGATGGGGGAGCGGTGGTGAGAAGTCCCTGTGTGATGGGGAAGGTGGTGAGAAGTCCCTGTGTGATGGGGAGGGTGGTGAGATAGTCCCTGTGTGATGGGGAAGGGTGGTGAGAAGTCCCTGTGTGATGGGGAGGGTGGTGAGAAGTCCCTGTGTGATGGGGAGGGTGGTGAGAAGTCCCTGTGTGATGGGGAAGGTGGTGAGAAGTCCCTGTGTGATGGGGAGGGTGGTGAGAAGTCCCTGTGTGATGGGGAGGGTGGTGAGAAGTCCCTGTGTGATTGGGGAAGGTGGTGAGAAGTCCCTGTGTGATGGGGAAGCGTGGTGAGAAGTCCCTGTGTGATGGGGAGGGTGGTGAGAAGTCCCTGTGTGATGGGGAGGGTGGTGAGAAGTCCCTGTGTGATGGGGAAGGTGGTGAGAAGTCCCTGTGTGATGGGGAGGGTGGTGAGAAGTCCCTGTGTGATGGGGAGGGTGGTGAGAAGTCCCTGTGTGATGGGGGAGGGTGGTGAGAAGTCCCTGTGTGATGGGGAGGGTGGTGAGAAGTCCCTGTGTGATGGGGAGGGTGGTGAGAAGTCCCTGTGTGATGGGGAGGGTGGTGAGAAGTCCCCTGTGTGATGGGGAGGGTGGTGAGAAGTCCCTGTGTGATGGGGAAGGTGGTGAGAAGTCCCTGTGTGATGGGGAGGGTGGTGAGAAGTCCCTGTGTGATGGGGAGGTGGTGAGAAGTCCCTGTGTGATGGGGAAGGGTGGTGAGAAGTCCCTGTGTGATGGGGAGGGTGGTGAGAAGTCCCTGTGTGATGGGGAGGGTGGTGAGAAGTCCCTGTGTGATGGGGAGGGTGGTGAGAAGTCCCTGTGTGATGGGGAGGGTGGTGAGAAGTCCCTGTGTGATGGGGAGGGTGGTGAGAAGTCCCTGTGTGATGGGGAGGGTGGTGAGAAGTCCCTGTGTGATGGGGAGGTGGTGAGAAGTCCCTGTGTGATGGGGAGGGTGGTGAGAAGTCCCTGTGTGATGGGGAGGGTGGTGAGAAGTCCCTGTGTGATGGGGAGGGTGGTGAGAAGTCCCTGTGTGATGGGGAGGGTGGTCCTGAGGGGGGAAGTCCCCTGTGTGATGGGGAGGGTGGTGAGAAGTCCCTGTGTGATGGGGAGGGTGGTGAGGAAGTCCCTGTGTGATGGGGAGGGAGTCCGGGAGGGTGGTGAGAAGTCCCTGTGTGATGGGGAGGGTGGTGAGAAGTCCCTGTGTGATGGGGAGGGTGGTGAGAAGTCCCTGTGTGATGGGGAGTGAGGGTGGTGAGAAGTCCCTGTGTGATGGGGAGGGTGGTGAGAAGTCCCTGTGTGATGGGGAGGGTGGTGAGAAGTCCTGTGTGATGGGAGGGTGGTGAGAAGTCCCTGTGTGATGGGGAGGGTGGTGAGAAGTCCCTGTGTGATGGGGGGTGATTGGGGAGCCCTGTGATGGGGAGGTGTGATGGGGAGCCTGTGATGGCGGAGGTTATCCTGGGGTTGATGGGGGGGCTGATGGGCGAGTGCTGATGGGAGCGGTGTGATGGGGAAGGTGGTGAGAAGTCCCTGTGTGATGGGGAAGGTGA